>NC_069397.1:27479032-27796238 GCF_027475565.1 Acinonyx jubatus
AATGCCGATTCTCTGCAGGTTTACACTGTTAACTAAGTCTTAATATAGAAAGATATTTATATTTACCAATCCAAGATTAGAGAATATCCTGGCAAAGAGCATTTAAATGCAAATTCATATTTATGTTTTAAAAGACTGAAAATTGTTTCTAAATGCAGTTAACTTTCCATGACCTTGAAAAGTTGAAGATATTTTTTATTCTTCTAATTGCATATAAGTAGATTGTGAATATGACAAATCCAAGTAACAGATGACACTGTATTTATAATCTGCCTTAAACGAAGGCTCTAAGAACTAATAAATATTCACAATTGCCAGAAATCAAATCTCAAAACTTCAGAGGTCATTTCTATTGCAAAATCAGTGACAGCCTGATTTAATGATGGTCACCTCTCATATTTATGTGATAACTTATAGGTTCAATAAGAACATGTTCACAACCTGATTCCTGCCCTCTAGAGTTTTGGCCTAAGAAAGAATTTTATGTATCACATACCTCAAACACAATTTTGCAAACACTATACATATCACCTTAAAGGCATTACATTTTATTTTTTATTGCTTGTTTTTTTAATGCAAAGGTAAATATTAGCTGTAGCACAATATAATTATCAAAAAACAGGCTAATTAAAAAGCAATTTTTTGTTTTAGTTTTTATTTTTAGATTCACAGCATAGAGAAATGTGAATAAGAAATTCCTATGTAAGATCAAAGATGAGAGGTTCTATCTTGTGGTAAGTAGGTCAAATACTTCAAATTCATACCAAACAATAACTATAACGTTTCTGTCGGAATTGTATACATCATTATGGAATCAAGTCACCAGGAAGAAAACTATGTTTGATATTTCTAACCAGCAGATTGGTTCTTTGATTCTTTTTCCTTGATGACTTAAAACTAAAACAAGAAGTAATGGACTGGTCCTCCTCAGACCTTTACACCAGAAGGTAAAACCTTAAGTGAAAACACACACAAAGAATTAAAAATCTTCTCAATCTTTTAACTAGCTCTTTTTTTTTTAATGTTTGTTTATTTTTGAGACAGAGCGCGAGTGGGGGAGGGGCAGAGAGAGAGAGAGGGAGACAGAATCTGAAGCAGGCTCCCGGCTCCGGCTCCCGGCTCCCGGCTGTCAACACAGAGCCCGATGCGGGGCTCAAACCCACGAACCGTGAGATCATGACCCGAGCCGAAGTTGGAAGCTTAACTGACTGAGCCACCCAGGCGCCCCTTTTAACTAGCTCTTTTAACTAGCTTCCTCTCTCTACAGTATTATTATCATTATTCGAACTTTTCATTGTTCACAATATTCTCAAAGAATTTACATGAAAACTCTTTTAAGCCACTGAAAATGTTCATTTTGCAAAAATGTGGAGTGCTAAAGATGAGAACTGTAAACATTGCTATAGCTAGTTGTGAAAGGGCGGGCCTACGCCAGCCGACTCCATCTTGTTCTGTGTCCTTCACCTTGACCACACCTCCTCCCCTTGAGTAACCCCCCCCTCACCTGCCTAACAGGACTCGGACCCTTCCCCAGCCAATCGGCTGAGGCCATAGCCATTACCTCACCAACTGCCCCTAGGCCCCAATAAAACCTTTGTCCTTTTGAAACTCGCTCTCTTTCCCTGGTATCTCACTGCTGCGTTGGTGCAGGTAGGGGATTGAGCTCGAGCTAGCTCGAATAAAGGCTCTTTGCTTTTGCATCGGACTCGGCTCCCTAGTGGTCTTTGGGGATCACGAATTCTGGGCATAACATTTGGGGGCTCGTCTGGGATCCCCAAGACCCCCGAGGGACCCCCAACCCGGAGAGCCTGACTGGCCACGGTTAGTGTCTGTTTGTTCTGTCTTTTCTGTGTGAGCTCATTTCTGGAATTCTGGTAGTGCCCGACGCGGTCTAAGTGGATGCACTGGAGGACCACGTGCCGGGAGTTTCGGATGACGTTCCAATTCTCCCTTCTGGAGGGACGTGGAATCCCCTCAAAGGTCTGAGACGAGGCGGGTCGCTCCCGCTGGTCGGCGTGAGGCCGTCGTCTTTGGAGGGATGTGGAATCCCCTCATCAGTTTTGGAGGGACATGGAATCCCCTCAAAGGTCTAAGCTAGCTTGCAGTTTTGCTTCCATGGAGTTGGAAGACTTTCTAGGGGCCCTCTGTTTGTCTGTTTTTGTGTTTCTCTGTTTTGTTCTGTGGACTTACTGGACGGACGTTATGGGACAGACTCAAACTACTCCTCTAAGTATTATGATTGATCACTTTAAGGATGTGAGGGGAAGAGCTAACAACCTCAGTGTGGAAGTCCGAAAGGGTCGGTTGCAGTTTTTTTGTTCTAGCGAGTGGCCAACTTTCAATGTCAGATGGCCACCAGAGGGGACCTTTGACCTCCCTACCATCCACCGAGTCAGGAGTATCATCTCTCAGCCTAAGACGGGCCATCTTGATCAGTTCCCTTACATTATCACTTGGCAGGACCTTGTAGAAGACCCACCCTCTTGGCTTAAGCCCTTCCTAACCCTGCTCCCTCCGGAGCCAAAACCCATTCTTGCTTTGCAGGAGACAAAGAAGAGGAAAAGTCTTACCCAGCCTTCAGCACCCTTCTACCCTGTCCTACAGGGGGGTACTGAAGAAGAATTAATTTTTCCTCCCCCGTATAACCCCTCTAGGATGCCGGAAGAACACCATCCTCCCCCTCCGGGGGAGGCAGACACTGTTCCGAGAGTGGGAGGCGGAAACGCTCCAGGGGGAAGCCCGCCCTTTACCAGACAAAGGGCTCAGAGGGAGCAATTCGCCTCCGCCGCCGACTCCACTATTCTGCCCCTGTGAGCCACCGGACCCCCAGACGCGGAGGGGAATCAGCCCCATCACTATTGGCCTTTGGCCACTAGTGAGCTCTACAATTGGAAAGCTCAGAATCCTAAGTTTTCCAAGAAACCGGCAGGGCTTATTGATTTATTAGACTCTGTTCTTTTTACCCATCAGCCCACGTGGGATGATTGCCAGCAGCTTTTGCAGGTCCTGTTCACGACTGAAGAAAGAGAATCCTCAGTGGGGCCCGAAAACTAGTTCCGGGCGCAGACGGGAATCCCACCACCAACCAGGCTCAGATAGATGCCTCCTTCCCCTTAACTCGGCCCCAGTGGGATTTCAACATGGCAGAAGGTAAGGAGAGGCTCCGGGTCTACCGCCAGACTCTAATGGGGGGTCTCCGAATGGCTGCTAGAAAGCCAACCAATTTGGCCAAGGTAGGAAATTTACAACAGGGAAAAGATGAATCTCTCTGGCTGCCTTTTTAGAACGGATCATGGAGGCATTCCGTACCTATACCCCCATGGATCCAGAGGCTCCGGAAAGCAAGGCAGCTGTTATCATGGCCTTTGTAAACCAATCAGCCAAAGACATTAGGAGAAAATTACAGAAAATAGATAGACTAGGAGAAAAAAGTCTGCAGGACTTACTGGTGGTAGCCGAAAAGGTATATAATAACCGGGAGCCTCCTGAGGACAAGCAGGCTCACGCCATGGCGACTGCCAGCAGTAAGCAGACTCGAGACCTGGCCAGAATACTACTAGCTACCACTGCTGACTTCCCCGAGGAACGAGACCACCGTCTCCGGCAGCTGGCAGATGACGCAAGAAAAGGTAAAGGAACCACCAAGGGGGAGAAGCAGAGGCTGCAGAAGGATCAGTGTGCATACTACAAGGAGATAGGGCATTGGGCCCGAGATTGTCCAAAAAGGGCCGGCGGGAAGGGAAGCAAGACTGATCGAGTAAAAGTCCTAGAGCTAGATGAACTAAGTGATTAGGGGAGTCGGGGTTCGGACCCTCTCCCCGAACACAGGGTAACTCTTAAAGTGGAGGGGACCCCTATTGACTTCCTTGTCGACACCGGAGCACAACATTCGGTCCTCCGCACCCCACAAGGAAAACTAGCCAACAAGAAGTCCTGGGTACAAGGGGCAACTGGTATGAGCCAGTATTCATGGACTACCCGAAGAACAGTAGATTTGGGAACGGGCCGGGTATCCCACTCCTTTATGGTAATACCAGAATGCCCCTACCCGCTGTTAGGACAGGACTTACTGACCAAGATTGGAGCTCAGATAACTTTCAGACAAGGGGGGCCTCAGGTCACCGATGGCAAGGGCCACCCCATCCAGGTCCTGACCATGAAACTGGAGGATGAATACCTCCTCCACCAGGAGGCGCTCCCGAGAGAGGATAATATAGACAGATGGCTACAAGAATTCCCCTCGGTTTGGGCAGAGACAGGGGGGATGGGACTAGCCGCTCATAGGACCCCAGTCCTGGTAGAGCTCAAGCCAGGAGAGAGTCCGGTAAGGATCAAACAATACCCCATGTCTCAGGAGGCCCGGAAGGGGATCCAGCCACACATCCGGAGACTACCAAGCCTAGGGGTACTAGTTCCTTGCCAGTCTGCCTGGAACACCCCCTTACTGCCGGTCAAAAAGCCTCACACAAATGACTACCGACCGGTACAAGACCTGGGAAGTAAATAAGAGGGTCGCGGACATACACCCTACTGTTCCCAAACCATATACTCTCTTGAGCTCCTTGGCACCCTCCAGGGTCTAGTATACTGTACTAGATTTAAAGGACGCCTTCTTCAGTCTGCCATTGGCACCCCAGAGCCAACCCTTGTTCGCCTTTGAGTGGCATGATCCGGAGGAGGGCTACAGTGGGCAACTCACCTGGACACGGCTACCTCAGGGATTCAAAAATTCACCCACCATCTTTGACGAGGCACTACACGAGGACCTGGTATTTACAGACACCTTCTCTGGCTGGGTGGAGGCATACCCAACCAAGCATGAAACGGCTCAGACGGTGGCTAAGAAGCTACTAGAAGACATCTTACCCAGGTATGGTTTTCCTGCCATGGTAGGATCAGACAATGGACCAGCTTTTATCTCGCAGGTAACACAGGCAGTAGCCAAGGCGGTGGGGGCAAACTGGAAATTACATTGTGCTTATAGGCCCCAGAGCTCAGGACAGGTAGAAAGAATGAATAAAACCCTAAAAGAGACCCTTACCAAATTAACCATGGAGACTAGCGGGGACTGGGTGACTCTCCTACCGTACGCCCTTTACCGGGTTAGAAACACTCCTTACACTCTGGGTTTTACTCCCTATGAGATCATGTTTGGCAGGCCACCCCCTATTATTCCCAGCCTTCGAGCTGAACTTATTGCTGAGTTTAAAGATCAAGAACTTTTTCTTTCCTTGAGAGGGCTCCAGAGGGCGCACGAAGACATTTGGCCGCGTCTCTGTGCCATCTACGAGGCTGGCCCGATCCCGACACCTCATCAGTACAGGCCGGGAGACTGGGTCTACGTCAAGAGGCACCACCAAGAGACTCTCGAGCCGCGCTGGAAGGGACCCTACATCGTGGTGTTGACAACCCCCACCGCTCTCAAGGTAGACGGCATCGCGACCTGGGTCCATCACACCCACGCTCAGCCAGCGGACCCCTCCTCTATCTGGAAGGATGTCACGCGACGGGCCATCAGTCGGGACCAACACAACCCGCTCAAGCTCAAGCTACAGCGCATTCGACCTACCTAATATTGGTAACTCTGTTAACTCTGCTTGTCATTGCTCATGCTGCCGGGAGTCCCCATGCCCCCCAAAACATCACCTGGCAGATCATAGACACCAGCTCGGGGACAATACTTAATCAGACGTCCCAGAGCCACCCCAGGGACACTTGGTTCCCAGAACTTTGCGTAAACCTCCAAACTCTGTTCCCCTTGTCACCATAAATGCAGCCGGTCCCATGATTGGGTCCCTAAGCTACATGACAAGAGGGGAATGAAAGGGCGGGCCTACGCCGGCCGACTCCATCTTGTTCTGTGTCCTTCACCTTGACCACACCTCCTCCCCTTGAGTAACCCCCCCCTCACCTGCCTAACTGGACTCGGACCCTTCCCCAGGACCCTTCCCCAGCCAATCGGCTGAGGCCATAGCCATTACCTCACCAACTGCCCCTAGGCCCCAATAAAACCTTTGTCCTTTTGAAACTCGCTCTCTTTCCCTGGTATCTCACCGCTGTGTCGGTGCAGGTAGGGGATTGAGCTCGAGCTAGCTCGAATAAAGGCTCTTTGCTTTTGCATCGGACTTGGCTCCCTAGTGGTCTTTGGGGATCATGAATTCTGGGCATAACACTGCTACAGGAAGCTAAGTAAGAGTTGATGAAAACTTGGTCCAAGCTGGTGGAAATGAAGACAAAAAGAAATGGGCAGACTATTTTTCTTTCATTTACAAGTGGAATTAAAAGACTTTGAAACAAAATAATTAAAATGCTCTGCCATCTTGCTTCTCTACTGTGGTATGAAAAATTACTAAAATGGTCCCCCAAAGATGCCCCACTCTTAACCGCTAAAATCTGTGGATACTAATGAAATATCACTCCTATGATTGTGTTATATTGTACAGCAAGTTGATCTGAAAATAGGGAGATTATCTCAGTGGATCTGACCTAATCAAATGAAGTCTTAAAAGCAGACAGCTTTCTCTGGCAGCATGAGAAGCCAAAGAAATTTGAAGAATGAGAAGGATTTTGATGTGCCATTAGTGGTTTGAAAATGAAGAGGGCTCTGTGAGAAGGAATGTGGGTGGCTTCTAGGAATGATAATCAGCTCCCACCTGACAATTACCAAGGAAATAGAGACCTCAGATCTTTCACGAGGATCTAGATTCTGTTAACAACCGGAATAGGCTTGGGAAGTGGAGCCTTCTCCCGAGCCTCCAGATAAGTTCAGTCGGCCAACACTTTGGTCTTAACTTGAGACCTTAAGCAGAGAACCTAGTGGAACATTCCTGGACTTAACTGTAAGAAAACAATAGGCATTGTTTCAAGCCACTAAGTTTGGGTAACAACAGAAAAGTAACTGAAAACTATCACCCCCTATACTCCGTGAAAAGTTAACAATTCAGTAATCTAAATCAGATTATTCTCCTGTCAAGAAAGAAATCTAAGAAAAATAAATTCAGCTTGCTATTCCTCCAAAAACTGAAGATGTAGATGGTGACTGGAGGACCCATTTAAATGTGACTTTGAAATTAAATGTCAGATACGCGTTATAGAATTACAGTTTGTGTTATTTAACGAAACCCGTGTGATTCAATACAGTCACTAGCCTGATATGGTACCTAAATATTTGAAGTATGATATTCTAAAGTCAGATGTGCTATAAGTGCAAAAGATACACAGGATTTTGAAAACTCGGTATAAAAAATTGTAATGTCTTTGGGCACCTGGGTGGCTCAGTCAGTTAAGTGTCTGACTCTTGATTTCAGTTCAGGTCATGATCCCAGGGTCATGGGATCAAGCTCCACTTCAGGATCCATGTTGAGCATGGAGCCTGCTTAAGATTTACTCTCTCTCTCTCTCTCTCTCTCTCTGTCTCTCTCTGCACCCCTCTCCCCTGCTCACATTCTCTCTCTAAAATAATTTTTTAAAATTAAAATTAAAAATAATATTTTAATATTGATTACATGTTTAAATGGTAATATGTTTTGATATATGATATTTGGATATACTGTATTTGGTTAACTAAATTATTAAAACTAAATTCACCTGTCTTTCAATTTTTAAAATGTGGTTACCAAATTTTCAATTATATATGTGGTTCAATTATACTCCTTTTGGATAGCACTGGTCTAGACTTCTAGGTGAGTGTCCTCTTCCAAAATGCCAGCCAACTAGAAGTATTCTCTTTCCATTATAGTTCAGTGACATTACTGGCATACAGCTATGTAAAAATACTAGCTGACTGGTATAGCAGTTCAAATATTAGAACACTGACAAACCAAACCTCTTATACAATGAAGTTGGACAAAGTAATCTGGCAATGTCTAACAAAGTAAAAGTGTAAGTAACTTCAATCTGACAATCCCACTTTTAGATATATACCCAAGAAATCTATAAAGACATGCACAAGGAGACATGACCAAACTGTAGAATTATCTGAAGGGCAGAGAATGCCAGCTCTCCATCAAAGTTCTGTGTTCTTTTTTCCATGGTGTAGAGTTGTTCTCGGTTCTGTTTGCTGTGAAATGTGGGCCATGGGTGGTGCCAACATGACTTGCATTCTATTCAGTGAAAAGTGAGAATTATATATGTCCTTTGTCCTTTCTAAAGACTGCTCCTAAAAACTTCCAACACCATTCTCTACTCTTCTTATGCTTGCTTGCTGCATGGATGTTGATGCCTAAAGCAACCTTGGAAACTACAGGTTGAAGGTGACATACCCTCTATTAGCCTGAATCCCTTAATCACTCTATAGAACACAGCCCTTTCTTCTCCATTGAGGGTTACTCTGTGAGCAGGCAATTAACACTATGTTAGGCTTTTGAGATTTTAGGATTTACCCATTACAGTAGCTATTATTAAACTAATAGAGTGCATAATATGCAAAAATTAGAAACAACCCAAATGTCTGTCAATAGATTGGATAAATAAGTCATAATACAATCAGACAATGGAATGCTATATAGTAGCTAAAATGAAAAAAAAAAACAAAAACCTAGATCTCTATGTATCAACACAAATCTTTTTTAAAGTCTCAAGATAGCTATTTATAAAAACAAAAGCAAATTAAAAGCCCAGCATACATTGAGACCATACAAATTCATATGTAGTAAAAATATAAAAATACAGAAGGATACATTACAAGAATCCTCAGATTACCTTTTAGAAAAAGGAAATGGGTTTAGAGAAGAGAGTGAAAACAAAATCTTCAATTCCATATGAAATGTTTCATTTCTTTAAAATGATCCTAATTATGACAATTTGTTGAAACTGAATAATGGGTATATGGATATTTGCTTTATTATTCTATTTGGTAAATATTTAAAATATTTCATAATACAAAAAAATCTTTTTTTTTTAATTTTTTTTAATGTTTATTTATTATTGAGAGACAGAGAGAGACAGAGCATGAGCATGGGAGGGGCAGAGAGAGGAGGAGACACAGAATCTGAAGCAGGCTCCAGGCTCTGAGCTGTCAGCACAGAGCCCGATGCAGGGCTTGAACTCACAAACCGCAAGATCATGACCTGAGCCCAAGTTGGCCGCTTAACCAACTGAGCCATCCAGGTGCCCCAAAAAATATTCTTTTTAAACATATATCTGCTAGAGGGTAAACTAATAAAACCTTGTTAGAGGACATTTTAAAACTGTGAATGAAAAGTCTTAAATATGTAAATATGTTTTAACACAGTCCCAACAATAGAACTACACACTAAGAAAATTAAAAGTTTGCTCAAAGTATGAGCATCACAGTATTCTTAGAGTAACCAAAAATTGGTTAACACCTAAAAGTCCAATAGAATTGTTATTAAATTACTGAGTGTTCATTTTAAAGTTACATAGGATATAATGGGAGGTGGGGTGAGATGTCTGGAGGTTAGGATGAAACAAGATTGGCCACAAATTGATCATTGCTAAGGGTGGGTGATGAGTGCATTATTTTATTTTCCATACACTTAAAAGTTCAAAATTTAATAAGTTTTTTATTTTTACTAAGTTTTTAAAAAAGCAGTTTAAAATTGTAAGAACTACATTTTTTAAATCTTTATTTTTAATTTACTTATTTTTATTTTTAATGTTTATTTTTGAGAGAGAGATGGAGAGCCAGGTGGACAGGGCAGAGAGAGAAGGAAACAGAATCTGAAGCAGGCTCCGGGCTCTGAGCTGTCAGCGCAGAGTCCAATACAGGGCTCAAACCCACAAACTGTGAGATCATGACCTGAGTCGAAGTCAGACCCTCAACCGACGGAGCCACCCAGGCACCCCAGAACTATCTTTTTTAAAAATCTCAGCTCATTCACTGGATCAGCAAATATTTACTGTGTGTTGTACATGTCCCTCTCAATATTAACCTAGGGATATGATGGCAAACATGTAGCTAATAAATCTAATGCAAATGGCTCCAAACACTTGCTCAGACACCCTACCAAAATATTTGGAGCACCACGAACCTCCTCCCCAATGTGTGTATACTTTTTGCTCTCTCTCTCCCCTACCATGTATGTGTATGTATGTGTGTGTAAATATATATATATATGTGTGTGCGTGTGTGTGTGTGTATGTATGTGTGTATGTATGTGTGTGTAAATATATATATTATATATATATGTATTATATATGTTATATATATATTATAAATATATTATAAATATATGTATATATATGTATATATATATGGTATATCTGTATACATATGGAATATCTGTATATGTATACAGATATTTATAAATTACATACATACACACATGCACATTTGGACACAACTCTCACAGGTAATTTTTTTTTTAAAGTAGGCTGCATGCCCAATGTGGGGCTTGAACTCATGACCCTCAAGAGTCACATACTCTACCAACTGAGCTAGCCAGGCACCCCTCACAAGTAATATTTGGGTATTTCTTTGAATAACCTGTATTTCATTATTTCACATAATCTACTTAATCCATTCTTGTTGATTTCTAATCAGATAGGATATTCTCTTTTTTAAAAAAATCTTATGTAACTAAGTATGGGAGAAGCACAGGCAATCTAGTTTTGTTGTTTCTTACACTTACAAATATTATATTAAACCTATGATTTCTTTGCAGGAATTTTTATTTTGTTTTGCAGGAATTTTTAAAGCCAAACATCCATTTTGTGAGGGTTAATTTTGTTAAAACCAGGAAATATAATAAATCCATTTAATCAGTGTAGGTAAACTGCAATACTTCATAACATTCTGAAAAATGGGAGGGAGGGTGCCAGTGTTGATTCTTCTAACCTGTGAAACTTGCATTTCATCAGTATACCTCATTTACCATGCTTGACATAAAATCAGTTGTCACACGGAACTGCCCATCTAAATCAACACATCAAGTATTAACAGCACTTACACTTGCATTTTGTATACAAGTAAATAGATTTCAGTATTTTCTTCTTTTGCCCTAATGGATTGTTTTGGGTACATCTCACTTTGAAAACCACTGCTCTAGTAAAAAACACATATTTGTTGACCAAAAAAATAATGAATCAAACAAGTGCTACAACAGGAAAAGGCATTGGGTATTCTAGAGGGGCACATGGAAGAGACACTTAACTCATGAGTGTGGGGATGGTGAATAAGCTGTTAAATGGAGACCTAAAGAATGGGTAAGAGATTGGACTGGGAAGGGTGGTAGTGGGGGTGCATAGTATTCTAGGTAGAAGGAATACTGTGTTATATGCAAAAGTGCAGAGGTAAGACCAAACATGGCATGTTCAAACTAACATATTAGTAGTCTAAAATAGCCGTAGTTTCTAGAGCTGTAGAGGTGGGATGGAGTCAGCAGACAGTGATTCAGAAATGAGGCTGATGGGATAAGATTATAAGGCCTTCTTTGAATTTTACCTGAAGAGCAATGGAGAGATAAGTAATGAAGGTATACAGTAAAGAACTTGGCTTTGCCCGGAGAGAGGTCTGGCCTTTGTCTGTCGCTCCCAGGAGGTAACCTCTAAACTTTGGAATTTCTGGAGTAATGGGAGTGCCTTCATTATTTATGATGGGCCCCTGGGACCACATGGTATCAGCCTGACCTCCAGTTCAACCAATCAATCTCAATAAAAACTCTAGACACTGGGGCCCCTGGCTGGCTCAGTTGGAAGAAGGTTGTTTTTTGTTTTTGTTTTTGTTTTTTTTAGAATGTGCGACTGTTGAACTTGGGGTCATGAATTGAAGTCCCACGCTGGGTATAGAATTTACTTAAATAAAATTTAAAAATGAAACAAAACAAAAAACCTCTGGACGCTGAAGCTCGAGTGAGCTTCTTGGGCTGGAATACTCTAGGTGTTATTATCACACATCAATCCTGGAGAGGGGAGCACATCCCTGAAGACAATAGAAGTTTCACATTTGAAACTCTCCTAGATTGTGTCCATGCATGTCTTCTGTTGGCTGGTCCTAATTTGTTTTCTGGGTTTTTTTTTTTTTAAGTGCATATATATATATATATATATATATATTTTTTTTTTTTTTTTTTTTTTTTTTTGAGAGAGAGAGAGAGACAGGAAAGGAGGGAGGGAGGGAGGGTCAAAGAGAGAGGGAGAGAGAGGGAGAATTCCAAACAGGCTCCACACCATCAGCAGAGTTGGGTGCAGGGCTCCAACTCAAGAACCAGGAGATCACGACCTGAGCTGAAATCAAGTGTCAGGTGCTTGGGGTGCCTGGGTGGCTCAGCTGGTTAAGTGTCTGACTTCGACCCAGGTCATGATCTCACAGTTTGTGAATTTGAGCCCTGCCAGGGTTCAGTGCTGATAGCTTGGAACCTGGAGCCTGCTTTGGATTCCGTGTCTCCCTCACTCTCTGCCCCTCTCCTGCTCGGGCTCTGTCTTTCTCTCTCTCTCAAAAATAAACAAACATTTTTAAAAAAGAGCCAGATGCTTAACCACTAAGCCACCTAGGCACCCCCTTGCTTTTTGTTTAAAGATTTTTAAGCAATCTCTACACCCAACCATGGGGCTGAAATTTACAATCCCAAGATCAAAAGTCGAATGCTCCACCGACTAAGCCAGCCAGGTGCCTCTGGCTGGTTGTAATTTGTAACTTTTCTCTATAATGAACAATATCCATTAGTACAATAGCCTTCAGGGAGTTCTGTGAGTCTTTCCAGTAGGTGACCAAATCTAGGGGTCGTTTTGAGAAATCCCTAAACTTACAGTTGATGTCAGAAGTGAGGGTGGTCTTGTGTGGTCTCTTCCATCTAACTCTGTAGTTGAACCCTAACTCCTTGCAGCTGGGGTCAGAAGTCTTGGGCAGACTTAGTGGTCTGGAGTACTGTGCCTTTAACTGCACAATCTGGCTAGCTGAGAAAAGAATAAAAATGTTTAAACAGTAGGTGACAATTAGACAATCTACATAATCTAGATTCTAGAGGAATCACTTATACTGGGGAGAATATACTGGAGAAGAGTAAGATTGGCAAAAGATGACAATGACAATGGGAATGGAGTGGGACATATCTATGAGATGTTTACAAGGCAAAATTTATTGAATGTGAAGGGTGAGAAAAAGAGAAATCAGAAATGGACCCACCAGAAAGAGAATCAGATTTTAGTTTTGTTTGTTTTGAGGGAGACAGAGGGAGTTGGAAGATTGAATTAGGTTCTGAACAGTTTGAGAAGCCTTTTGGATATCTAGGTAGGGCTGTTTCCAAGCAGAGATGGAAACAGAGTTGGGAATCAAATAACCAGAGCCATGGGAGAAATTGGTATCAACTACAAACAAGTAAGACATCAGAGTTGAAAAGGCTAAGGACCAAACATCAATATTCAAGGGATAGGCAGAGTACTAAAAGCTCACAGAAAAGCAGCAGCCTGAGAGGCAGGAATAAAACTTGAAAACTATGGTTAACAATGAATGCTTGATATCTTTCTTCTTCTTGCTAATGTGAATTTTCTCTGCTTCTTATAGTGAACATTTATTACTTCTTTTTTTTTTTATGTTCATTTACTTATTTTGAGCCAGAGAGAGCACAAATGAGTAACGGAGGGGCAGAGAGCAGAGAAGAGATTCCCAAGCAGGCTCCACGATGTCAGCACAGAGCCTAACACAGGGCTCAATCCCACAACCATGGGATCACATCAAGAGTCGGACACTTAACCAACTGAGCCACCCAAGCACCCCTACTTATTAGTTACTAATAAGAAAAAAGGTGTAGTTTTAAATGAATGATATTATAAAACTTGCATGCAGTTATTTTTTATTTATATATGTAAAAGTGAGACAAAGTTTAGTAATTTCTGAACTATCTGAAACTTATTAAATGTTTCACATAATTCAATATAACTGAATTACTAGTGTCTATAACCGAAGATTTTCTTTTCAAAGCCATTTTAAAATTCCCCTGCACCCCTCATTACTATATGGAACGGCTTAACTTTGCCAGGGTGCTGGAATATGTCTCCCCATCAAGAAGTCCAATGAGTAACTGAGGAAACAACTGCTCTAAAAATGTAATGACATATACCTCTAGTAAAGACTTCAGAGCATGTGCTTCTTCTGGATGAAAACAAATAGATTTATCCCCAGTATAGTGTAGACAAATACACAGCATTGACCCATGTAACCTATACATGTAGCCTCATATTCACATCTGCTCTAAGATCAGTTGTAAACTTTTTATTTATTTATTTGCAAACTATTTCAAAGCTATAATCCTCATTTCCACCTTTTCAAAGCAAGTCCCTCATTAACCTCAGAAACCCTAATATTGTCATTAGAAAAAGGTTCTAAATCACTGGAATTTTTTATGACAATAGATCAACTCAGTAAAAGTTCTAAAATATCGCATGCTTTTATTATTGATTCTTAAAGTTTAATAAACTGGAAAAAAATGTTTAAATGGTCCTTAAAAAGGTATTTAGTAGCCCACAGCAGAGGTCTTTCCCATCCAAGGAGACTTTTGCTATTTTCAAATTGTTGTTCTTATTCTTTCAAAATGTTACATGTTGTTTTTATCTAGTAGAGGATATCTAAATATATATTTCCCATTTTGAAAGCAAAAACTTCATCCCAAATACTACTCTGAAAAACTTTTAAGTTGCTAATTATAACTATATTTTGTTTATTTAAACATTGATCCTTTACTTACCTAAATAAGTGCTTATCTCAAGGTAGTCCTGACTTTATCAAAATGAAGAATGTTTAACTCTATCTGCTGTTCCTATTCTAAAATTCTTGAGAAGGAAAATATTGAGAAAAACATTCACTATGTTTTTTTTTTTTACTTTCAACCAGTCTATACATAAAATAGTAATGAGAAGATAAGCACCTTTACTTCTTCAGAGAAGCTTAGTCTGTTTAGCAGCTACATATTGTATAGTTATAAAATCCTGACAGAAAACACACACTACAGACTTATAAAACTGGTATTAAAGGGGCACCTAGGTGGCTCAGTCGGTTGGGCGTCGGACTTCAGCTCAGGTCATGATCTCGCAGTCAGTGAGTTTGAGCCCCGCATCTGGCTCTGTGCTGACAGCTCAGAGCCTGCTTTGGATTGTCTCCTTCTCTCTCCGCCCCTCCCCAGCTCACACTCCGTTCTCTCTGTCTCTCAAAAATGAATAAACGTTAAAAAACAAACAAACAAAAAAAAAAACTGGTATTAAATGCAGTGTGATTTTCTTCTTACACTAGTCCCAACTATCAAATTGGTGAATATATAGTTCAGGTAGCTCTATTTAAGAATTTTAGCACCATTTGACCAGTATGACAGAGTTTTTAAAGCATATTAAGAATTCCCAAAATAAGGAGTGGGTGGTTGAGAAAATATTTTGGAAAAAAAGATAACCTTCCCCAAGTAAGCAATTTCAACATTTTCAACATCTTTTTATTTCTTTCTTTCTTTTTTAAGTTTATTTATTTATTTTAAAGAGAGAGGGAAAGAGGGAGAGAATCCCAAGTAGGCTCTGCATTGTCAGCCCAGAGCCCAATTCCGGACCCCATCTCACCAACTGGGAGACCATGACCTAAAGGTGGACGCTTAACCAACTGAGCCACCAGGCGCCTCTCAACATATTTCTAATCAGAATCATTTCAAAATATTTCCTAGGAAACTTGAGGACCCATCATTTCAAATATGTAAAGCAGAGTTGTGCAGTTCAGAGTTTATGTTGAGAAAAGTCAAAACTATTTGTACGTAATTTGTCATTTGTTAGTTCAGATCCACTTTTCTCATCTGTAAAATAAAGTGCTTAGACAGAAACATGATCTACCTCTACTGTGTCTTCCAGTATTGACTCTGGTGACTGATATGATTTTCTTTTATTAAAAAAAAAAATTAAAAGTGTTAAAAGTATGTTTTTTAAACCGTGAAGATTTTTTTGTTTTTAATCTGTTAAGGAGTTTGAAGATACTTTACATAAACAAGCCAGCCATTTTATATCCGAGTAAAAATAGGTTAATAGCTTTTGCACAAAACACAGTAAAAATCATGAAATCTTTAACTTAAGGTGAAATAATATTTTCTAACTTTGCTAGTTACTTCAAATCCAAACTTCTGTTCTCAAATGGTCATTTTAGCATTTGAATACTTTTTCTAGTTTTATGTATGTTGAAATTAATCTTGCTTCCTTTCTATATGGAAAAACACATCTACTTACCATCTTAGCATCTTTATATAGATTTCAGTTTTTCAAAATCTTCTTGAATGGTAAATGTTCATGGTTGTTTTAAATTAATGACTCTCTTTTTAATGAACCTTCTCTACTGTTTGTGTTTCTTTAATTCTGTCACTGCGTTTGTAAAGGTAAGAGCTGTCAAAATAAAATTAGTCTGATGCTGAGATAAATTCCTCCACTTTGGTAAACATTTCCATTTTATTTTAAGCAGGAAGTTTCAAGTGTCTATTTAGTGTTTGAAAATGACATTTCATAAGCCCTTTTCTATGACAGTTTTCAAACACTAGGAAGAAATACTCTAAAATGTTAACACTGTTTATCCTTGGTGGTGGTATTACACGCCATTTTATTTTTTACATTTCCCAGAAAGCATTATTACTTTGGTAACCGGATAGTATTTCAAAATTAAATTTTAAATAGCTTATAAAGTGTAGGACATCAACACAGTCCACTTCTACAGCACATACGTTAAATGCTTTTTCCCTATTGATAAACTTCTGCTTTAACAGGAAGAATGATTTGGTCAGATGTCTGTTAGATTGGATGAAGACCTGACATTTACTTTCCAGGCCCTTCTTTCAAGTCAGGCTTTTGAGAAAATCCAAGAAGTGAGTTTGAATTTAATTGCAGTGAATCTTGCAGCAGTAAACTTTTAGGGAGCCAGAATAACACCTTTCATCACAGCTATCAGCAGAATGCCAAGACACTCTCAGGTTTACCAATGTTTTCAGAGATTTGTCAGTATTCTTCTCTGTCATTATTTCAGAACAATTCCATTTAGAAAGAAACGCAATTGTAAACCGTTTCTATTTCAAGCCCATAAAAACCAGAACTGGGATGAAAGGCAAAGCCTCGACCTTTCTATTTTAGACTTTCATCTGTGTAGCTAAGCCATCTGCTTTCTCTCCCCTACCCCATCTACTTACTTAATGGACTGAAAATACTGCACGTAATTGCAATGTTATCAAACCAGCCTGAATTTTCCACTTTAACGAATTATGACTCTGTGTCTTTCACCTGAAGATTCGCTGGTAAAAATGTGCTTACCCTTCCCTCTCAATTCCTTCCCACCTCCCTCAATTACAAGTTATCAAAAATCTTTAAAACACTCGGCTTCCGCGGATTAAGCCCATCTAAACACCGCTTCACTTTCAACGCTGAGCGCCTGAAGAAAAATCAACCCCAGTCTCTCCTGTGGCTCTAAGGCCGGTATTATTATCACTGTTCTTGCGGTTACGCAGAAGGCACCTCGCAGCTCAGCCTAGAAAAGAGTCGCGTCTCTCCGCCGCCAAACAACAAGGGACTCAGACTGGGAAAAGACAGACCCGGGTGGGAGGAAACCTCCCAAGAAGAGGAGGGGAGCCGGGAAGAAGAGGGAGCTCATAAGACGGGAAGAAAGGACCTTCCGAAGCATGAAGGAAAAGGGGGTTCGTGAAGTGGAACAAGAAGTGGGCAGCCGAGGTGCAGCGGGAAGAAGGGGCCGAGGCCGGCGGGAGGGCACCGGGGGCGGCTCCCCGGTCAGGCAGGAGACGCGGAGGCCGAGGCGGGCGTGGGCAGCTCGCAGAGACCGCCCGAGTCGGAGCAGCTGGGGCGATTCCAACGGCGCGAGGCGCGGGAGTGGGGGTGAAGAGAGGAAAGGAGAGCAGTTGAAGGGCCGAGAGCCGCGTCGAGGCCGATGCGGCGGAGACAGCGGGCCCACCCCCAGCCAAGCCCCGCTACTTAACTATTTGTAGAGCTGCTGCAGGCACAGGTCCAGGCTCTCGCCCTCCACCTCCTCACGGGTGATGCGCTCCGACAGCGGCCGCGGGAGCGGGGGCAGAGGCGGCAGCTGGGGCTGCGGCGGCGGCGGTGGCACGGCCGACTGCCCCCGGGCTGCCGCCGCCTCCTCCTCCTCGCCCTCTGCTGCCGCCGCCGCCTCTTCCTCCACCGCCTCCTCTTCGGGCTCGGGGTCTTGCTGGTGCTCTTGCTCCCCCTCCTCCGTCGCGGCTACGGCGGCCGCCTCCTCCCCGGGGTCCTCGACCGAAGCCTCGGCCGCTTCAGCCACTACCAGTTCGGGCTCGGGCTCCAACTCGGGTTCGGGTTCCGGTTCAGGCTCGCCGCCGCCGCACGGTCCGCGAAACTCGCCCAGGAATAGCTCCAGGAAGCGCCGGTAAGTTTTCTCCTCAGGGCTGCAGCCGGCCATCGCTACTCATGCCCCGGGGCCGACCGGGAAAGTGGGGGCGGGGGGAGTCCAGGAAGGGGAGGGGGCTGCTCTCGAGCCTCAGGCTCCCGCAAAGGCTGTTAACGGCCACACCGGCACGAGCGATCAGCACTAGGTTGCCTGGAGAGGGCTCCCGCAGGCGTGCGCGCCGCCGAGCGCGGACGTGCGCGGCCCGGGGGCGGGGGCGGAGCGCGCTGCCCCCTCCCGGGTCTGTAGGGAAAGTTGGTGACGGGCGCGCGCTCAGGGTCCAGCGGCAGCCCACCCTCCAGCCCTCCCGAGAGCTCAGCCCACGCTGCCTAGAGACTGTCGCCATGGCAACCGGCTCTAATTAAGAATTTCAGGGTCCCTCCCGTCGAGCCCGCGGAGTCCAAAGGACACTCGAATCGACCGCTCTCCAACTCTGCCTGTCTTTATTGTACGGATACCCTAGCCTCAAGAGGATGAGAGTGAACTAAGACATCTCCAAGTCTAGCTGTTGGTTACCACTTGGATTAGATTTACCTCAGTTTTTTTTTTTTTTATCTGTCCCGGCCTTGCCTTGGCGTATCTGTTGAAAGATACTACAGTGTTAACACCTTTTGTTGTTGATGACATTAATTTAATAAGTAGTTTGGGGGAGGGGGTTATCAAACACCTACCAAGTGATAGGTTGCTTTGCATATATTCTCTCACTTGATTCTATGAAGAAAGTGGTGTTATCCTCATTTCTCAAAAACAGGAACCAAGATAAGGTACTTTACTTGCTTCAAGGTTTCACAACTACCAGCCATGGCATTGTCATTAGAACCCAGTTTGTCAGCTTCCGAAGCCTTCTAGAACCTTTTCCTTTACTCTTCCTTGCTTCTGAAGATTCAACACTGCAATATGTCTATAAAGCCTTATTTTTATAGGACTTTATAGTTTACAAGTTTTCATCCCTTTAATCCTTACAATAGCACCTAAGGTAGAAGATAGCATTATCATTATAGTTCCATTTTACAGATGAGAAAATTGAGCCATAAAGACATGGTGACTTTGGTCAAGGTCACACACAAGTGATACAACAAGGACTAAAATCCAGGTCTTTTTGCTGCAAAGCCATTAGTTTTCCAGCATACCAAGAAACCCCTCTGTAGTCTCTGCATAATACATATTACACTTTATTACATAATATGTACTTTTTGTACATTGTCTTTGCTCTTCTTCCCCATCCCTGGAGACTCTTTCTTTCTTAGATTGAAACTGAAACGACTTCAAATGATCCTAATTTTCTTACCAAACTACACGCAAACCTATTATTTTCAAGCCTTACTGAGGGGGGTGAGGGAGGGAGAAGCTGTGTTATACAGCTGTATAGATGATAGCATCATTACTGCATACTGCCATGTCCATGGCAACATATAATTCAGCAAAAACACAGTGATTCTTTCTCTACTTTGAAAAACATGTTCACAAATTATCTACCCCGTAACTGAAACTGGGTCTGAAATACCATTTCTAGTCAGTTATTAATGGCAGAAGAAGGAATCTCCCTGCCAACTGTTTTCATATAATACTGTATTCTAAATCCCTGACCTGATACTGTTATTTTAAGATTAAGTGGGTTGAGCTCACTAATGTACGGGCATCATGTAATAGCATCATGTAATATAGCATCATGTAATATAGCATCATAGTAAAATAGACATCCATTCTTTCTGCTGGTTTGAGATTAAATAATATATGATAGAAAGCATACAGTGGGTAATGCACATGAGTCCTCTATAACTATTTATTTTTGTCTCAAAAGTAAATGGAAAGACCCAATAAATAAGTCTGTTTCCAGACAAGGTAAATGTATTTATATGTGTTTTGTTTAAAATATCACCAGCATAGACAACTTTCCTATGAAATGCCAAGACAGCCTTTAAACTCCTCATTTGTCTTTGTTTTCAATCCACCTGTTCATTTCCTTTTCAGAATGTCTGGAAAAGATTGACAAAACTTTTAAGGCTGCAAACCTAAATGTCCACAACTTTACATTCCAACTACTGTTTAATATCTCAGAATTTGACATGATGTCATTTAGTTCAAGAGCTGTCAACTGTAACAATTCATATCAAGCTACACCTTCCTACTTTGTAATGTAGTTGCCTCCCTCATCTAGATGACATTTATTTGTGACATTAATTTATGACTCACCTCACATATCAAAGGGAAGTGTTATATGTTGGGGAAACATTACCACTAAGAGTAAAGGAAAAAGCCCACACCTCTATATTACTATAAATGAAGGTGTATTTGCTTATATTAATAAAGATATTCTTTCACAAATATGGTTCCTATTGCATTCATTGGACAAAATAGCTTTGACAGAAGGTTGCTGACAGCAGTGCTGGGATCTCAGAGCAGCTGTGTAGGATGACTTTACCATTGTCAAGAAGTCTTTTTAGTCATTATTTTGCATTGCTTTACTTTCCTTTTCAGTTCCTCTTCTACACTTCTCCAATCCCTTTCTTACTATGTATTTAAAAATATTGAGCTATGGAAGCATATATATCAAGGGTATTTAAATTCTCTGAGGTTTTTGTTTTTTTTTTTTTTCTCATAAGAATTGCCCTCCCTCTAACCTTAGCTCTTTGGAGGAAATGCACAATGTCCTTTCATGGACATTCACAGTAATGATCATATCTATAAAATTAAAAAGAATTGTTGAGTTTGGCAATTTTTTATTATATGACCCAGCAATTCCTCTCCCAGATATTTATCCACAAGAAATGAAAACATACCCACCAAACACGTATACACACCACAAAAAACCTTGTACATAAATGTTAACAATAGTTTTATTCATAATAGCTCAAATTTGGAAATAACCCAGATGTCCATCAATAGGTGAATGGATAAACAAATTGTGGTATATTCATGCAATAGGCTATTACTTAGCAGTAAAAAGAAGCTGATAAACACAACATAGATGAATCTCAAAAACATGCTGAGTGAAAAAAAAATCTAGGCACAAAAGAAGACATACTATATGATTCCATTTCCATGAAATTCTAGAAGAGGCAAAAAATCTATAATGACAGGACAGGCCAAACTAATCTATAGTGGTTGCCAGGAACTAAGGTGGATGGGAGATTCATGGCAAAGGAGTGAAAAGGAACTTGGAGAGAATAGGGGATTAAAATGTTCTATATCTTAACTGGGTGGTCACATATGTATATTCATTTTGTCAAAAATTATTAAAGCCACTTGGGTGGCTTAGTTAAGCTCCTGACTCTTGATCTTGGCTCAGGTCAGGATCTCTCGGTTCATGAGATGGAGCCCAGTGTCTGCGCTAACAGCACAGATCCTGCTTAGGATTCTCTCTCTCCCTCTCTCTCTCTCTGTTCCTCCCCTGCTTGCTTGCTCTCTATTTCTCTCTCTCAAAATAAGTAAACTTAAAAAATAAAAACAAAAATTTTTTAATGTTTTATTTATTTGTTTTTATTTTATTTATTTCATTATTTTCAAGAGAGAGAGTGTATGTGAGCAGGGGAGGGGCAGAGAGAGAAAGGGAAACAGAGAATCCCAAGCAGACTCTGCGTTGTCAGCCCAGAACCCAATGCAGGGCTTGAACCTATGAATTGTGAGATCATGACCTGAGCTGAAATCAAGAGCTGGATGCTCAACCAACTGGACCACCCAAACACCCCAAAAATAAAAATAAACTTAAAAAATAAACTTAAAAAAATTATTAAAGTGTACATTTTATATAAAGGCATTGTAAGTAAATTATACCTCAGTAAAATTGATTTTAAAAGTTAAAAAGAATTGGGGTCACCTGGTTGGCTTGGTTGGTTAAGCGTCATGATCTCATGGTTCATGAGTTCGAGCCCAACATCAGGCTCTCAGTACAGAACACGCTTTGGATTCTCTCTCTCTCTCTCTCTCTCTCTGCCCCTCCCCCATGCTCTTCTCTCAAAATAAACATTAAAAAAAAGTTAAAAAGAACTGATTAATTTGTTAGACCCTGTCCTTTTTGCTTTTATATCCATTCCTTCTCCCTTCTTCGGTCTGTATTGTAGGGAGGCTGAACCTTTCAGGCTGTATTCACCAGGTTCCTTGACATTCGACTTCCAGCTGAAATTTGATCAGTGGGAGGTATTGGCAGGAAATTGGAAGGTAGGAAGAAAGGTGAAAAACCAGGATATTTATTCCCTGTTGCCTATTTCAGTTCTAATGTCTACTGCATCTCCTTGATAGATTTGCTCCCCTTGAACATGTCTGTTGATATTCCAACTTTTGCCTATGACACCAGTCTCTGAGCTCCAGAAACAGCATCTTCCATTTGTCCATCAGCCAAATGGCAGTGGCTTCTAGCTTCCTAATCTTGCCTACTATAGACTCAATGTTTGTGTTCTCCCAAAATTCATATGTTGAAATCCTAACCCCCAAGGTGACGGTATTATTAGATGGAGTCTTTGGGAAGTGGTTACATCATGCAGGGTTGGTCTTGGGATTAGTGTTTTTAAAAAAAGAGGCTCAGGAAGGACACGTGGGTGGTTTAGTCAGTTAAGCTTCCAACTTCGGCTCAGGTCATGATCTCATGGTTCATGAATTGGAGCCATGCATTGGGATCTGTGCTGACAGCTCGGAGCCTGGAACCTGCTTTGGATTCTGTGTCTCCCTCTCTCTTTCTCTCTCTCTGCCCCTCCTCCTCTCATGTGAACACACTCTCTCTCTTTCTCTCTCTCTCTCTCAAACATTAAAAAAAAGAGACACTTCTCTCCTACCCTCAGCAATCAGACAACAAAAAGAAATAAAAGGCATCCAAATCAGCAAGGAATAAGTCAAACTTTCATTATTTGCAGACAACATGATACTCTATGTAGAAAACCAAAAAAAAACTCCACCAAAAAAAATTGCAGAACTGATACACAAATTCAGCAAAGTCACAGGATACAAAATCAACAGAAATCTGTTGCATTTCTGTACACCAATAATAAAGCAGCAGAAAGAGAAATCAAGGAGTCAATCTCATTTATAATGACACCAAAAACCATAAGATACCTAGGAATAAACCTAACCAAAGAGGTAGAAGATTTGTACCCCGAAAACTAAAGAACACTTATGAAAGATATTGAAGATGACACAAAGAAATGGAAAAACATTCCATGCTCCTGGGTTGGAATAAAAAATTTTGTTAAAATGTCTATGCTACCCAAAGCAATCTACATATTTAATACAATCCCTATCAAAATACCACCAGCGTTCTTCACAGAGCTAGAACAAACAATCTTAAAATTTGTGTGGAACCACAAAAGACCCTGAATAGCAATCTTGAAGAAGAAAAGCAAAGCTGGAGGCATCACAATTCAGGACTTCAAGCTATATTACAAAGCTTTAGTTATCAAAACAGTATGATATTGGCAAACACAGACACAAAGATCAATGGAACAAAATAGAAAACCCAGAAATGGACCCACAGTTATATGGTCAGCTAATCTTTTACAAAGCTGGAAAGAATATCCAATGGAAAAAAGACAGTCTCTTCAACAAGTGGTGTTTGAAAAACTGGACAGCAACATGCAGAAGAATGAACCTGGACCACTTTCTTATACCATTCTCAAAAATAAATTTAAAATGGATGGAAGACCTAAATGTGAGATGGAAACCATCAAAATCCTAGAGGAAAACATAAGCAGCAACCTCTTTGACCTCAGCTATAGCAACTTCTTACTAGACACATTGCTGGAGGAAAGGGAAACAAAAGCAAAAATGAACTATTGAAACTTCATCAGCATAAAAAGCTTCTGCACAATGAAGCAAACAATCAACAAAACTAAGAGGCAACCTAAAGAATGGGAGAAAATATTTACAAATAACATCTGATAAAGGGTTAGTATCCAAAAATCTGTCAATAACTTATCAAACTCAACACCCAAAAAAACAAATAATCCAGTTATGAGATGGGCAGAAGTGGGGCACCTGGGTGGGTTGGTTGGTTGGGCATCTGGCTCTTGATTTCAGCTCAGATCATGACCTCACAATTCGTGGGATCGAGCCCCACATTGAGCTCTGCACTGACAGTGTGAAGCCTGCTTAGGATTCTCTCTCTCCCTCGTTCACTGCCCCCCCCCCACTCTCTCTCTCTTTCTCTCTCAAAATAAACACTTAAAAAAAAGAAATGAGCAGAAGACATGAACAGACATTTTTTCAAAGAAGACATACAGATGGCTAACAGACAGGAAAAGATGCTCAACATCACTTATCAGGGAAATACAAATCAAAACCATGATGAGATACCACCTCACATCTGTCAGAATGGCTAAAATTAACAACAAAGGAAACAACAGATGTTGGCGAGGATGGGGGAAAAGCCTCTTAAACTGTTGGTGGGAATCCAAACTGGTGCAGCCCCTCTGGAAAACAGAATGGAGGTTCCTCAAAAAGTTAAAAATAAAACTACTCTACTACCCAGCAATTGCACTACTAAGTATTTACCTAAAGGATATGAAAATACTGATTCAAAGGGGCACATGCACCCCAATGTTTATGGCGGCATTATTAACAATAGCCAAATTATGGAAAGAGCCTAAACATCCATCAACAGATGAATGGAGAAGTAGTGTGTGTATGTGTGTATATATTTATATATACATATATATACTATGTACTACACACACACGCGCGCACACACACACACACACAAACACACACACACACAGTGGAATATTACTCAGCCATCAAAAAGAATGAAATCTTGCCATTTGCAACGACATAGATGGAGCTAGAGTGTATTTTCCTAAGTGAAATAAGTCAGTCAGAGGAAGACAAATACCATATGATTTCACTCATATGTGGAATTTAAGAAACGAACAGATGAACATAGGGGAAGGAAAAAAAAAAGAGAGGGAGGCAAACCATAAGAGACTCTTAACTACAGAAAACAAATTAAGGGTTGCTGGAGGGGAGGTGGTCAGGGGATGGGCTAAATGGGTGATGGGTATTAAGGAGGGCACTTGTGATGAGCACTGGGTTTATATGTAAGTGATGAATCACATAATATCATGTAATATTACCAATATTACACTACATATTAACTAAATAGAATTTAAATTAAAACTTAAAAAAAAGAGAGATACCATTCTCCCTTTTCACCATATGAGGACACAGTAAAAAGATAGCTTTCTGGGGGCACGTGGGTGGCTCAGTTGGTTAAGCATCCAACTTTGGCTCAAGTCATGATCTTGCAGTTCGTGACTTCAAGCCACACGTCAGGCTCTGTGCTGACAGCTCAGAGCCTGGAACCTGCTTCCAATTCTGTGTCTTCCTCTCTCTCTGCCCCTCCCTTCTCGTGCTCTGTCTCTCTCTGTCTCAAAAATAAATAAACATTAAAAAAATTTTTTTTAATTACAAAGGTGGCTTTCTGTAACCAGACACTGAATTTGCCAGAACTCTGATCTTAGATCTTCCAGCCTCCAGAACTGTGAGGAATACATTTTTGTTGATTATAAGCCACCCAGTTTATGATATTTTTGTTATAGCAGCCCAAACAAGACTGCCTCACCTTTCCTTTTGACTCTTCAATTCTTCTGTTACTTGTACAACCAGTTCCCTGTATTCTATTCCCTTTGATTTCTTAACTGGATCACAACTGATACAATAACAAACACAACTTTAAAGAACTATAAAATGGATCATATATATATATATATATATATATATATATAATAACTATAAGTGGATTAAGCAGGCATTAAAGCAAGTTTAGGTCTTCAAAGGTGCTTCTGGAACATTGAGCTTACTTGAAATTAGCAGTAAATTATGACCTAGAATTAAAAGTTGCCAAGGTTTCCAAGGGTTCAAGGGAAGTAGGGAAGGATGAATAGGTAGAACACAGAGGATTTTCAGGACAGCAAAAACTATTCTGTATGATACTATAATGGTGGATACATATCATTAGACATTTTTGAAAATCCACAGGATGTACAACAACAGTAAAACCCTAATCTAAACTATGTATTTTAGTTAATAATGAATTGACTCCACTAACAACTACCTAACTAATGTAAGATGTTAAATAATTGGGGAAACTGGGGGTCGGGGAGAGGGTATATATGGGAATTCTCCATCCTTTCCACTCCTTTTTTTGGTAAATCTAAAACTTGAAAAAATAAAGTCTATTAATTTTTAAACGTTAATAAAATGTTTGACATATGGTAAATAATTGGTACTTGTAACTAATAAAAATCTATTAATTTCTTGATTTATCTCCAGTTAACATTTTCTTGGTTGTGCAAATCTATACTATTCTGTCTATTCTAAAGTATGCCTGTTTTATCTCTTTATAGGGAAAAAATAGAAATACTATTCCCAGAAAAGCCTCAATTTTATTATGGCTAACTATAAAAATCTATCAATTTGAAGTTGATGCTATATCCCAAATGATAAAACAAATATTTTTATATTTTTGAAAAAAGTATAATAACAATAAAATGTATAATCTCATATCTACTGCCTAGGAAAATGGTTAAGGCCAGGCCTAATGATGAATGTTAAAATGTAAATATAAGAATGTGTGAATTTTCACTCATATTTTAAAAATTGAATGGAAATATGGCTAATATATAAGTACTTGTTAAGATATTAATTCAGTTGTGTTGTCAAACTGACCAGTAGGGAGCAATAGAATACCTGACAAATGAAAAAACTAAGCACATGGAAATGTTTTAAAATAAGAATTTTTCCTCCTTTCTCCTCAATATACCCTAGCTACATCTTTTCCATTCTAGATCAATAGCTTTATTTTATTTTTATTTTTTTTACATTTATTTATTTTTTGAGAGACATAGAGAGACAGAGCACAAGTTGGGGAGGGGCAGAGAGAAGGAGACACAGTATCTGAAGCAGGCTCCAGGCTCCCAGCTGTCAGCACAGAACTCAACGTGGGGCTCGAACTCACAAACCGTGAGATGGTGACCTGAGCTGAAGTCAGATGCTTAACCAACTGAGCCATCCAAGCACCCCTCAATAACTTGAAAATAATCTCCATTTGCTGCCAAAAATATGACTGCTATATTAATTTTTACTACTTCTCTATTGCTAGCTAATATGGTCATATAGCTGCAACAGTCCAAAACTGTCAAAGTTAATCTTCACATCAGGTAATAATAGGCCTATATGCACTATTTCATTGGTTTTAACAAGCAAAGAAGTTCCCCACACAGCCTCTTTTTTCTTAGTGTTTTAACCACTACTGATAACAATCTTTGTTTTTATCTAGTATAGCTTTTTGAGGAAGC
This sequence comes from Acinonyx jubatus, assembly GCF_027475565.1. NCBI lineage: Eukaryota > Metazoa > Chordata > Mammalia > Carnivora > Felidae > Acinonyx > Acinonyx jubatus. The sequence continues at coordinate 27,506,648 of NC_069397.1, forward strand.
AAAATTATTTGTGAATTTATTATGACATGCTTATGAAAGAGGAAGAGGGCAGGGGTTCGTGGTAATTTCTGATGAACGTATTAAAAATGGCTAACATGGTGTATTCCTTCTGTAATTAATGGTTCTTCAAAAATGAATGGACTCTATTACAAAAAAATCCACTTCAATATTTTGCTACAAGTTTTCACTTTATAGAAACTAAAAAGTGCTTTATAGTAGTAAAAGTCTATCTTTATTATCATCATCTAATTTCTAATTCCCTTTTTATATTTATTTAGAGTAAATACATGCAATAATTGAGAGTGATATTGATCATGTTCTATTATAGTCAGCAGATACCCATTACTCACTCTGGAGCATTCATCAAAAAAATCCAACTGATTTTTAAAATAAAAATGAAGCAGGCAACTAAATATGAAAACTTCACAAAGGTGTCTTCTATGCTCAGTGTTCTGAACACTTTATTCTTTGTGGAGTGTGGATCTGATGGAATTGAGCCACAATGACATTTGTGACTAGAAGGGAAGATGGAAATGATTCCATTAACCTAGAGTGCTGTAACATATGGTAATCATAGGTGGTAGAATAGCTGTGTTGGACAAGGGTAGAAGTAAGCCATGTGGCACAGACATTATCAATTACCACACATGGTAACCATGCTGACATAATGTATCTTCTCCAGAAAGGAAATGATTTGGGCATATGAAGCCGTTTGTTGCCTTATGAAAGAGTGATCTATAAACGACATATCTGGCACCAGTATAGCACACGTGGTTTTTAGTAATCCTGCATGTTGAGGACTATTAAGATTTGATGAACCTCCATCTACCTAAATAACAGCACAATACATTGCAGTTATTTGCACAAAGGCAAATCAAAATATATATGCAAAATAAACTTGGGTCCTTCGTGTATAAAATTATTTTTCAAATACCTTTTTAAATTCTCATATAAAATTTTGGAACTTTGTATCTCTGGAAATATATGCCAATAATTTCATGAGTCTTTAATGTATAAAGCCTATGGACATAGGCAAAAGGTCAAGATTAAATCTAAGCTGTTTTGGGAGAAGGAATTTGTTCCCAGTTTTGGCAAAAATACTGAATTTGAAAGAAACATGATAAAAACCATGTTCTAAGAAAATTTAATATATAAATATTCTTTCAGATGAGTGCAGGGTAGATTGAAAAAGAGAAATTGAAGGCTTAAAGATCAGTGGGGCAATGGGAAAGAATGAGAACACAGAAGAGAATGATGTCAGTGGGAATGAAAAGGAACAGAGGAAGCTAAAAGACACTGTACAGGAAAATCTGAAATTCTAAGAAGGCACCTGAAGACACAAATTGGAAAGATCTGACACCCTACCCAGGGAGACTCTCAAGAGGCTATTCTGGATATCTGTTGCTGCATAACAAACTACCTCAAAACTTGGTGGCTAAAACAAAAACCATTTTATAGTATTCCACAGCTCTGTAGGTTGACTGGGCTCGGCTAGGTGGTTCTCACTTGTAGGTCTCATGAGGTTGCAGTCAGATAGCAGTTGGTTGGGGATAAAGTCATCTGAAGGTTCAAATGGGCTAGATGTCCAAGAGGACTCACTCACATTATACTTTTTTCCTTTATATTGGAAAAATTGAGTAAAAAATGACTAATATGTACATTGTTTTCAAGATACTAATTTGACTATGTTTCCAAACTGGAAGTTGAAGCTGGCTGTTAACTGGGTGCTCAGCTGGGCCTATGAATGCCTACACAAAATGTGTCCAACTTGATGGCCTTAGAGTAGTTTGACTTCTTACATGGTAGCTCAGGTTTCCAAGAGTGAATGTTCCAGTGAGTATGACAGAAGGTGCATAGCCTTTTATAATCTTGTGTCATAAGTCAATAGCATCACTTCTGTGGTACACTATTGGTCAAAGCAGTAATAGGCCCATTCAGATTCAAGAGAAAGGGACAAAATACATCCTACCTCCTGATGAGAGAAGTGTCAAAGAATGTTCTAAAACTACCATCCTGACAATTATCTGCCTAAATTTATGACAAAATATAGCAGTTTGAACTTGGAGGCTCAGAAGTGTGAGTGTTTCAACCTTAACTACATGGAGGAATATTAATTAACAAATCTCACAAGAAACTGATGTATAAAAATCAAAATAACATACAAATTTACAATGAGAATATTACTTATATTGAAACCAGACGTTTGCATTGATCTGGCTGTAACTAAAGTGACTGGGACCCAATTTATCAACAGGTTGAGAACTGATAGGCAGAGAATCAGATAAGAGTTCACTATGTTTCAAATATTTAATAGCATCAGACTGAGATAGCCTGATGCAGCCATTTCTAAAATAAGGATAAGGTATCAAGACCAATCTAAGAAGGATCCTCAACCTTTTGAATAGGGCTTGAGTGTTTATACAGAAGTTTGCTCCATTTTGACCTTCCCTTTTCTACCATACTGTGTTGTTTATTAAGACTTCTCAATGACACATTTTAAGAATATGGCCCCATGCCATATTTTCTCAGGTTAGAGTTACCAACCTTAGCATTATTGACGTTTGGGGCCAAATAATTCTTTATTGGAAAGCTGTAATATATATTTTAGGACGTTTAGCAGCACACTTTGACATTTACCTGGTAAATGCCAATGGCACCTGTCCCAACAGTTGTGATGAGTATCTCCACACTGCCAAATGTCCCCTGGGAGATAAAATCATCCCAAAAAGCATAGGCTCTGGAGTTACACTTTGAATTTCTGATAGGCTGTTTCCTAATGGTATTACCTTGAGCAAGTTTTAATTTACAATGTGCATTCCTTGTTTTTGGTTGCCCAGCAGCTATAACACTTTCCTAGCAGCATCTCAATCTCTTTGAGGGAGTTACTTCTCCATTTTATGTAGTTTGGATAGGATTCCTGGCCTCCTCTTACACAAGCTAAAGATAATTCTAGTGATTTTCTCACAGATTCTATTACATTCTGGGGTCAGACACTGACCTAAATTAAGTCAACAGAATGCTCTCTCCCCAGACTTTGAATCTTGAGCAAGAAACAAGGATAGAAGAAGAGTGATAGTTCATACATCTCAGTGGGGCTTCTACCATGAGACCACTCTCATGGTCTTTGCTATGTGGTGCTCTGGAATTAACTAGATCATGCATTTCCAAGCTGGTTTCCTCTGCCTTCCTATCATTTCTGTAAGTTTTTTATGTCGTTCCAATGAATTCTTTTTGGTTTAAATCGCCAGTGAGTTTCCATTATTTACAACTGAAGGATCCTAATAGATGCAACTTATGTGAGGCTAAAAATACCTACCCTGTAACAAAGTTGCTGAATGGGCTATTTTACAATAATACATGTAAAGAACTTAGCATAGTGCCTGGCATGTGGTAATCATACAATAAATGTTAGCTACTATTAGTAAGGGTCTTGAAGATTTTATAGTTTAACTCTGAAAGCAAACTTATTTCTCTAAATTTCAAGTTCTTAGAATACAACTCACTTACACTCGAGTGTACCTCTTATAGAATTAATAATTTGGCAACTGATGTGTAGTGATTATGAGAGTACATCTTTGAGAAAGATTCTGAAATTAAGAGAAGTGAAATAGAGAACAAACTGGTGGTTGTCAGAGGGGAGATGGGTAGGGGGATGGGTGAAACAGGTGATGGGGATTAAGGAATGCACTTTATGATGAGCACTGGGTGATATATGAATCACTATATTGAATCAGTACATTGTACATGTGAAACTAATATAACACTGTACATTAACTATACCAGGATTAAAATAAATGAGATGAAATTACAAAAGAGAGAGAGAGAGAAGAAGGGGTGCCTGGATGGCTCAGTTGGCTAAGCATCCAATTATTGATTTCGCATGATCTCAGGGTTTGCAGGATCAAGCCCTGAATCAAGCTCTGTACTGACAGGCGGAGGCTGCTTGGGATTCTCTCTCTTCCTCTCTCTCTGCCCCTCCCCTGCTCCTGTTTTCTCTCTCTCAAAAATAAGTAAATTTTAAATAAATAAAAACAAATTTTAAAAAAGAGAAGTTGGGGCACCTGGGTGGCTCAGTAGATTAAGCATCTGACTCTTGATTTAGGCTCAGGTCATGCTCTTGCAGTTAGTGAGATCAAGCGCTGTGTTGGACTCCACACTGACAGCTTGGAGTCTGCTTGGGATTCTCTCTCTCCCTCTTGCACAGCCCCTTCCTCCTCTCAAAATAAATAGACTTAAAAAAAAAAAGATAGAGAAGGGAAGTAGAAAAAAGAGAACCAGTTTTGGGAAAAACAGGGTTGGTGTTTTTTTTAATATTTTATTTTTTAGTAATCTCTACACTTGATGTGAAGTTCAAACTCACAACCCTTGAGATCAAGAGTCACATGCTCCAGCAACTGAGCCAGCCTTTTATACATTAAATATACATTAATTATATTTGTCTTATATACATTAAATATTTGATAGGGGTGCCTGTGTGGCTCAGTCAGTTAGGTGTCCAACTTTGTCTCAGGTCATGATCTCATTGAGGCTCGTGAGTTCCAGCCCTTTACTGGGTTCTGTGCTGACAGCTCAGAGCCTGGAGCCTGCTTCAGATTCTGTGTTTCCTTCTCTCTCTCTCTGCCCTTCTCCGATTCATGCCCTGTCTCTCTAAAAAATAAATAAACATTTAAAAAATTTTTTTTAATTTGATAGAATTATGACACAGTAAATTGAAAATTGACTGCAGTGGGTCTGGAGCATGAATGATTAAACTTAATGTTGATTTGGGATACAAAAAAGGATTAACATGACGATTGCAACAAGCAAATAGGATAATTCTTCCAAGGTTGGAGGAAAAAGTGGCCATCTTAAGGTATTCTTTTATTATAAACAGAAGCCAATTTTGGATGATTTAAACAAAGAAACAATTTATGAGAGGGCTAATAAAGTAGGAGAAATAGGGTCACTTCAGCTATCTAGTTAGTAGAAACTACTCAACTATCTCCTCCGATTATTACTGCTAAAATAAATGCATTTCAATCACTTTTTTCCCAGTCCTGGTATTCCACTCAAGTTTCAAGGTGCAGGGGCAGGAACATGATTGGCTTGGCTTGAGTTCCCTGCCTTCATTTCACTAATGAGGGGGCAAGACACCAGAATTTACAGTCCCACTAAGACTGCATACATTGAAGAATGGGAAACACAACTATACAAAAGGAAAATGGTGAACAACTATACAAAAGGAATTAAGGAGACATGTATGTTGATTATCAAAACACTCCCTGTGAGTGTACATTAAAGGGGTCTCCAAATCAGGGAGAGGAGCAGGATGGTCTTATCAGAGATGCTAAGGGAAGAGAGTTTCAAAGTGTCAAATGTTGCTTAAAGGATGAGGATTGTAAAGAAAAAGGCCTGTAATTCAATCAATTTTATTGAACTTTGGAGAATACAATTTTGGTAGAATAGTGAACAAGTGAATATAAAAGTCAGATTAGAAAAGGAAAGGAATGATGAGAGGTCCAGTTTTTAGTAAGTTCATAAACTGCTTCTTCCTCCATAGTGTACTTTATCTTGATTAAGCAACTCCAGGCACCCTTGAAAGCATAGCCAAGTCTATAAAATTTTTCACTTCCATTTTCATTAAATATTTGAAAGACAGTTTTGTGCCAGGGATAGATATTGTTCTAGTGAATAAGGTCCCTGCTTTCATGGGGCTTACAGTCCAGTAGGAGAATTAGGTAATAGATCAATAAACAATGCCTTTGCATGAAGCCTACTGAGCAAAATAACAACAACAACAACAAAACCCAACAACAATGCCTTCAGATAGTGGTAAATGCAATGAATAAAATTAGACTATTGTGACAGAGATAGGAGAAGAGAGGTCAACATTGTGTAGGATGGTCAGGGAAGGCCTCTACAGGAAGGTAAAATCTGAGCTAATCTGGAAAAACAAGGAGTGAACCACATGAAAACCCAGAAAAACTGGTATAAAGATTCTAAATCAGGAATGAACTTGTGTATACTTGAAGAACAAAGTTCTGTATGACTGAAGTCTCAAAGCAAAGTAGCAGATGATATCATATGAGCATGGGAAGAATAGCAAAAGTCAGGTCATGTAGAGCCTCAGTAAAGAGTTTGGTTTTTTGGGAAGGCAAACTGCTGCAGCCACTCTGGAAAACAGTATGGATGCTCCTCAAAAAAACTAAAAATAGAACTACCCTACAACCCTGCAATTGCACTACTAGGCATTTATCCACGGGATACAGATGTGCTGTTTCGAAGGGACACATGCACCCCCATGTTTATAGCAGCACTATTGACCATAGTCAAAGTATGGAAAGAGCCCAAATGTCCATCAATGGATGAATAGATAAAGAAGATGTGGTATATATATACAATGGATTATTGCTCGGCAGTCAAAAAGAACTAAGTCTTGCTATTTGCAACTACGTGGATGGAACTGGAGGTCATTATGCTAAGTGAAATTAGTCAGAGAAAGACAAAAACCATATGACTTCACTCATATGAGAACTTTAAGAGACAAACAGATGAACATAAGGGAAGGGAAACAAAACTAATATAAAAACAGGAAGGGGACAAAACAGAAGAGACTCATAAATATGGAGAACAAACTGAGGGTTACAGGAGGGGGTGTGGGAGGGAGTGTGGGAGGGAGTGTGAGAGGGGATGTGGGAGGGGGTGTGGGAGGGGGTATGGGCTAAGTGGGTAAGGGGCACTAAGGAATCTACTCCTGAAATCATTGTTGCACTATATGCTAACTAATTTGGATGTAAATTAAAAAAAAAAATTGGCTTTTATTCTAAGCGCAACAGGAAGACACTGGACAGTTGTAAGTAGAGAAGTAACGTGAAGTGGTATACCTATCTTTCTAAAAGATCCCTCTGGGGGCACCTGGGTGGCTCAGCCACTTAGGTGTCTGGCTTTGGCTCAGGTCATGATCTCATGTTTCATGAGTTCGAGCCCGCATAGGGCTCTGTGTGGACAGCTCAGAGCCTGGAACCTGCTTCAGACTCTGTCTCCCTCTCTCTCTGCCCCTCCTCTGCTCACTTTCTGTCTCTCAAAAATAAATAAATGATAAAAAAATTAAAAAACAAACAAATAAATGACTAAAAGATCCCTCTAGCTGCTACTGTAGAAAATAGATTATAGGGGAGGTATGTGAAAGTAGGGAGACTAATTGGGAGGCTATTGCTGTTATCCATGTGAGAAAAGACTTTGGCTTACAGTATGGATAGTAAATGGCAATGGAAGGATTATATTTAAGATATATTTTGTGTATAAGTGAAAGGACTTGCTGTTATGGAATGTGGGATTGAGGATGTTAAAGAAATCAAGTATCTTCAATTTTTGGTTTGAACAAAACTGGATGGATGGTGGTACATACTGAAATAAAGGATATACTTCTTTGGGGAGGTGATTTGGGGAGTTAAGTTTGAAATATTTATTACACAAGTAAGTCAAGATGTCAGGTTGATGGTTGGTTATACCAATCTGGAGCTGAGAAGAAAAATCAGGATTGCATATACATATAAGTATCCTTTTCATCAATTTGAAATAATTCCTTATCTGCCGTTTTCTAATCTAACCAACATATTACCCATGGAAAAAAATACTTGTTAAAAATAAATGAATCAAGGGGCACCCGGCTGGCTCAGCCAATGGAGCATGTGACTTGATCTCAGGGTCTTGAGTTGGAGCCCTATGTTGGGTATAGAGTGTTTATAAATACATACATACAAATATTAATAAATATAAACAAATCAAGAAAACCCAAAATTCACAAAGAAAAATGCATTAGCCAAACTACTACTATATTCTACTAACTGTCCTCTATAGAACTTGCCTTTAGAGTTTGGCTGTCATAAGATAGAATACACTGGCATTTTTCATAAAACTGCCTTCTAAGATATCATTTAATGCCCCATAATCAGAAATCCTCTGTCAAATTCAGGACCCAAGGCCACAGCTAACATACAAATAAATTCTAAATGGAAAGTAAAAATTGGAGCATTTAATAATCATGGAGTGAGAGTTTCTAATTAGAACACTCAGAAACAAAATAATGGTAAAAAATGACTATATAAAAACCATATTTCTGGGGTGCTTGGGTGGCTCAGTCGGTTGAGTGTCCGACTTCAGCTCAGGTCATGATCTTGCAGTTCATGGGTTCGAGCCCCATGTCGGGCTGTGTGCTGACAGCTCGGAGCCTGGAGCCTGCTTCATATTCTGTGTCTCCCTCTCTCCCTGCCTCTAACCCACTCGCATTCTGTCTCTGTCTCTCTCAAAATTAAATAAACATTAAAAAAAAAAAAAGAACTCTTGCTGACTCATAAGACCAACCACGCAATGGAAAAATGGACAAAAAATATGAACAGCCACTTCATAGAAAAACAAATAGAGTAACTATGGGCACCTGGCTGGCTCATTTGGTAGAGCATGCAACTCTTGATCTCTAGGTCTTGAGTTCAAGCCCCACGTTGGGCATAGAGCTTACTTTAAAAAAAAAAAAAAAGAGGGGCATCTGGGTGGCTCAGTCAGACAAGTGTCCAACTCTTGACTTCGGCTTAGGTCATGATCTCACAGTTCCGTGGGTACTAGCTCTGTGTCGGGTGCTGTGCTGACAATGCGGAGCCTGCTTGGGGATTCTCTCTCTCCCTCTGTCTCTACCCCTCCCCTTCTCTCTCTCTCTCTCAAAAATAAATAAACTTAAAAAAAAAAAAAGGAGTAACATTAAAGTAGATGAAAAGATGGATTCCAACCTCACCTATAAAAAAAGAACAAGAAAAATGTAGTATCACACTACAAGATGTCATTTTTTAAAGTTTATTTATTTATTTTGGGAGAGAGAGAGAGCTCATGAAAGTGGGGAAAGGGTGGGGAAGAGGCAGAAAGAGAATCCCAAGCAGGCTTCACTCTGTCAGCACAGAGCCCCAATATGTGGCTCGAACTCACAAATCCATGAGACCATGACCTGAGCCAAAACCAAGAGTTAAAGTTTAACCGACTGAGCCACCCAGGTGACCCTCGTCTTTCTTTTCTGGTTTTCAATTAATTTTTAAAGTAATATTTGCACAAGATTTTATTTTATTTTATTTTATTTTATTTTAATTTATTTTATATATAGACACATGAACAGGGGAGAGGGGCAGAGTGAAAGGAGAGAATCGTAAGCAGGCTCCATGCTCAGCATGGATTCCGACACAGGACTCTATCTGTGCCAGTGTCAATGCAGAGCCTGCTTGGGATTCTGTCTCTCCCCATCTCTGTGCCCCTCCCCCCTCTCAAAAATAAATAAACATTAAGAAAAATGATTAAAAATAGAAGCACCCTACAGCACAACAATTGCACTACTAGATAATTATCCGGAGGATAAAGGTATGCTGTTTTGAAGGGGCACATGCACCCCAATCTATAGCAGCACTATTGACAATAGCCAAAGTATGGAAAGAGCCCAAATGTCCATTGACTGATGAATGGATAAAGATGTGGTATACATATACAATGGAGTATTACTTGGCAATCAAAAAGAATGAAATCTTGCCATTTGCAACAGTGTGGATGTAACTAGAGTGTATTAAGCTAAGCAAAATTAGTCAGAGAAAGACAAGTATCATATGACTTCACTCATATGTGTAATTTAAGATGCAACACAGATGAACATAAGGGAAGGAAAACAAAAATAATATAAAAACAGGGAGGGGGACAAAACATAAGAGACTCTTAAATACAGAGAACAAACTGAGGGTTGTTGGAGGGGTTCTGGGTGAGCAAAGTGGGCTAAATGGGCAAGGAGCATTAAGGAGGACACTTGTTGGGATGAGTAGTGGGTGTTATATGTAGGAGATGAATAACTGGATTCTACTCCTAAAGTCATTATATGGTAACTAATTTGGATGTAAATTACAAAAAAAAAAAAAAAAACTCCAGAAAAACATTTTTTTCTCTTAAAGAACTGGTATACTTCTTATCATTAGACCAAAAGTTTGTGTAATCAATTATGTTTTTCTCTTTGCCTTGGCTTATATGACTTCTTAATACAAATTCTCTTTGCTACTTTTATCTGTATGAATTTTTAAATTTTAAAATTGGTAGGACATGTTTCCATAAGTTCTCAAGCCCTTCTTTTTTTTTTTTTAAGTTTTTATTTATTCTTTGCACAAGTGCTGGAGGGGTAGAGAGACAGAGAGAATCTCAAGCAGGCTCCCCATCATCAGCACAGAGCCCAATACGAGGACTGAACTAACGAACTGCAAGATCATGATCTGAGCAAAATCAAGAGTTGGATGCTTAACAGTTTGAACCATCCAGACACCCCTCAAGCCCTTCTTAGAGAACCCAAGTTTTATATTCTCATAAAACAGGCTACACATAAAATCATTATCAGAGTAACGGTGTTTAAAAACGCACATCTTCCGTGCGCCTGGGTGGCTCAGTCGGTTAAGCCTCCAACTTTGGCTCAGGTCATGATCTTGCAGTTTGTGAGTTTGAAGCATGTGTGGGACTCAGCGCTGACAACTCAGAGTCTAGATAGAGCCTGCCTTAGATTCTGTGTCTCCCTCTCTCTCTCTGCCCCTCCCCCACTCACACTCTGTCTCTATCTCTCAAAAATTAGCACTAAAATTTTTTTTAATAATAAAAAAATAAAAATTCACATCTATACATAACGAGAGTCAAATGGATAATGAGAGTCACATGCATAGTTGAAGCACAGAAAGGCCAATGTCAATGGTGAACTAAATCTGAAAACAAAGGATTATACCATGGTCAAAAATACACAAACTCTTGTCAACATGTTTTATGCCAAAATCATTTCTGAGGAAGCAAAATGTTCTGTAAATTTTTAACAGTAACAGTAAATTTAGGCACTGACGTTAACTAAAAATACATATTATGAACAGCCAGCCTCTCTTCTGCAACTCAATGTTTTTTTTTAAAGCAATAGAACATTTCAACATTATGTCTCAAAACTGAAATGCAGTGTATTAGAATAAAAATCTTAGTATTATTGATTTGAAAATTAAAAAAATGTGCAAATGTCAGTATTTTTCATATTTTTAATATTGCTCATTTAAGTGAATATTAATAATGCCTCTACAAAAGGAGAAACCACAAAATATCCAACAATGAATTTACCATCATTTAGACCTGTCTTGTTTTATAAATAAGAGAAAGGCATAAGAAAATAAAGGTGCCAATATTGATACAGCTTATTAATGTCTCAGATGAAATTAGAATGCAGGTCTTCTGACTCTCGGCCTATGTTTTCTCTACCACACTATAACTTATCACTGGTAACTAGATGTAAACATTTTAGTAGGAACATTATTAACAACAAAAACAGTAATTAGAAAATAAAAATAGTTGATCTAAGAAATGAAAGTTAAATTTATTAGGGTTAGAATTTAAGCTAGTAGGAATAGTTTGAAAATATTCCAAAGACAAATCAACTGTCCCAAACTTGATAAGCAATAAAAGTCAATAAAACAAAAAGTGTTAACTCGTATAAATTTATAAACCATTTAATCACTATTAGAAATAACCCAAATGTCCATCAAGAGTTGAATGAATAAACAAAATGTGGTATATACATACAATAGAATATTGTTCAGCCATAAAAATGAAGTTATTACACATGCTACAACATGGATGAACCTTGAAAACATTATGCCAAGTGAAATAAACCAGGCATAAAAGGCAAAATGTTGCATGATTCCACTTATATAAAATACAGGGATGCCTGGGTAGCTCAGTCAGTTGAGCCACCAACTCTTGATTTCAGCTCAGGTTGTGATCCCAGGGTCATGGGATCAAGCCCTGAGTCAGGGTTCATGCTGAGCATGGAGCCTAATTAATACTCTTTTTTTTTTTTTTTAATTTTTTTTAACGTTTATTTATTTTTGAGACAGAGAGAGACAGAGCATGAACAGGGGAGGGGCAGAGAGAGAGGGAGACACAGAATCGGAAGCAGGCTCCAGGCTCTGAGCCATCAGCCCAGAGCCTGACGCGGGGCTCAAACTCACGGACCGCGAGATCGTGACCTGGCTGAAGCCAGACGCTTAACCGACTGCGCCACCCAGGCGCCCCTAATTAATACTCTTTCTGTCTCTTTCCTCTTTCCCTCACCCCACCTCTCTCTCAAATAAAAATACATAAATTAATGAAAAATAAAAATAAAATGCATACAATAGGCAAATTAGAAATGGAGTAGATTAGAGATTACCAGGAGCTTGGGGGGAGGCAGTGTGTGGAATGGAAAATTATTGCTTCAAGGGTACAGAGTTTCTGTTTGGGTGATAAAAAGTTTTAGAAATAGGGATGACTATACAACACTGTGCATGCAGTTAATGTCATTGAATTGCACACTTAAAAATGATTAAAATAGCAAATTTTGTATCTATTTTATCACAATTTTTAAAAGTAAAAAAAAAATTGAGTGTGCCTGGCTGGCTCAGTCCACCCAGGCGCCCTAGAAAAACAGAATTTATTCTAAATTTTATTTGAAATACTTATTCATTCAACAAGTAGTTGTTAAATGTGTACATGTGTTAAGGCTTTGGATGAATAGAAGAAGGAATTAAAACAGACAAACCATCCTATCCCATCTACCTTACAGAGTTGCTGTGAGGATCAAATTAAATTATGTAAAGGTGTTTCAAAATCATAAGGCACTATGCAAATTCAAGCTAAAAGTTATAATACTTTGGGAAAAAGATACTTTAAAAAAGGATAAATTGTTATAAAATCAGGAAAGAATTAATTTAGAAAAAACCTACTGCATGTTTGAAATATTGCAGATTTATGAATTAAAGATATTACTGGGATTATCTCTATGGTTTCCTCTAGCAATAAAAGTCTATAATCATTGCATTGAAATGTTAAGCTTCTATCCTGAAAACAAAACAACAAAAGTCATGAGTTAGGGTGTCTGAGCTTTTAATTCTATACCTTATTATATTTTATACCTTTAATAACTTTTTTGAAATAAAATTTATTTTCCAAGTCCATTAGCATGGAAAAAGTTTCTCAAAAAAGAACAAATTCTGAGTTGCTAGTATTTGTTTATTTTCCCCAGAATGAGTACTTTTTAAAGTAGACTATTAATGGCCTGTGTTGTACTAACTGTGGCCAGGGCATTGCAAAACATGGAATTGCCTTAACAAATATTTTGGAAATAAATGTTTTGTATGTGTGTGTGCAAATATATCAATGTGTATATATGAATTACCAGAAAGAGTGATCATAGCAATGGCATTTAAATGGAGTAAAAGCCGGAGCACCTGGGTGGCTCAGTCCATTGAGTGTCTGACTCTGGATTCCAGCTCAGGGCATGATCTCTTGCACCGTGAGTGCAAAGCCTGCTTGGGATTCTCTCTCTCTCTCTCTCTCTCTCTGCCCCTCCCCTGCTCACCTGCTCTCTCTCTCTCAAAATAAAGAAACTTAAAAAAAAAAAATCAAAATAAAAAGAGTAAAAGGCAATATACAATCTTTTGGATTTACCACACTGCCTAACCTCAAAATGAAAGATGGATGGTGAGACTTTTAACTAATTTACTGGTAGCATTAGGTGGCAAATACACATATAAATTGTGGAATGATAGATATTCTATCACATCATGAGTTAAAACAGAAAAGATCGGGGGAAAATTTTATACTTCTGTATATTTTATAATTAAGAAAGAATAATAGTCTTTAAAAAAAAGCTTTCAAAAAGCTAAGGAACTGTTAGGGTCAGGTGTAAGGCAGGTAAAGATAAGAGTCAGAAGCTAAAAAATTTTAGCAAAGGCTTTATTGGGAACTAAGGTCTCGGGCGAGGTTCTGGGACTCAGGGAGAGAGAGAGAGAGAGGAGTCAGGGAAGTCACGCCTGGGTGTGGTGGGGTGGGGTGGAGTTTTTAAGCTGCAGCGGTTCCGGGTTTAGGTCCAGGTGGGCCTTTTTCGCGGCAGGTCATGCCGTCACTTAGTGATGGGTTGACCTTCAATTCTTTCTGGTGCCCCGCTAGGGGCTTTTCGTTGGGTTGCGCTGGCAAGATGGCCGTCCCCTCTACTGTGGTTCCAAGGACATCCTAACAGGAACTATCTTTTTATATCCTTTTATATATTTATTATATATTTATATATAAGTTATATATTTATATTTATATATTATAAATATATATTAATATATTAATATATTAATATATATTTATATAATATATAAATATATTAATATATATTAATATATTTATATACTTATAATATATAAATATATTATAAATATATAATTTATATATAAATATATAATATATAAATATATGTACATATACATAAATATATGTACATATACATAAATATATAATTTATATATATAATATATATATACATATATTATATATCCTTCATTCCCATGGGAATGACTATGAAAACAGTTAAAAAATGGCAATGTCTGTCTCCGTGCTTTTCAAACTTCAGTGTGTTTATCACCCAAGGACCATTATTTCTTGAATGTTACCAAATGAAGTGAGAGGCTGAATAATGGCTCCCCCAAAACATTTACAACCTAATTCTAAAATTTGTGAATGCTAATTTACATGCCAAAAGGGACTTTGCAGATGTGATTAAGGGTCTTGAGATAGGGAAATTATCCTGGATTATCTGACTGGGCTCTAAATGTAATCACAAGTGTCCTTATAAAAGTAAGGCAGGACACAGAGTTGGAAAAAGGCAATTGAGACAGACTGGAAACAGAGAGATTGGAAGATGCTACACTGCTGTCTTTGAAGATGGGCTATGAGCCAAAGAATGCAGGCAGCCTCTAGAAGCTAGAAAAGGCAAGAAAATCGATTTTCCTTAGACCCTCCAGAAGGAACGCAGGCTTGCTGACACCTTGGTTTTAGCCCTGTGAAACTGATTACAGCTTCCAGAACTGTAAAATAATAAATCTGTGTTCTTTTAAGGACTTAATCTGTGGTAATTTTTTACAGCAGCAATGAAAAATTAATTCAAATCCTAATTCCAATTTCTTTTTTTAAAATGTTTATTCATTTATTTTTGAGTCAGAGAGAGAGAGAGCGAGCAGGGGGAGAGGGCAGAGAGAGAATCCCAAACAGGCGTGACACTGTCAGTGTCCCACGCGGGGCTCAAACGCACGAACCGAGAGATCATGACCTGAGCTGAAACCAAGAGTCAGACACTTAACCGACTGAACCACTCAGGCACCCCCATAATTTCAATTTCTTTAAAAAAGGAACTTGTATGCTTATTAGAAGCATTGTTTATAACTCTAAAACTACAGTAGTAAAACTCCAAAAAGAACTTTAAAATTATGCACAACCATTAAAAACTATCATAGAAAAATTATGTGGAACACATGAGTGTATATTGGGCTCTTTAAATTTTTTTTTTAATATTTATTTATTTTTGACAGAGAGAGACAAAGAATGAGCGGGGGAGGGGCAGAGAGAGAGACAGACAGACAGACAGACGGAATCCAAAGCAGGCTCCAGGCTCTGAGCTGTCAGCACAGAGCCCAACACAGGGCACAAACTCACAGACTGTGACATCATGACCTGAGCTAAAGTTGGATGCTCAACCAACTGAGCCACCCAGCTGCCCCCATATTAGGCTCTTTAAAAAGCAGGTAAAAATTTAAAAAAAAATTTTACGTGTACATATTTTAAATTTCCTAGATTTCTACAGACCGAGTCGCCATCCCAAAATTAATGTGTCAAAGCCCAAACCTCTGTGTGACTATATTTGGAGCTTTGGGAAGGCAACTAATGTTAAATGAGGTCATACAGGTGAAGTCCTAATCTGATAGGACTGGTGGGCTTATAAGAAGATGAAGAGAGTTGGGAATGCAAGCTGGTGCAGCCACTCTGGAAAACAGTATGGAGGTTCCTCAAAAAACTAAAAATAGAACTACCCTACAACCCAGCAATTATACTACTAGGCATTTATCCAAGGGATACAGATGTGCTGTTTCAAAGGGACACATGCACCCCCATGTTTATAGCAGCACTATTGACAATAGCCAAAGTATGGAAAGAGCCCAAATGTCCCATCGATGGATGAATGGATAAAGAAGATGTGGTATATATATATATATATATATATACAATGAAGTATTACTCGGCAATCAAAAAGAATGAAATCTTGCCATTTGCAACTACATGGATGGAACTGGAGGGTATTATGCTAAGTGAAATTAGAGAAAGACAAAAATCATGACTTCACTCATGAGGACTTTAAGAGACAAAACAGATGAACATAAGGGAAGGGAAACAAAACTAATATAAAAACAGGGAAGGGGACAAAACAGAAGAGACTCATAAATATGGAGAACAAACTGAGTGTTACTGGAGGGGTTGTGGGAGGGGGGATGGGCTAAATGGGTAAGGGGCACTAAGGAATCTACTCCTGAAATCATTGTTTCACTATATGCTAACTAATTTGGGTGTAGATTTTAAAAAATAAAAAATAAAACAAGTTAAAAAAAAGATATAGATATTAATTAAAAATAAAAAAAAGAAGATGAAGAGAAAAAGATCTCTCTCTCCATGCACATTCACCAAGGAAAGGTCCTGTGAGCACTCAGTAAGTAGATGGTTGTCTACAAGCAAGGAAGAGAAGCTTCACCAGAACCAGATATCCGGGCACACTGATCTTGGACTACCAGCCTCTAAAACTGTGAGAGAATTCTGTTGCTTAAGTTTATGGCATTTTGTTATTGTGGCCCAAGCAGACTAAGATTTAAGTATATTATAACTAGAAGAACAGTGATCTTTTTAGCAAAAACAACTTTGAAAGGATATTTATATAAAGTTTATTTATAAAGAGTTGCACACACACAAAAAAGTTACAACCAAAAAGAAATACACGTGGCTTTGTCTATATCCTGGGTTCTATAGTTCTTTACAGTGGTATGATGCTTTATAAAATGAGATTCGTATAGTTCTGCTCCCTAGTAACACTGATATTTATCACTAATAACCCCCTGTCTTGATTTTGTGATTGGAGCATAGAGAATATAAAATGATGGGTAATTTTTTTATAATGACTGCATTAATAAAAATATATGCCTTAAAGACCTCAAAAATAATTATAATTAGTCATCCTATACTCAAATAGTCATTTGAAATTAGTCTTCTATAATTAGGACAACCATATGCCTGATTTGCCTGGGATGGTCCTGGTTTATGTCCAGTGTCCTGATGTGATTGTTAGCAGTGTCTAATTTCATTCTCAAAAAAGTCCTGGCAAACCCTAGTTATTCTATGAATAATCAATTACAGAATAACTGTGTTTTTTAAAACTTTATAAATTTAGTGTTCACTCTGGGAGAGGAGGAAATACCAATTGCCTCTAAAATGTGGAGACCATGGTTGTCACAGTACATAATATTCAATTATTTAAATAATTTTCTTCCATTGGGAACCAGAGTAAATTTTGTGAATGAATTGAGAAGTACTAAAAAGAATCAGGTGCCAAAACACTTTTAGATGATTTTAAAACCATTCAAGAATCCAAATTTTTAATTCATTCAAACAGTGTTAAGATTATTCAAAGGAAAATGTCAATACATCTAGAATTCTAGAATGGATCACACCGTGTTTCAAAAATATAGAGATAAACAACTGTAAATTTATCAACTTGACTATTCTGGAAGATGTATGTTATAGACAATTTCTAGATAGGGTAACAGCTCCAAAGTCCTTCCCTTAACATTATAAAATAACATTAAAAAAATACACAAATGGGTTAGATTTTAGGATTGGGGTGACTAAAATCACATTGGTCATGTAAAGTTTATATCCTACCATTAAAACTGAATACAATAATATGCTGACTCATGGTGCTGGCTTTTCATTACAATAATAAAAACAAGTCATTTTTAAGAATTATGAAAACTACATTTAAAGAGGAGAACAAAATAGGAATGTGAAAAAAATATTTTCTTCCAAGGGTTTTCTACGCAATTAGCAAAAGAGGAAAAACAGTCTGAATGGTAAATTCACACTGGCCACATGAGATCAGCTTTCCACATCTGCAAAAATACAATACCTGTATCATTTCTGCTGAATGTTACTAAAAAAGAAAATGGGGCAAAATATAATTGTAAAACTGCTTTTGAAAAATTCAGAGAATCATACTAATTAAATGTTTTTCACATTCAGTTCCTATGCTCTTGATTCAAACATCCCATAGTGTGTGTTTACATTTTATAATGAGTCTACTACTTTGTATACATTACATCTTACAGCATCAATACATATGTATACTTTAAGATTAGTCTTTGGATTCCTGTTCTTCTTCTCATTCTCGTGACCGTTTCCGGGAATTCAATGAACCTTCTGTTTGCCAAGAACATGCAGGAGCAACAACAGCATCTCTAAATCCCTGAGGCTGGAAGATGAAAAAATATATATGTATGCTTTAAGAACATCTAAAATAACAACTGGTCTTCCAAATATTTTTAATTGATAAGAGAGCTACTTTACTGAGACAGAAGTTACCAACCACTGTGAATGAAGAAGTTAAACCTCATGAGTACGTGTCCAAACCAGAGCTGTACTAAAGTATTTTATATCTAGAGTATTTTTTATATGTATGCGTGTATTTATTTATACATATATATATACATATATACACACATACACATTTCAGTGCATTATAAACATATACTCTAAAAGACAATCCTTTTATTTATTTATGTTTATTTTTTAGAGAGAGAGAGAGACAGAGCGTGAGCAGGGGAGGGGCAGAGAGAGAGGGAGACACAGAATCTGAAGCAAGCTCCAGGCTCTGAACTATCAGCACAGAGTCTGATGCAGGGCTCGAACTCATGAACCACGAGATTATAACCTGAGCGGGTGGGATGCTTAACCAACTGAGCCACCCAGGTGTCCCTAAAAGACAATCCTAACAAACTTTATGGTGGCTCTATTGGAAGAGGTAAAAGGAAGTAACAGGTATTAATTACTTAGGTGCTTTACAAATTATTTTCACAACTAAATAACATTTTCCAGTTAGGATACTTTACTTTAAATTTTAGTGTTTTATTTATTTTTGAGAGAGAGAGAGAGAGAGAGAGAGACAAAGAGAAAGAGCACACATGAGTAGGAGAGAGGCAGAGACAGAGGGAGACAGAATCAGAAGCAGGCTCCAGACTCTGAGCTGTAAGCACAGAGCCTTATGCAGGGCTTGAACCCACGAACTGCGAGATCATGACCTGAACTAAAGTTAGATGCTTAACCAATTAAGCCACCCAGGTGCCCCTCCAGTTAGGATACTTTAAATGCACCTAGGCAGTACAAAGACTAAATCGATGATTCAATTTCAGAATCTCTACTTCTGTTTTTGTCCTTAAAAATGAGACACCAAGAATATATTTGGCTCAACACTACTGATAAATATGCATATTTCAGCCAAAAAGAGTGTGTTCTATGATTTTAAATTATAGGAAAATTAACATTTTAAAGTAGGATATATTTGGTGGCTATGATAGATCTATAATATCTACAGACTAAAATGAGTAGTGTTAGTATTTTTTCTTGGAAAATCTTTAACAACTTTCACTTAAAAAATTTTTAATATCCTGACATTACATATGGCATGGAACACACTAGCCTACAAATAAGTATTTCCTCTGTTCTTAAGAATAAATTTCAGTCCAATTGTGACTAGAATATTCTGTATATATACTACTATTTTGGGGATAATGTTCTAAGCATCAAAAGCTGTCCTCAAATATGCTTGCTGCCTACAGGAGTTAACAGAAGCAATTTGTAAATGCTCTCTTCAGATAATTACTGCCCACCAACACCAAAATCCCACTCTAATCAAATGATACTGACTGTGATTTGAAACAGTACTGTAGATTCCTTCTGGCTTGGTGATTTGCACAATGTTGCCAACCTGCTTAGAGAAAAAGAATAAATATACACAAATACATGATCTTAATTAATTAGTTCAGATGACTGATTTAATAATTTAAATTTAGTTTTTTCCTACAATTCTATTGCTTTGTTCTCTAAGGGCACAGAAAGTAGAAAGCAAAGAAATATCAAAAATACTCCCTTTAATCAATAGCTATATGTATGCACATAATAATTATTTTATATAATAATAGATTTGTTTACCTAAGTGGAATTTTAAGCAATCTAAAAGTCCAATGACTAATTCAAATAATTTTCGATGTGACAAAATACTATTGATGTTTAAGAAAATAATGTGGAAGAAAATATTTAATTAGATGGGAAAACATTAATAATATATTAAGTAAAAGTTATGCTGTATGATTCCACCTTTATGAATAAGTATGTAAATACACATAGACAGGAAAATTAGTAGAAGACCACAGTCAAAAAGTTAAGCTGTTATTACAGGATAAAAGGAGTTTTTTTGTTTATATTTTTCCAACTTTTTGCAGTCATCATGTATTTTTTGTTATGATAGAAGTATTAAGACAATTTCTTGGGATATAAATGAGGAATACATACTCAATACTAATACAAATAAGCAAGGAAGACACATTCTTTCAAAATGATTACGTCCAGAAGAATCACTGTCATGACAAGAACAAGGTCTGTTTAGGCAGAATTCAAAAAAATTTTTAGTGTTTATTTTTGAGAGAGAGAGAGAAAGCAGGGGAGGGGCAGAGAGGGAGGGAGACACAGAATCCGAAGCACCTGAAACAGCCTCCAGGCTCTGAGCTTCAGCACAGAGCCTGACGCGGAATTCAAACCCACAGACCATGAGATCATGACCTGAGCTGAGGTCGGACACTTAACCGACTGAACCACCCAGGCACCCTGTTTAGGTAGAATTTTATCATGTACTATGCAAAGTAATATAAAACTAAAAGCTGAAAGTAGTTAGAAATAAAATTCTAAGTTCTTATTAACTTTGCTCAAATATTGTAACAGCAAACAAATACAAGAAAAGCTTTTATTTTATTATTTAAAAAAATTTTTAATTAAGTAAGCTCTCTATGCCCAACTTGGGACTCAAACTCATGACCCCAAGATCAAGAAGCACGGCTCTACAGACTGAGCCAGCCAGGTGCCCTAAGCAAAAACTTTTAAAGTTCCTTTTAAAATCACTTTAAAACTGATATAACTTATTCACAATAGGCAAAAGATAGAAGCAACCCAAGTGTCTGACAGATGAATGGAAACATAAAAAGTGGTTTCTATGCATAATGGAGTATTATTTAGTCTTAAAAAGGAAAGAAATTCTTGTCACGTGTTATGATGAACATTGAAAACTATGCTATGTGAAAAAAGGCCAGTCATAATAGGACAAATATTGTATCATTTTACTTATATGAGGTGCCTAGAGTAGTCAAATTCATAGACAGAATGTAGAATAGTGGTTGCCACAAGCTGATGGGAGGGAAGAATAGGGAGTCAGTGTTTAATGGGAAGAGTTTCAGTTGGGGAAGAAGGAAAAGCTGTGGAGATGGATGGTGGTGATGACTGCACAATAATGTGAGTGTACTTCATGTCACTAAACCGTACACTTAAATGAAAAAAATGATGAATTTTATGATATGTACAATTTACCACAATTTTATTAAAAAAAATTTTTTTTAAGTAAGCTCTACGTCCAACATGGGGCTTGAACTCACAACCCCAAAATCAAGAGTGGCATGCTCTACTGACTGAGCCAGGTAGATTTACCACAATTTTTAAAAATGGATAAAACTGCACAAATAGCAGTTTCTAACAGAGAAAAATCACAAACTCTCAGAGTTAAAAGGTTCATTAATTTCCACACAATATAATGTTAATTTTTCTTTCTTTTTTTTTTATTGGCTGCTTGGAGTTTATTTTCCACTTGGTGCAAGGCACAAGGTTACAAGGTATGTCAAGATGCCTTGCGTGTGGCTTAGAAAGTAAAGAGTGGGGTTCTCTCAACTTCCTTTTTGGTGTTTTGCCGTTTTGATATAAAAGAACCCAACTGCTTCTGCTTGCTGCAGCCTACCTAGTCTATGAGGAGGGGAAAGATGGGTAGGGGTTGTGATATGAGCTTAGGGTCTCCTAAAGCCTAGCGGCTGGTAGTGGCCACTCAGGGCTGTGTTGGCTTTGCCAGGCTGGCCACCAGGCTGCTTCCTCATGGTTTCCAGAGCCAAGTCACAGGTGATCGTGCCATTGGAGGCCTGGGGATTCCAACACTGTAGCCATGAACAGGAGAGTAGACTTCCTGAAAAAAGAAGCTTGCTTACCACTGACCCAAGTCAGCCTTGGGGAGACCAGGGTGGTAAGGGATGGCTTCCCCAGGATACTCTGCACTTATGCAGGACCTGTTACTGGAAGTGGAACCCTGGAGGCACCAGTATTAGTCATGGGTGGCCACGAGCGAGCCACTGGAGAGGATGACTGCCATGCTGTTGCTTGTAGGCTGATGGAAACTTTGGCACCAATCCCTTACGGGCCTTGGTGTGTGATCACAGGTGGTAGGGACAGGGACGCTAGGCCACATAGCCCATGGCAGAGGAAGCCACAGAAGGCCACTCCCTGACCAAGATGCAAGCAAAGTCTAATTTGTTTTCAAAGAAAATTCGAAAAGGACATCTTGGTTTATGATCTGTTACTCTTCAAATTTTGAAATTGCCCCTCCACACAGGCACAATTCAAAAGAGAAGCAATCAGAGATCACAGTCCATTAGCTTAATGTCTTAGGTTTGTACTTTTAGGACAAAAATGGCAGAATCCAAAATGTCATATACTCTGTAACTGCAACTGTATACAAAAATGAAATAATTGCTGAGTAATATGTAATATAAGAATGGCATTAGGGACTGAGATTATAAGTTTTTACAATGCTTTAGAGTTGATAATTCTAACTTTAATACAAAATATAACAGAAAAATTGGGGCACCTGGCTGGCTCAGTTGGTACAGCATGGGATTCTTTTTTTAATTTTTTAAAACATTTATTTATTTTCGAAAGACCGAAAGATGGCATAAGAACAGACACTCAGATCAATGGAACAGAATAGAGAACCCAGAAATTGACCCACAAACGTATGGCCAACTAATCTTTGACAAAGCAGGAAAGAATCCAATGGAATAAAGTCTCTTCAGCAAGTGGTGCTGGGAAAACTGAACAGCAACATGAAGAATGAACCTGGAACACTTTCTTACACCATACACAAAAATAAACTCAAAATGGATGAAAGACCTAAACGTAAGACAAGAAGCCATCAAAATCCTCGAGGAGAAAGCAGGCAAAAACCTCTTTGATCTTGCCCACAGCAACTTCTTACTCAATACGTCTCAGGAGGCAAGGGAAACAAAAGCAAAAATGAACTCTTGGGACCTCATCAAAATAAAAAGCTTCTGCACAGTGAAGGAAACAATCAGCAAAACTAAAAGGCAACCGACAGAAAGGGAGAAGATATTTGCAAATGACATAACAGATAAAGGGTTAGTATCCAAAATCTAGAAAGAACTTATCAAACTCAACACCCAAAAAACAAATAATCCAGTGAAGAAATGGGCAAAAGACATGAATAAACACTTCTTCAAGGAAGACATCCAGATGGCCAACCGACACATGAAAAAATGCTCCACATCACTCATCATTGGGAAAATACAAATCAAAACCACAATGAGATACCACCTCACACCTGTCATGAACAACTCAGGCAACAACAGATGTTGGCAAGGATGTGGAGAAAGAGGATCTCTTTTGCATTGCTGGTGGCAATGCAAGCTGGTACAGCCACTCTGGAAAACAGTATGGAAGTTCCTCAAAAAATTAAAAATAGACCTACCCTACGACCCAGCAATTGCACTACTAGGCATTTATCCAAGGGATACAGGTGTGCTGTTTCAAAGGGACACATGCACCCCCACGTTTATAGCAGCACTATTGACAATAGCCAAAGTATGGAAAGAGCCCAAATGTCCATCGATGGATGAATGGATAAAGAAGATGTGGTATATATATATACAATGAAGTATTACTCGGCAATCAAAAAGAATGAAATCTTGCCATTTGCAACTACATGGATGGAACTGGAGGGTATTATGCTAATTGAAATTAGTCAGTCAGAGAAAGACAAAAATCATATGGCTTCACTCATATGAGGACTTTAAGAGACAAAACAGATGAACATAAGGGAAGGGAAACAAAACTAATATAAAAACAGGGAGGGGGACAAAACAGAAGAGACTCATAAATATGGAGAACAAACTGAGGGTTACTGGAGGGGTTGTGGGAGGGGGGATGGGCTAAATGGGTTAAGGGGCACTAAGGAATCTACCCCTGAAATCATTGTTTCACTATATGCTAACTAATTTGGATGTAAATTTTAAAAAATAAAATTTAAAATTAAAAAAAAAAAAAAAAAAAAGACCGAGAAAAACAGAGCATGAGTGGGGGAGGGGCAGAGAGAGAGAGAGACACCGAATCCGAAGCAGGCTCCAGGCTCTAGGCTCTGAGTTGTCAACACAGAGCCCAGTGCAGGGCTCAAACCCATAAACCGTGAGATCGTGACCTGAGCTAAGTCAGACACTTAACCAACTGAGCCACCCAGCCCCCTGAGCATGGGATTCTTGACCTCTGAGTCATGAGTTAGAGGCCCACTTTGGGCACTGAGATTACTTAAAAAAATAAAAATAAAAGTAAAAAAAAAAAATACATATCTATATAGACACATATATGAACACACACATATGTATACACATATATGTATATACATATATATGTAGACACATATATGTATATACATATATATGTATACACATATACATATGTGTGTGTTCATATGTGTCTATATAGATATGTATTTTTTTTACTTTTATTTTTATTTTTTTAAGTATGTATATATACTTTTTACTTTATAAGTATAAAAGTATATATAAGTATACTTTTTACTTTTATTTTTATTTTTTTAAGTATATGTATATATATACATATGTGTGTACATATATGTATATATACATGTACATATACATGTATATATGTATATATACATACGTGTGTGTGTGTGTATATATATATATATGTATATATAAAAAGAGAGGTATGGTGTATTTTAACCTGTCTTGTTAAAAAATCATTCTTTTTGATTCAATAAACATTAGCTAGCCTTCTGAAAAATTATCTAAATCACGTCATATCACAATATGTCCAAAAAGATACCCAATACATCTGAATTTTCTGAGAAAATTATTAAAAAGTAAATGAGCTTTTCAGAAGCATTTGCATGTTTATTAAAAATCCTAAAGTCAAGTAGGCATTAAATATTCAGGGTGAAAATTTTCCTCTAATTTCTAGGTAAAAATAAAATTTTATATTTCATATCTGCATCTCAAGAGATCTTTTTAAACAACAAACTAAACCAAAGAATCACTTGGCTCATGGCCCCAGCTAAGATGAAGCTTAACATATGGCTGAACTACACAGTTTGGGTCAGGAAGAAATAAGACAGAAGCACAATTTGTGCTCTAAAGCTGAGCACACATATGAAACACTATGTGGGGGTGTTGATGTATTACTCCACTCTACCACCAGATCTTTCTGGCAAAAAGTGATATAATTCTGAAAAATCTCAGCCTCATATTATCATGAATATGAAATTTGGAGGAAATCCCACACAATATACAGGACAGAGATAAAAGTATTTATTTGAGTAACTGTTGGAATGTTATTTCATTGTTAGAGGGTAAAAGGGGTTTCTGGTTAAAAGATGGGGACTGAAGCATAAGATAGGACACTTAAGTTCAATTCTCAATATAAATTTGGCTAGTCAAGGTTTTATTTTTCTACTCTAACTGGAAGTGTTCATTTTTATAACTATTTTTCCCCAGTGTGAATTTCTATTTTCATCCTTTCAAGATAAACTAAATGTTAAAACACATACAAGACTTCATGCAACTTTAATGACTTAAAGATAACTGGTTTTAAACAATGAAGAACAAAACTATTTTAATTCTACTAAATGAGGTCAACTTATTCTGATCATAATAGAGTATGCAAATTACTTACATATATATCTAGCTGGGGAGAAAAAAACAGTTGGGAGAAAAAGGATTTTATCTAAAAAGGAGGATAAGAGCTATACTTTCAGATTTGCTGGCAATCAACACAATACTATAATTACATTCTAGAAACAGCAATTATAGGAAAAGAGACTATTATAGAGTCAGCTATAAACTTTGGATACTACTACTTATTTCATAGAGTTATTTGGAAAATAAAATGAAGTATTATATATACATACACATAATGCTTAGTAAAGGATAGTTAATAAATATTCAATAAGTGGTAGCTATTATTTACTACTTAATTAATCTTTCTGGGCAGCCTTGGTATTCTCACTTCTATGTAAGTATAGATCCCTCAAAAAATTATCGAAGGGATTATTGAAGGAAATGTTGTATACAAAAACTGCCCAGTTAAATACCTAGTATCAGCAAGTAGTCACTAAAATAATAGTCTGGGATATAGAAAAAACTTATGGAACAGATTTCCCCTAAATCCATCTAATTCATTGTCAAGTGTTCTACACCATTCTCCAATTTCTTGGAAAGGATCAGTAAGAAGCTGGAAGTCATAAAATGGCTAACTCCTAAAAAGTAAGCATAATCTTCTGATCTCATGGGTACCTAACCAGTGCTAACTTCTACAATCTGACAAAGAAGGCAAACATCTCCTTCCAATGAGTGCATTAAAAGAGGAAACATCTTTGGGGCACCTGGGTGTCTCAGCCAGTTAAGCATCCGACTTCAGCTCAGGTCATTATCTCACAGTGAGTTTGAGCCCCGTGTTGGGCTCTGTGCTACAGAGCCTGGAGCCTGCTTTGGATCCTGTGTCTCTCTCTCTTTTTGCCCCTCCTCTGCTCTCTCTCTCAAAAATAAATAAACATTAAAGAAAAAAAAAAAAGATGGAGCATCTTAAAAAACAAAAAGACCCCAAACAAAAAGACTGAAACATCTTGCTTTGCTTGTATTATTTTTATTTTTTAGATGTATTCTATTAGTGAATATTTAATAGTAGAATAAAAGTGGCCATTTAAAATGGGAATTCCTAAAAACATTTAACAGTGGGATGTACTTTACAGAACACCTAAATCTGAGAAAATACAAGTAATATGTTCATAAGATTCTCATCTGCAGAACTGTTGCCAAATGTTTACAATAGAGTTTGTTGCCAAGGAAAGAATTCCTTTTGTGATCCAGAATACAATGACTTATTTACAGAACTGGGGGATGGAAGTTAATTGTAAAGCACTACGTATTATGGGGGATGAGGGGGGGAGGAGAGTTACCTGAGCTCTTTGGAAATGCCATTTTTAAAAGGGACACAAACCATGTGAATTAGTTTCAAAAGATGTATATAAAAGTAATAAATTCTGCTATGAGTTCAGAGTTAAGTAAAACCTAATTTGGTCAGGCATGATTTTTTTCAGTTTGGAGAACAGAGAAATGTAGATAAAGAACTAGACAATATCACTGACCAAACCTGATTTATATTTAAGCAACTCTTTTTTTTCATCTTTGCCCACCTGCTGTCTCACTTTCCCCCCATTCATTAGAGCACTTCCAAACGAAGTTCTCTCAGTTATACCAATTAATCTCAAAGCAGAGAAGCTGCATAAATCTGACATTTCTAGAAGTGTATAATAAAAGACTCCACAGCTTTCATTTGCCTATTTTAAAGAAAATGAAAGCTGGTTTGTTCACTTGCTCAGCAGCTTTAAAAACAAATACAAAGGTTTCACGCTGCCATAGTTTTATTTTAAAGAACAATACTTGTGAAAGGCAGGTAAGTAACTGGATAACAAAAGTAGGATA
This sequence comes from Acinonyx jubatus, assembly GCF_027475565.1. Taxonomy (NCBI): domain Eukaryota; kingdom Metazoa; phylum Chordata; class Mammalia; order Carnivora; family Felidae; genus Acinonyx; species Acinonyx jubatus. The sequence continues at coordinate 27,534,433 of NC_069397.1, forward strand.
GCAAAATACAAAAGAAAACAAAAATAAACACAATTTCATACCCAAAATATATTAAGCAACTAAGAAAAACCATCCTATTTTCCACATAAATTGGCCTAAAGCTAACCTCAAAGTTTTCCTTTTGTCCTGGTTTTATTCTTCTTTCAATCCCTTCTAGGAACAGAGAGTACCCACCTCCTTCTGCAAGACTAATAAATGGTACTTGGTTTCAAAGAGCTTTAGAAGGTAGCATTTCTTGGCCACCTACTCATTTCAGGTGCACCCCATCATTTAAATATTCCAAAGCATTTCCTATGTTAGCTAAATGTGTAGTTTAACAATATGTTTCTATGATTTCTCTAGGTGATAGAGAACAAGGCAACAAAAGCTTTAGTTCATGGGGGCACTGTAGATTTCATCCACTGGAGTAGATCTAAGAAAACATAACTGTTCGTGTAATTAACCCAATATTCAAAATTATTAACTTGTTTCTATACTGACCTTTGATTTTGGTCCCAATGAAAGATTAGCCGTATTGTAGCAGCATGTCCCCAGCTTTCCCCTAGTGGGAACAAGAACAGAACAACTGTATATTACCTTACTGACAAGGTTAGAAGTCTTTCAGAATGCCTCTGACCAAAACAGTTTTATTTTACCTAATTTAACACAAGAATATACTTACACTTTCAAAATCCCTTGTATATGGGTGGCAACTTGAGATTAATAGATTTTTACCTATCTATGGAAATACTGCAGATCATTATCCTTTATTTGCTTTCAGAAAACTTTATAGTTTGAGTCAACATATTTGTCAATCTTCCTTATCACACTTACTAACATATTTCCGGCTATCAGAAGAAAAACTCGGACAGAATATTCTTAAAGAATTTAGTACAAAACAATCTTGAAACACTGTGTCCTAACAAAACCATGACTGAGGTTAGGAAAAATCATAAGTCTATTCACTGTAGTGTGATCAGTATTTAAATGGATTTACCCTTCTTACTGCCTAAGACTTTCTGAGGGCAAGAGTCATCTTATGAATACTGATATGCTCAGTACCTGACACAATGGTTGCCGAATAGTAGATGCTCAATAAATGTTTGTTAAATAACTGAAAGGATGAGTCAGTGTCTAAGGACACTGTGCTCCATGCTCACTTGTCAGTGAGGAAGACAGATACAATCTCTGCTTTCATGGAACCTACAGTACTCAACAAGCATCAAATGAAAGAGGTAGAAAAAACTGTGTTAAATTAAAAATGCGGGGTGCCTGGGTGGTTTAGTTGGTTAAGTATCTGACTCTTGATTTTGGCTCAGGTCACGATCTCACAGTTCTTAAGACTGAGCCCCATGTCAGACTCTGCACTGAGTGAAGCCTGCTTGGGATTCTCTCTCTGGCCCTCCCCTACTCACACACACTCTTTCTCTCTCAAAATAAATAAATAAACTTTAAAAAATTAAAAATTCTTATCTGATTAATTACCCACCCAATGCAGGAACCAGCAAGGCCTGATTTCTATCAATTTTTGTTGTCATCTGATTAGTTAAAAGTACCTAAAAAAGGTGAGAAAATTAGGTGAGTCTCTCCCCCAAATTATCAAATAGTCCTGTGACTTTACTATTCTGAATACAATTTAAAGAAAAACATATTTAGGTAATGAAAACTTTTCTGATAAATTCTTAAAAATTTACCCATTAAAATGACTAATTATCTGAAAACAGGTTCTATTGAACATAAACATTTTTAACAGACAAGAACAAAGTTCTAATTGTGAAAATGGAAGAATAAAAATAGATAATACATAATACATAAAGGTCTCAAGAGACCATGTATAAAAACTTCCTAAATGGGAGTATTGGAAAAACCTCACTTTTAAAAATTAAGTTTTGGATAAGCCAATAGAATCTACCAGACCAACAGTAGCAATATCAGTAGTGGTAATAAACATTTATTGAGTACTTAATAAATATCAGAAGCTATGCTAAGTGCTTTACCTTCATTATCTTATTTAGCCTTCACAACTACTACATGAATGAAGTATTATTATTATTCCAGTTTAACACATGAGAAATCAGAAGCTTACAAAGATTGAGTCTTTTTTTTTTTTAACCACTGTTGCCTCTCTAGAATATATTTAATCAAAAGAGTGTGACATACTTAATAAATACTCACTGTTTCCTCTTCAGGAAAGAGACAAATACAGTTATTACCATTTCTGGTTTTATAGGAAAAAAAAAACTGAAGCAAAAATTATGAGAAAAGACCTAAAATCATAAAGAAAATACAGAAGAAGTGGGAAAAAATGAAACCCAGTAATCAGGTCAAATGACTCCAAATTATGACTATACTCGTCTGCTGATAATAGATATAGGTGTTACTTTATTCAAAGATGGCCCTCAAGGCTAAAAATATTACTAATTCTTTTGGATTAAATAGTGACTTACAGAAAAGATTCCATGGTTTGAAGGAGAGCAATTTTATTATTTTTGGTATTTTAAATTAAATTTATTTATCTAATTAAAAATTTTTGTTAATGTTTATTTTTGAGAAAGAGAGAATATGAGCTGGGGAGGGGCAGAGAGAGAGGGAAAGATGGGGGTTCAAAGTGGTCTCTGCACTGGGGCACCTAGGTGGCTCAGTCAGTTGAGCATTCAACTTCAGCTCAGGTCATGATCTTACGGTTTATGAATTTGAGCTCTGCATTGGGCTCTGTGCTGATGGGTCAGAGCCTAGAGCCTGCTTCAGATTCTGTGTCTCCCTCTCTCTGCCCCTCCCCTGCTCATGCTCTCTCTGTCAAATGTAAATAAACATTAAAACATTTTAAGAGAAACAAAACAAAACAAAGCGGGCTCTGTACTAATAGTGGAGAGCCTGATGCCAGGCTCAAAGTCATGAACTGTGAGATCATGACCTGAGCTGAAGTCACTTAACCGACTGAGCCACCCAGGCACCCCTCTATTTTTTAATTCCAGTATAGTTAACATAGTATTATATTAGCTTCAGGTGTACAATATAGTCATTCAACAATTATATACATACACATACACACACACACACACATCTTCCTTATCAATTCATCTGTTGATAGATACTTGGGTTGCTTCCATATCTTGGCTATTGTAAATAATACTGCAATAAACATGGGGGTGCATATATCCTTTTGAATTAGTGTTTTCTTATTCTTTGGGTAAATACCCAGTAGTGTGATTACTGGATCACATTACTTCTATTTTTAATTTTTCAGGAACCTCCATACTGTTTTTCATAGCGGCCACACCAATTTGCATTCCCACCAATAGTGCTTGAGGACTCCTTTCTCTTTACAACCTCACCAACACTTGCTGTTTCTTGTGTTTTTGATTTTAGTCATTCTGACAGGTATGAGGTGATATCTCACTGTGGTTTTGATTTGCATTTCCGTGATGATTGGTGATGCTGCATCTTTTCATGTGTCTGTTGGCAATTTGTATGTCTTCTTTGGAGAAATATGTGTTCAGGTCTTCTGCCTATTTTTTAACTGGATTATTCAGTGTTTTTTGGTATTGAGTTGTATAAATTTTTTAATTTTCTTTATACTGCCCTAACCCAAAAGACATTTATTCTGCCCTGTAAGCAGTGAGTTGTATAAATTCTTTATATATTTTGGATAACTCCTTATTGGTTATATCATTCACAAGTATCTTTTCCCACTCAGTAGGCTGTCTTTTAGTTTCATTGGTTTCCTTTGCTGGGCAGAAGTTTTTTACTTTGATGTAGTTTCAATAATTTATTTTTGTTTTTGTTTCCCTTACCTCAAAATGAAGGACAGTAATTTTAAAGTAGAGAAAATGAGTGTTTAAAGCTGACTTAATGCAGTAAAAGATTATCTGGCACTTCCCAGCCCCAAATTCTCCAGAAAGAGTTCTTTTAAATATTCTTCCAATACAGACCTTCCCACCAGAAATATGACAGATACAATTGCAAGCTGAAACTGATAAAGAACTTCTATGAAAAGCAATGAAAAAAGGTACCTGTTCTGAAAAAGTCATCAGTTCCATAAGAAAATGGAGAAAGAAAAGGCTGTTTGGCTATTCCCACTGCAGTGGTATTTTTATTTGTCTACAAAGGAGAAATCTGTGCTCCATCTAGATTTCAATTAGCCGCCAACTGGACGACACATTTTCTTCTAGCTCCTCTTCCTTTTAGTGCCACAATGGCTTCCCCATGTACTACCTCATGCCATGCATCTTAGAACAAGCTAAGCGGAATGTAAACTGATAATTACCTGAAATATAGGATTAACTGGCATCCCCAACATGCTGAATAATACCCTTTAAAGACTACCAAGTGTTTAAACTCTAGTAACTGGGATATTTATTTATACCACCACTTTTTGGTTAGAGGTGCACCGTCCAATTCTGCAGCCATTAGCTACACATAGAGCTTTTAAAAATTAAATTAAAATCTGGGACCTCTGGATGACTCAGTCAGTTAAGCATCTGACTCTTGATTTCGGCTCAGATCATGATCTCACAGTTTCTGGGTTCAAGCCCCACACCAGGCTCTATGGTTGATAGCTCAGAGCCTGTTGGGATTCTCTGTCTCCCTCTCTGTCTCTCCCCTTCCCCTGCTCATGCTCTCTCTGAAAAATAATAAACATTTTTTTTAAAAACACTCTTTAAAAAATTAAATTAAAATTAGACATTCAGTTCCTTAGTAGCACTAACCATTTTTCAAGTGCTCAATAGCTATGCAACTGCTATATTACACTGAGCATTTTCATCTTCGCAGAAAAGTACTATCAGACAGCACTGGTTTACAGAGTACAGGTATCTCCTGATTTTCAAAAGTTCCTGTTATGCCATTTCACTTTTATGAAAGACCTATATTAGTACCTGTTTTTGCTAACCAAAATAAATCCAAAGAGGATTCGCACTTTTATGGAAAAAAAAAAAAGCAAAAAGCAAATACAGCATTCAGCATTTGTTTTGCAGTGAACCATTATAGAGGCAGAGAGCACCCAGACAGGGAGAGCAGCATCACCAAGCTCCTTCCCCTAGGAACAATACTCAGCATCTTAGCATCAAGCTGCCATAGCTTTGAACTGTGTCTGTAAGCATCTGTGCTTTATCTTGATTTACTTCGTGCACCAAATTAATCTGTCCTAAGGTATCAGAAAAGCCTAAGAAAAGTTACTTTTTTGGGGCACCTGGGTGGCTCAGTCCCTTCAGTTTCTGACTCTTGATTTCAGTTCAACTCATGATCTCATGGTCATTGAGACTGAGCCCTACATTGGGCTCTGTGCTGGGCCTGGAGCCTGCTTGGGATTTTCTCTCTCCCTCTTTATTTGTCCCTCTCCTGTTTGCACACGTGGGCTCTCTCTTTCTCTCTCTCTCAAAATAAATAAATAAACTTAAAAAAAAATAGTGAAAGTTAAAAAAAAAAACCAAACATCTATATAAAGGTGTTTGGTTGGCTCAGTTGATAGAGCATGCAACTCTTTTTTTTTCTTTTTTTTTTCAATATATGAAATTTATTGTCAAAATGGTTTCCATACAACACCCAGTGCTCATCCCAAAAGGTGCCCTCCTCAATACCCATCACCCACCCTCCCCCTCCCACCCCCCATCAACCCTCAGTTTGCTCTCAGTTTTTAAGAGTCTCTTATGCTTTGGCTTTCTCCCACTCTAACCTCTTTTTTTTTTTTTTTCCTTCCCCTCCCCCATGGGTTTCTGTTAAGTTTCTCAGGATCCACATAAGAGTGAAAACATATGGTATCTGTCTTTCTCTGTATGGCTTATTTCACTTAGCATCACACTCTCCAGTTCCATCCACGTTGCTACAAAGGGCCATATTTCGTTCTTTCTCATTGCCCTGTAGTACTCCATTGTGTATATAAATCACAATTTCTTTATCCATTCATCAGTTGATGGACATTTAGGCTCTTTCCATAGGGCATGCAACTCTTGATACAGGGGTTGTGAGTCTGAGCCCCACTTTTAAACAAAATCTTAGGGGCGCATGAGTGGCTCAATAGGTTAAGTGGCCAATTATAGCTCAGGTCATGATCTCACTGTTCGTGAGTTCAAGCCCCATGTAGGGATCTGTGCTGACAGCTCAGAGCCTGGAGCCTGTTTCAGATTCTGCGTCTCCCTCTCTCTCTGCTCCTCCCTCACTCATGCTCTGTCTCTCTCTCAAAAATAAACAAACATTAAAAACTAAATTTTAAAAAACCTTAAAATAAAAAAAATATGTCCATATACATATATAGAGAAAGGGTAAGTTTGGAAAAATATGTATACCAAACTCAACAATAATCATCTCTGGGTAATAGATAATTTACTTACTTTCTACTTAGAAAGTTTAAAACTTTTTATAGAAAACATATATAACTTAAAATTGTGAAATGTAGGGGTGCCTGGGGGGCTCAATCAGTTACGCATTTGACTCTTGATCTTGGCTCAGGTCATGATCTTGTGGTTTGTCAGTTTGAGGCCCGCGTCAGGCTCCATGCTGACAGTGCACAGCCTGCTTGGTATTCCCTCTCTCCCTCTCTCTCTGCCCTTCCCCTGCTCATGCTCTTGCTCTCTCGCTCTCAAAAATAAAAATAAACTTAAAAAAAAATTGTGAAATATATTTAAAAAAATTTTTTTAATGTTTTTGAGAGAGAGAGAGAGAGAGAGAGCAAGCACACACAAGGAAAGAGAGGGGAAGAAAGAGAGACAGAGGATCCGAGGTGGGCTCTGCGCTAATGTGGGGCTCAAACTCACCAACTGCAAGATCATGATTTTCAAACACATGAACTGCAAGATCATGACCTGGGCTGAAGTCGGACGCTCAACCAACTAAGCCACCCAGGTGCCCCTTAAATTTTTTTGTGATGTTTATTTTTGAGAGAGAGAAAGAGAGCGTACTCCTGCGAAAGCGAGGAAGGGGCAGGGAGAAAGGGACATGGAGAATCTGAAGCAGGCTCTGTACCATCAGCACAAAGCCCGACTGGGGCTCAAACCCATGAACCTTGAGATCATGACCTGAGCCGAAGTCACTCAACCACCTGAGCCACCCAGGCGCCCAGTGAAATGTATTTATTGTCAAAGGTCACACATGATTCTATACATAGAAACTTGGAAATTAAAAATCAAACAAAGAAGAATTTATAAAGTAAGAGGGGAAAGTATGTCCTCAGCCCTACAAAATCCTACTTCTAGAAGTAGTCATTATGACCATTTTGATCCTTTCAGATCTTTTTGTCCATGTAAATATAAATGCACATATATAATTTTTATTTTTCTCAAAAGTGGGATCACATAAAATATATTATAATGTGACTTGAATGTTTTCACTTAATCATATATCTGGATATATCTTGTTCTGTGCTAGTATGTCTACATTTACATTACTCTACTACATTACATTATATATTTACATTACTCTTCTTAAGCACTGCATAGTATTCCACTGTTTAGATTAGTTATTTAGTCAGAAAATCAAAAATATTTCTGTTAAAAAAACAAAAATAAAAAACCCTAAGGAACTATGTAACCCAATAGTCTTGAGTGCCCCCTACTGCGTGCTCTTCACTGATATTAACAGAATGCTAAATTACAAATTAATGACAATAATTCAAACACAGGACACCATGCTTTTTGGTATATGGCAAAAAAAAATAAATAAAAACTCCAAAAAAAAAAGATGTTTTGAAATGATTTCATCAAGGAGTTCTTTATCTACTTGTATCATGGATATGTGCTAAAGACTCTCTAATTAGGGTAAGTACAAAAAAATTAAGCAGTTTACTCTTTTCCCATCTCCCTCCTGGACAAGTGTGTGTATTTGTGTGAGAAAGTGGCATGGGGTTGCAGAAGTGGAAAGTGATGGCAAATAGTCAAAAAAAAAAAAAAAAAAAAGATTGTTACCTCACTCCTTTTTATGTCTTCACTTCTGAACTTATGTTTGTCTAACCTCATATTTGAAATCTAGAAGAGTTAGCTCCATCTCCAATCATCCAGGTTATTCACACTATGTAAATTTTCTATTGGTCTGGGTCTGTGATTATACAACACGTACTAATAAAGGCCCAGAGTAAAAGAAAACTGGGGATGTTAAAAGAGCTTACCTGAAAAACATCAAGCATATTTATTTAAAAATATTTTTTTTAGGGGTGCCTGGGTGGCTTGGTCAGTTAAATGTCCAACGGGCTCAGGTCATGATCTCACAGTTTGTGAGCTCAAGCCCCACGTCAGGCTCTGTGCTGACAGCCCGGAGCCTGGAGCCTGCTTCAGATTCTGTGTTTCCCTCTCTCAGCCCCTCCCCCACTCATGCTCTGTCTCTCAAAAAAACATTTTTTTATATGTTTATTTTTTTGAGAGAGAGAGAGAAGATGGGGGGGAGGGGGGGAACAGAGGATTCGAAGACGGCTCTGCACTGACAGCAGCAAGCCTGATGCAGGGCTCGAACTCATGAAACATGAGATTCTGACCTGAACTGAAGTTGGACATTCAACTCACTCAGCCACTCAGCTGCCTCCCAAAAAATCAGGTATATTTAGACAAGAAAAACCCAACATTGCAATTACCAAAGGTAGTATTTCTTTATCAAACAAGTCCACTTTAAAACATGGCATCTTCAAGACAGTATGGTACTGGCACAAAAACAGGCACTCAGATCAATGGAACAGAATAGAGAACCCAGAAATTGACCCACAAACGTATGGTCAACTAATCTTTGACAAAGCAGGAAAGAATATCCAATGGAATAAAGATAGTCTCTTCAGCAAGCGGTGCTGGGAAAACTGGACAGCAACATGCAGAAAAATGAACCTGGAACACTTTCTTACACCATACACAAAAATAAACTGAAAATGGGTGAAAGATCTAAATGTAAGATAGGAAGCCATCAAAATCCTAGAGGAGAAGGCAGGCAAAAACCTTTTGACCTCAGCTGCAGCAACTTTACTCAACACGTCTCTGGAGGCAAGGGACACAAAAGCAAAAATGAACTTGGGACCTCATCAAAATAAAAAGCTTCTGCACAGTGAAGGAAACAATCAGCAAAACTAAAAGGCAATCAATGGAATGGGAGAAGATATTTGCAAATGATATATCAGATAAAGGGTTAGTATCCAAAATCTAGAAAGAACTTATCAAACTCAACACCCAAAAAACAAATAATCCAGTGAAGAAATGGGCAAAAGACATGAATACACACTTCTCCAAAGATGACATCCAGATGGCCAACCGACACATGAAAAAATGCTCCACATCACTCATCATCAGGGGAACACAAATCAAAACCACAATGAGATACCACCTCACACCTGTCAGAATGGCTAACATTAACCACTCAGGCAACAACAGATGTTGGCAAGGATGTGGAGAAAGAGGATCTCTTTTGCATTGTTGGTAGCAATGCAAGCTGGTGCAGCCACTCTGGAAAACAGTATGGAGGTTCCTCAAAAAACTAAAAATAGAACTACCCTATGGACCCAGCAATTGCACTACTAGGCATTTATCCATGGGATACAGGTGTGGTGTTTTGAAGGGACACATGCACCCCCATGTTTATAGCAGCACCATCGACAATAGCCAAAGTATGGAAAGAGCCCAAATGTCCATCGATGGATGAATGGATAAAGAAGATGTGGTATATATATACAATGGATTATTACTCGGCAAACAAAAAGAATGAAAGCTTGCCATTTGCAACTACGGGGATGGAACTGGAAGGTATTATGTTAAGTGAAATTAGTTAGAGAAAGACAAATATATGACTTCACTCATATAAGGACTTTAAGAGACAAAACAGATGAACACAAGGGAAGGGAAGCAAAAATAATATAAAAACAGGGAGAGGGACAAAACCATAAGAGACTCTTAAATATGGAGAACAAACAGAGGGTTACTGGAGGGATTGTGGGCAGGTGGGTGGGCTAAATGGGTAAGGGGCATTAAGGGATCTATTCCTGAAATCATCATAGCACTATATGCTAACTAACTTGGACGTAAATTTAAAAAATAAAACAAAAATAAATAAATAAATAATAAATAAATAAAAATAAAATACAGCATCTTGATTATGCTTATTATTCTCTAGGAAAACTGATAGAAACATTTATGTCTAGAATTAATTTTTTCCAGAAATCAAACCAAAACTACATTCAAAACTGTGTCTGCATTATTTGCTTTTAGTCAAATTCTATTTTGCTATTTCTAGACATTACTATGTTATACAATCTTGACTTCATTATAAAGTTCTCTTGACTAATAATACTTACAGCTAATCTGTGGTTATTTGCAAGGCTGATCATTTGCTGGGCTAGACCATTTAGTAATCGACTACGAAGGGAGAGGTCATCTAGGTCATGACGAAAAGGAAAAGCAATACCATCCACTATCACTAATCGAACCTAAATGTGGAAGAAATAAGGATATTAGGTTTGGTGTTAAAATTTTAAAAATGACATCCAAAAAGCATAGTTCATTACAGGAAAAAAATTCTTCTATTTCTATTTTTAACTCTCCAAAAGCTTTATTTTGGAGAGTTATAAATCTATTCACCCAATGCTTTCTGCATTAATCATTGAAAGTTAAAATGTACTCTGGTATGATAATTTATCAACTTGGGGCACCTGGGCAGCTCAGTCAGTTAAGTATCCAACTGGATTTTAGCTCAGGTCATAATCTCATGGTTTGCAAGTCTGAGCCCCACACTGAGCGTGGAGCCTGATTAAGATTGAGTTCAGAGTCCTGGGTCTCACTGTCCCTACCCCATGCTCATGCTCTCATGTGCATGCTCTCTCTCTTTCAAAAATAAATAAACTTTAAAAACAAAAGATAATTTATCAATTTAAAAAGGTAATTCAACAAAAGAAAAAGAAACAATTTTCTTATACTTTGCCACTATAACACAATCGTTACAGAGGCATTTTACACTGATAAAAAGCACTTCTAAAGTCTTAGTAAAACAAATTCTTCGATTCAATGTCATTTTACCTTCAAGATTTTTTGGTTAAAAAAATCATCAAATATTAAATTATTATACCTTCTTCAAAACCTAATTCTTAGCACACTTTCTCCCCTTAATTTTAAATATACTATAAGGCAATTAATCATTACAGAATCTGTTATAATATAGAATTCAGCATGAGACAGGTTTGTGTTGAAGTTCTAATCAAGAAGGTTCACTTATAGATAAATATTTTCATCATGACAGTTACAATATAGTCCAAGATCTAAAATCCAAGAACAAACAGAATTTGCGAACTAATCCAAATATAAACAAGTTTTAAAAACCTTAAGATTATATATTTTTCTATCTAATAAGGATTACACTAAAGAAGAGAATTTGATAAAGCCATGTGTAAGGAAGCCATTTTTATCTTTTATTTAGAGTATTCATTCTTTCATTCAGCAAATATTTATTGATACCTACTATATGTTAGTCACTGTTCCAGGCAGTGGGGAACAAGAGACAAGGTCCCTGTTCTCTCGGAGTTTATGGTCTAGTGGAGTAAAGGACAATTAACATGCAAGCAAATACATGAATAATTTCTGATAATACTAGGAGTTATGAAAAAACTACACTGGGTGAAATGATGATGAATAAGTAGGTGATAAAGTAGAGGGAAGTTAACTCAGACCAGATGTGAGAGAAGGCATCAATGAAACAGGAGGCAACAGAACTGAGTCCTGGATAAGAACCTCCAGGAGGGAAAGACAGCCCACATATAAAGACATACACACATACCTTTGTGTATGGTGACAGATGGTAACTAGACATATTGTGGGGATTATTTCATAATGTGTAAAAATACCAAAATACTATAATGTACACCTGTAACTAACAGGATATTTTACATTAATTATACTTCAATTTAAAAAATATGCCTTTGTTGTTTCATTTTCATCACACTTGTTAACATAAGCAAAAATATCAATCAGCATTCATGTTAAAATAGTACTTGTTCACCACGAGGTTAGCAACTTCTTTTGAACTGGATAGCAATCAAATGCTAATTGGTAGTGTGATTTTGCCAAACAATCCCATAGGTTAGATAAGGATACATAAGTTTAGCAAAATTAAAATAACGAAAAACTTCATATGTTGGTGGTAAGAATGTAAAATGGTTCAGCAACTATGAAGAAACAGTTCGGTGGTTCCTCAAAAAATTAAACACAGGGGGCACCTGGGTGGCTCAGTCGGTTGGGCGGCCGACTTCGGCTCAGGTCATGATCTCGCAGTCTGTGAGTTCGAGCCCCGCGTGGGGCTCTGTGCTGACAGCTCAGAGCCTGAAGCCTGTTTCGGATTCTGTGTCTCCCTCTCTCTGCCCCTTCCCCGTTCATGCTCTGTCTCTCTCTGTCTCAAAAATAAATAAACGTTAAAAAAAAAAATTAAAAAAAAATTAAACACAGTATTACCACATGACCCAGAAATTTCATTTTTAGGTATATGCCCCAAAAAACTGAAAACTGGTACCAAAAAAAAAAAAAAAGTATGGATATACATGTTCATAGCAGCACAATTTACAATAATCAAAAGGTAGAAACTGCCCAAATGTCCACCAACAGATAAAAGGATAAACAGATTGTGGTGTATACATACAACAGAATATTACTCCACCATGAAAAGGAATGAAGTACAGATACATGCTACAAAGCAAATGAACTTTGAACCTATTATGCTAAGTGAAAAAGCCAGACCAAAAAGATCATGTATCATATGATTCCATTTTATATGCAATATCCAAAATAGGTAAATCGATAGAGACAGAACACAGACTGGTGGTTGCCAGGGTCTTTGCAGGGGGAGAGGAAAGGGAGCAACTCTTTAATGAGTTTCCTTTTAGGGTAGTAAAAATGTTTTGGAACTAGATACAAGTAGTGGTTGACAACATTGTGAATGTCCTAACTGCACTGAATTGTTCACTTTTATTATTTTTATTTATTTATTTATTTTTAGAAAGAGAGAAAGAGCAGGGGAGAGAGGCAGAAGGAGAGAGAAAAAAAATCCCAAGCAGGCTCCATGCTCAGCATGGAGCCCAATGCGAGGTTCAATCACACAACTCTGGGATCATGACCTGAGGCCAAAATCAAGAGTTGGATGCTCAACCAACTGAGCCACCCAGGTGCCCCTGAATTGTTCACTTTTAAATGGTGAATTTTATTATGTGAAATTAATCTCCATAAAAAAATCAAATCAATGAAAGCTTTCTGTAAGACTTAGTTGGCTACAGATTTACAATATAGAGTACCATTTGGGGGAACCTGCCTGGCTGAGTTGGAAGAGCATGCAACTCCTGATATCCAGATTATGAGTTTGAGCCCCCCACTGGGTGTAGAGATTACTTAAATAAGTAAAACTGAAAAAAAAAAAAAGAGTATTCTACATTTTATTATTATTTATAAATGGTGTACTATACATCCTTTATATCAGCAACTTTATAATAAACATGTATGCATATATGTGCATACATTTTCTTTCCTGGAAAGCCAGTCACTAAACATTTACCAGCATACCAATGGAGAGGTAAAAATGAGATTTTACACACACACACACGCACGCATGTTTGTGTGTATTTATTCATTTACTCATTCATTCATTGGTTCTCAAAGGCCAGAAAGTGATAGGATAACATATACAAATTGCTGAAAGAAAAAATACTGCCAACCAAGAACTGTGAATTTGGCGAAAGTATTCTTCAAAAATGAAGCAGAAATTAAGATATTCCCAGATAAACAGAATTCATTGCTAGATCTATTCTACAAGAAATACTATACAGAGTCCTTCTGGCTGAAAATGAAAGAACACCAGACAGAAACTCAAATCCATATAGAAATAATATAAAAAATAATTATAACTCTATGTTGACGGGTACACAATGTATAAAGAAGCAATTTGTGACAATGACAACATAAAGGGGGGGTAAATGGAGCTATACAGCAGCAAGATTTTTATATACTGTTGCAACTAATCTGGCATTAATTTAAACTAGACTGCTATGAATTAGGATGTTAATTATAATCCCCAGAGCAACTAAGAAAATAACTAAAAAATACATGATAAAAAAATGAGAAGGGAATCAACATGGTACACTGGAAAATATCTAACAAAAAAGAAGACAGTAATGGAGAATTTGAGAAATAAAATAGAAATGTTCCTCAACTCACAATGGGGTTACATCCCAATAAACCTATACCAAGTTGAAAATACTGTTAAGCCAAAAATGCATTTAATACACTTAACTTGCTGAACATCATAGCTTAGTCTAGCCTACCTTAAATGTGCTCAGAACACTTATATTAGCCTACAGTTGGCCAAAATTATCTAACACAAAGCTTATTTTACAGTAAAGCACTGAATATCTCATAATTTACTGAATACTATATTGAAGTTGAAAAACAGAATGGTAATATGGGTATAGAATGGTTGTAAGCATATTGGTTGTTTACCCTTGTGATTGCATGCTGACTGAAAACTGTGGCTCACTGCCACTATCCAGCAACACAAGAGGGTATTGGACCAAGTATCACCAGCCCAGAAAAGATCAAAATTTGAGGTAGTTTTTACTGAATGTGTACCACTTCTGTACCATTGTAAAAGAAAAAAAATTTTAAGTTGAACCACCCTAAGTCAGAGACTTAGGCACAGATTGGCAGATGGATTTTTTAAAAAATGATCTAACTACAGACTTTCTACAAAAGACTCACTTTAGATTCAAAAATACATATAAGTTAAAAGTGGAAGGATAGAAAAAGATATTGCCTGCAAGCAGTAACCAAAAGAGAGCCGTAGCAGCTATACTAATATCAGACAAAAGAGACTTTAAGAGAAAACTTGTTACAAGAGACAAAGAAGAATAATGATAAATAATAATTTACATAAAATAATTATATAATAATAAGTCAATTCATCAAGAAGATATAGCAATTATATAGTGTGATGGCAACTGCAGAACCCTCTCCTCAGCTGCTCCCCAGCATCCTGACTTGCCTACCACCTGCCTGCTTACCAATAAAGAAAAACTGACCTACTTTTTTAAAGAAAGAAACAATCATCAATACATATACACAATAGGGCTAACAACAGAACCTTAAAATATCTAAAGCAAAAACTGACAAAACTAAAGAAAGAAATGAGACAATTCTACAATAACAATTGGAGATTTCAACACCCTACATTCAGTGATGGAGAGAACTGGACAAAAGATAAACAAGGAAAGAAAAAACCTAACACTAGAAGCCAACTAAAATGAACATATAAATATATATAAAACGTTCCATTCAAACAGCAGAATGAATACACATTCTTCTAAAATGCACATGGAACATTCTCCTGGATAGACCTGGATGTTGGGTCACAAAATAAGTCTCAATAAATATAGAAAGATGGAATCACATAAAGTTACCTTCTCTAACCAGAATGGAATGGAATTAGAAACCAGCATCAGGGGTGCCTGGGTGGCTCAGCCAACTAGTGCCTGACTTCGGCTCAAGTCATGATCTCACAGCTCATTGGGTTCAAGCCCCACATTGGGCTCTGTGCTGACAGCTCAGAGCCTGGAGCCTGCTTCTGAGTCTGTGTGTGTGTGTGTGTGTGTGTGTCTGCCTCTCCCCACTCATGCTGTCTCCCTCTCTCTCAAAAATAAACATTAAAAAACAATAAAAAAAAAAAGAAACCAACATCAGAAAGAAATTTGGAAAATTCACAGATATGTGGAAATTAAACAACACACTCTTTTTTTTTTTTAAGTAATCTCTACGGGCACCTGGGTGGCTCAGTCAGTTAAGCATCCAACTCTTGATTTCAGCTCAGGTCATGATCTCACATTTGCCAGGTGGAGCCCTGCATTGGACTCTGTGCTGACAGTGCAGAGCCTGCTTGAGATTCTTGCTCTCCCTCTCTCTCTTGCTTCTCTACCGCTTGCGTGTGTGCTCGCTCTCTCTCTCAAAATAAATAAAAATGAAAAATAAATAAGTAATCTCTACATCCAACATGGGGCTCAAACTCATGACCCCAAGGTTAAAAGTCACATGCTCCACCAACTGAGCCAGCCAGGGGCCCCTATTTCCCCTTTTTGTATCTTCTTTACGTGTTGCATGGCATTAACTGGTCTGATGTATATTTATAGATCAACCTGTATTTCAGGCATGCTACCCCCAAATTTGGCACCTTGGCATACTGAATATCTTAAGTTGAAGTTTGAGAAAACAGAAGCAGGAAGCAGAAGCAGGAAGGTCAAACAGAAGCAGGAAGGTCACTTTGACCTCCTACTCTCTCCCTTCTTCCCTGAAAGGAGATAAATCTCCTGTATGAAAGGTATCAGAAGAAAAGGAGATGCCCTTATCACCAGAGACAGGGTATTTAGGGCTGAGAAGGCATATAAACAAACCTTGTTAAACTAATTTTTTTTAATGTTTATTTCATTTCTGAGAGAGAGAGAGAGAGAGAGAGAGAGAGAACGTGAGTGGGGGAAGGGTGTGTGGGGGGAACAGAGGATCTGAAGGGGGCTCTGCACTGACAACAGTGAGCCTGATGTGGGACTCAAACTCATGAACCTTGAGATCATGACCTGAGCTAAAGTCAGATGCTCAACAGACTGAACCACCCAGGTGCCCCTGTTAAACTAATTCTTATTTTCAAAATTATTTCTTCACAAATTACCACCTCTAGCCCAAATCCCCTCATCAATTCTTCACATATTTACATGTTTTTGCCTAAAAGGTATAAAAGTTTCTTGTTCTGGTCATTTCTTTGGGTTGTCTTGTAGAAGGCTGCCATGTACACATAAAAATTCAGTAAAATTTGTGTGCTTTTCTCCTGTTATGCTGCCTTTGTCGTTTTTTTCAGATCCATCCATGGACTTTCAGAGGGTTGAAGAAAACTTCTTCCTCCCCTACTTAGAGAAGTAAATTTTCATGATCATCTATTTGGCAATAGATTCTTATACATGACACCAAAAACCTAACAACAACTAATAAATAATTGGACTTCACCAAAATTTAACACTTTTGTGTATCAAAGAGCACTATCAAGGGACACCCGGGTGGCTCAGTCAGTTGAGTGTCCGACTCTTGATTTCTCTCTGGTCACAATCTCAAGGTACGCAGGACTGAGCCCTGTGTCATGCTCCGTGCTGACAGTGTGGAGTCTGCTTGGGATTCTCTCTCTCCCTCTCTCTCTCTGCCACCCCCCGCCCCTGCTCTCTCCCTCAAAAAAATAAAAATAAACTTAAAAAAAAAAAAAAGCACTATCAAGAAAGTGAAAAGAAAATTCACAGAATGGAGAAAGGATATTTACAGGAAAGATAAACGGGCCCTTAGAAGAATAGGCAGGAAATCTAATAGATTATGAAAATGTCTATTTTGGTGAAAGTTCCACATGAACTGAGAAGAACATGTATTCTGCTGTTGTTGAAGTAGCCTACGGATATCCACTATATTCAATTGACTGATGGTGTTATTGAGTTCATCTATGTCTTTACTGGTTTTCCGTCCATTTCTAGGAGGTGCTGAAGTCTCCAAATATAATAGTGAAGTCATCTATTTCTCCTTGCACTTCTATCAGTTTTTGCCTCATGTAGTTTGATGTTGTTGTCAGACACATACATGTTAGAAACTGTTATGTCTTTCTGGGGAACTGACCGTTTTATCATTATGTAATGTCCCTCTGTATCCCTGATAACTTTCCTTGGTTTGACGTCTGTTCTCTAAAATAAATACAGCTACTCTTGCTTTCTTTTGATTAGTGTTGGCATGATAGATCTTTCTCTGATCATTTACTTTTAATCTACAAGTATCTTTATATCTAAAATGTTTTTTTTAAGATTTTATTTTTTTTAAGTAATCTCTACACCCAACATGGGGCTCAAACGCACAACCCCAAGATCAAAAGTCACAAGCTCCAGTGACCGAGCCAGCAAGGCAATCCTAAAGTGGGCTTCTTGTAGTCAACATATAGTTCAGTCTTGTTTTTTTGATCCACTGGTACAACCTTTTTAAAGGGCAATTTGTGTAAAAAAAAAAAAAAAAAAAAAAAAAAAATATATATATATATATATATATATATATATATATATATATATATATATTTTCTGGGGCACCGGAAAATAAAATGTCGGACTTGACCTCAGCTCAGGTCTTGATTCAAGCCCCACGTTAGGCTCCATGCTGGGCGTGGAGTCTTCTTAAGAATAAAAAAAAATTTTTTTTAACTAAAAAAGTTATTCTGACGCTTGTTAAAACAGTAATGAAGAATTTATTCAAGAAGATATCAACAGGGTGGCACCTGGGTGGCTCGATCAGTTAAGTATCTCACTCTTGGTTTCAGCTCAGGTCATGATCTCATGGTCTTGAGATCGAGCCCTGCTCTGAGTTGGCAGTGTGGAGCCTACTTAGGATTCTTTCTCTCCCCCTGTCTGTCCCTCCCCCACTTGTGCTCTCTCTCGAAATAAACATTTAAAATTTTTGAAAAACTTAGCAATAGGGGTTTTGCAACAGGAGAGAGAGACTGGGTTTAAACCCAAATACAACAAGGACAAGTGGGGATTTATAGCCAAGAACAGGGTGAGTGTCAGAAAATGGAAAATTACTAAGAGGAGACATCAGGGGTAGGATTCTTGTTAAAGTGACCTAACACAATTCTTGCTACAGGCAGACCAAAGACATATACATCAAAAGTGGGGAATGAGGAACTTGAGATACCAAGGTTGATTAGGTATGAAGGGTAGGAGAGTCTAATTTACAGGATTCTTTATTATTGTACCCCTATATTCACAGCAGGATTATTCACAGTAATGAACTGGATTAGTCAGGCCTAAGACAAGATGTGGATGAAGTTCAAGGCCTATTGAAAAAGAAGGCTCAGAGGAGGCTGACTAAAGTTTGGTCAAAGAGAATCTTTCTCATGCGTAATATTTATCAAAATTAAGTATGCGTATACTCTTTAATGTAATTCTAATACTTAGAATTTATCCTATAAACATACTTACAAATGTATCCCAAGATGGTATGTATAAGGATTATCTTCAAACAATTATTAATAATAGCATCTAAAAGATCACCAATAATAGGATTGGTTAAATAAATTAAGGTACTTAATTTTTCCCCAATTTTTTTAATATAGTAAAATACAAATATTTGTCTTGTAAAACTGAAACTCTATACCCATTAAACAATAACTGCCCATTCTCCTCTCCCCCCTAGGCCCTAATAACTACCATTCTACTTTATGTCTCCATGAGTTTGACTACTCTTGATACCACATATAAGTAGAATACAGCATATCTTTTTTTTTTTTGTGACTGGCTTATTTCACCAACAAAATCAACATTTCAACATAACATCCACAAGATTCATCCAAGTTGTAGCATATGTCAAAATTAGATTGTATGCATATACCACATTTTGCTGATCTATTCATCCATCAACGGACACTTGGGTTCCTACCATGTTTTAGGTAATATTAATATTGTTGCTATGGACACAGGTGTATAAATATCTCTTCAAGACCCTGCTTTCAATCCTTTTGGTTATATACACAGAAGTGGAATTGCTGGGTCATATGGTAATTCTATTTTCAATTTTTGAGGAATTGTCATACTGTTTTCTGAGGCAATTGTATCATTTTATGTTCCCACCAAGAGCAAAAAGCACCTTCTTAAAATGAAATAATATGTAGCTTACAAAAAGAATGAGGTCTATCCACATGTGGTGATATAGAAAGATAGGCAAAACTCTCAACCAAAATGGAAGGTGCAGAACCATATTACAGTCTTATCCCATTAACAAATATTAAAATACTGCAAAATACATAAAAAATTTTTTGGGAAGACACAAAAAAACAATAGTGGTCAACTTTAGGGAGAGGTATTAGGAAACAATAGAAGGGTAGCTTTATTTTCCATTTTATACCTTTCTACAGAGTTTGTTAGAAACTATTCCACCATTACTGGAGGCAGAACCTCTTTCTATATTATTTCAATTTCTTACTTTGGGCATAAAATATATATATGCTAAATATATGAAAATACAAATAAACTGTAGAACAAGGAAGAGATTTTTGAATGGGTTTATGCCACTATACTATTTACTTATTTTTCATGTTACTCAAACACCTCCAAAGATACTCCAAAGGTTAACTATATTTCAATAGTTTGAGCCATACCTTTGAGTGTTCTGAAAGGAAGTCTGGGAGGAGATAAACTTGTGCCAATAGCTCTGTGTAGTCACGACAACGAAAATAGTAAATATGGGAAAGAATATTTTCAAGAGTGAAATCCTCCAAAGCTTTTGGGTGCTCTAAAATAAACAAAACAATCTTAAAATAATTAGTTTTATTTGTTTTGATATATTGGTGATAGTAGGAAAACAATACCTTTGAAAAACAAAATGCTTCACCGTGAATAACAAACTCTCCACTTGAATTGAAAGATAACAAAATTGTAACAAAATTACTATAAACTATCATTGCATAATTCCTGGCCTCTTATTTTCACCTTCTCCACTGTTTCCTTACATACTAGGCTATTGAGAAACTGTTTATACACATATACAACTACAGTCTTAATGCCTGCCTTTTCGTATTTCTAGTTATTACTTTCACTGAATAGAAGTAACATAACGGAATTTCTCTTTGTTTTTTTCATATGACTGCAAATTAAGGGGTGCCTGGGTGGCTCAGCTGGTTAAGCGACCAACTCTTGATTTCAGCTCAGGTCATGATCTCACAGTTGGTGAGATGGAGCCTGCTTGGGATTCTGTCTCTGTCTCTGCCTCTCCCCTGCTCACGCTTTCTCTCTCTCAATCTCTCTCTCTCTCCCTCTCTCTAAATAAATAAATAAATAAATAAATAAATAAATATTTTTAAAAAGTCAGATGCTTAACCGACTGAACCACCCAGGTATCCCATCTTTAAATGTTTTTTAAAAAATCAAACACTCTTTCTACATCACAAGCTTAAAAAAAACTTCCCAAACACTTTAATGATACAATTAAACAGCCATGAAGTCAATTACATTCTACTCAGAGCCCCCTAAAGTCAATCAGCTTAATATTCCAAACATTTCCAACATGGTTTTTCAAAGCTACCTTTGGTTTATTAAAAAAGCCAGTATGGCAGTCAATATAAACTGAATGCATTGAATATACTGAATGCACTGGGATAAGATTTACTTACATTAAATGTCCAACAACATTAATTTACACCTGGCAGGTCAGAGCATGATGATTTGAAATCATACACTGAAATACACACACAAGTTATGTGGCCCAGAAGCAAGGGTCATAAAAGGAAAAGAAAAAGCCAGTCTAGGTTGTGGCATTTCTAATTCTGTAAAAGAGATCTGAAGGTTGAACACTAGGACACTGTCAAGTCATTAAGCTTCATTCTAAATGGTTTCTTGCTGAGGCCTGAAAGGTACAATTGCAAATTACTTTTATTATACAGAAGAAAGAGGATCACTTGCTAACTTACCCTCTCCCATATGTGCTTCTGCTATAAGGTGAAGGTGCTGAATGCAGGCAGTAGCAAGGTCTACCACTCTATCAACCATAAAACTTCCTTCAGTATCAATAAAAACTGCTTCACCTTCCACTCCTCCAAAACATTCTGGTATCTGCACATCTACTGCCAACTGCATACTGTCAAGAGAAAGCTGAATGACCAAATCATAATCATCATCATAATCCTCTAAGACAATGGTTTTCAATGCCACATCACCATCCATTAGGTACCACCATTAGGCTACAGATGTGGCTAACTCTCTGCTCCAAATATATGTATATCAATTGATATCTGGATTAGTGGGGCAGGGGGTGTACTCATAAAACCATGACTAAGGATTTTTTCGTGGTTTTTAGGCCTCTGGGAAGGAAACCCTTTCTTACACATAAATGTAGTTTCAAATATTTGACTTTCAAATATACTCCCAGGAATTAATTATATAATAAAATAGAAGACTGCCTATTTACCCTAATGAACACATTACAATGCTGCAAAAGAAACGTTTTTGGATATCAAAATAATCCATATCAATTTATCAAAATGGGGTGCTGATGTAACACAAATGGCAAATTGATTTTTGTCTGAAGCATGTACACACACAGACACACACACACACACACACACACACACACACACACACAATTAAGAGCACATACATATCATTTTTGGTCTCCTGAATATAGACCCACAGCACCATATTCTATCACTTACATAAAATGTTATTAAGCCTACCCTTAAGAGGGGAACATTTAACTTTACCATAATTGTGTTTTTCCAACACCTGGTACTCCACAAATTTCTGTTGTTTTGGTTAAGGGTATTCCACCCCCAAGAATATTATCTAGTGCTGAACAGAAGGTAATTATGAAGCTCTGGGTATGCTCCTGCTCAAGAAGTTCCAGTGCTGTACACTTCTTGCCTGACTCAGCAGCATATCTTGGTTTATTTGTGAGACATTCTCTTCCTATAATTTGCAGAGTTTCTAATGCTTCCTCTTTAGATATCCCAACTTCTGAAAGTAAAATAAGGAAAAAAAAAACAAAACACGCTGATTTTAGAAATTTAAAAGTCTAACATGTTATTGGATTGTCTTCATTAATTCTAATTTTACATAATAAGAGGGATGCCAAGAGTAAAGAAACATAAAAACGTAACATTCCACTAACTATTGAATTTTTCAAGTTAATAAAGGCAAGTATCTGTATTTTTTACTCTTTACATACTTTATGATTTACTTATTACCTCAAAAATAGAATTCAGAAACCTAAACCTTTAAAGCATTTGAATACTTACAAGAGTATCTAGAGGTAGAAATAAAAAAATTGGGGCGCCTGGGTGGCTCAGTCGGTCAAGCGTCCGACTTCAGCCGGGGTCACGATCTCGCGGTCCCTGAGTTCGAGCCCTGCGTCGGGCTCTGGGCTGATGGCTCAGAGCCTGGAGCCTGCTTCCGATTCTGTGTCTCCCTCTCTCTCTGCCCCTCCCCCATTCATGCTCTGTCTCTCTCTGTCTCAAAAATAAATAAATGTTAAGAAAAAAAATTTTTTTTTAAAAAGAAATAAGGGGCGCCTGGGTGGCTCAGTCGGTTAAGCATTCGACTTCAGCTCAGGTCATGATCTCGCGGTCCGTGAGTTCGAGCCCCGCATCGGGCTCTGTGCTGACAGCTCAGAGCCTGGAGCCTGTTTCAGATTCTGTCTCCCTCTCTCTCTGACCCTCCCCCGTTCATACTCTCTCTCTCCCTGTCTCAAAAATAAATAAACATTAAAAAATAAATAAATAAAAAAAAATTAAAAAGAAATAAAAATGTACCCGCAGTCCCTTTTGGTCCCATGAAGTCATAGTTGTCTTGCTCTAATAAGGTATCTAAATTATTTTCAGAAGAGAACAAAATGGCCTCCAACTGCCTAAAACAAGATTTAACTTTAAGAAATATATGTGCATTGGGTGCCTGGGTGGCTCAGTCGGTTGGCCGTGGGACTTTGGCTCAAGTCATGATCTCACAGTTCGTGGGTTCGAGCCCCACATCAGGCTCTGTGCTGACAGCTCAGAGCCTGGAGCCTGTTTCAGATTCTGTCTCCCTCTCTCTCTGCCCCTCCCCTGTTCAGGCTCTGTCTCTGTCTCAAGAATAAATAAACATTAAAGAAAAAAAAATTGAAAAAAAAAAGAAGTATATGTGCATGTATTATTCATAATAAAAATTTTTATGGAAACACTGTCATGAAAAATTCATATATCACTTCAAAATTATTTACTGAGAATAATTTTAATGCACAAATATTTTAAACAATACACTTATGCTTCCTTATCTACACAATTTCATTCCTATCAGACAATATGGCTTAAGGAAATGGCAATTACAAAAGAAGCTGCTGGGGCATCTGGGTGGCTCAGTCAGTTAAGCACCAGATTTCAGCTGACCTCATGATCTCATGCCTTGTGAGTTCAAGCCCGACATCGGGCTCACTGCTGTCAGTGTGGAGCCCGCTTTGGATCCTCTGTCCTTCTCTTTTTCTCTCTCTCTCTTCCTCTCTGCTCCTTTGCTCATGGTCTGTCTCTCAAAAAGGAATAAACAGGGGCACCTGTGTGGCTCAGGCAGTTAAGCTTCCAACTTTGGCGCAGGTCATGGTCTCACGGTTCATGAGTTCAAGCCCCGCATCGGGCTCTGCACTGACAGCTCTCTCTGCCCCTCCCCTGCTCACACTCTGTCTCTTTCTCTCTGCCCCTCCCCTGCTTGCACTCTCTCTCTCTATCAAAAATAAACATTTAAAAAATGTTTTAAAGGAATAAACATTAAAAATACAAAAACAAGCTGCTAATAAAAGAAATAATGGTGAAGGTGACATCACTTATGAATTTGATATGCCAGTGCTTTAGTTAGGATATGAATGTAAATTTGGTGCTAACAAAAGACAACAATGGTGATAAGGAAATGAAAATCATGCCCAACTAAAGAGTCTAAACTCTGGAGTCAGCTTTCTTGGGTTTGTAAACCCTGACTGAACCACTTACTATGTAGTTACTTAGTATGGGCAAGTTACTTTTTTTGCCTCAGATTTTTTCTTTTGTAAAACGCTCTTAAATTTTTTTTTTTATGTTTATTCATTTTTGAAAGACAGAAACAGAGCACAAGCAGGGGTGGGGCGGAGAGAGAAGGAGACACAGAATCTGAAGCAGGCTCCAGGCTCTGAGCTGTCAGCACAGAGCCCGACGCGGGGCTCGAACTCACCAACTGCAAGATCATGACCTGAGCCAAAGTCGGACGCTCAACTGACTGAGCCACCCAGGCGCCCCATCAGATTTTTTCTTTTGTGAAACGGGAATAACACAATACATGATGAAAAGTTTGATAGAATACAGACGCCATCCAAAATGCTCAATAACTGTTAGCTATTATCATGCAGATTCTCTCATTTCTTTTTTGTAAAATCAATATATTGAAAGAGCCCATTAAAATTTGGGAGGCAATGTGCAGCTTAAATTTAAAAGTTAACTTGGGTCTACATTTATTCTTGAATGACAAGTTGAAACTTCCTTATTTTCCATTGTTGAGGGCCAGGATTTAAAATTTTTTTCTATCTTAAGAGGACAGTTCTGAGCACACCATAATATAGCACGTGGAATGGGACTGACAGCATACAGCTTCATTTTTGTATACCTCATGACACAGTGGTTCCCACCAATGTATCATTTACAGTGTTCTGGAATAAGAGGTTTGCGGGGGCGTTTTGTTTTGTTTTCCAGTGAATGACATAAAAGAAGCAATGTCTTCTTTGTATTGCTTTCTCCAGGTTCTGGGGATTCTGCTCCCTTTCTCGCTCAGTGTCTCAAATCCTCTCACGAATCCTCCATTTCTCAAATGTAATCCCCTGCCCCTTCGATTTTGGAACAGCGAAAACTAGATAAGCTGTCTGGGTACCAATCCTGGCTCCACGATATCCTAGCCCAGTCATCATAAAAAATTACTTAACCTCTCAAGCATCTGTTCCTTCATCAACACATTGCACATAATAATCCACGTTAAAAGGGCTCTTCTTGAGTAATAAATGAGATAATGAGTAAATGTTTTCAAGGCCACAGTTCTAACCGTTCAAACCATGTTTAACTGGAGTCAAGGAGCGGTTTCACTTTACAAACGCAGCGTTGGGCGGAGGAAACTGACGGACACTGGGCTGAAGCCTGAAGGCGGAAGAACCGAGATGGAGGCGGCACAGACGGGGGTCCGTGTACCTCAACTTGCCATCAGGAGTCATTACCTTTGCTGAGCTCGGATGGTTTCATCTCTAGGAGTTCCTCAGCAGTCTGGAAACCTGCAGACACCAGCTTCACCCGCACCGCTGGGGACAGCGGGAAACTCACTAAATCCCGCTGCATTTCAAAGCCCGACACCCACGCGCGCAGCGGCGCCAACCCAAAGTTGCTAAACCCCTGCCACAGCGCCGCACGCTCGCGCCGGCCCGCGCCGTGTGACGTCACGCGTAAGCGGAAGGGGCGGGGTCTGCGGCCTGACTGCTCGAGGCCTAGGACTTGGCCTTACTGAGGAGGAATGCCGGGTTTTCAAGCACCCGCACCATTTTAGTCGTGGTTCTTCCAAATCCCGTCATGTAGGGTTTTCCCATAAAATGCACATCCTGACAGTAAAAAGATGGATGAAGACCGCAAGACAGAGACCAGGCCCTACACACGACATCTCACCTCAGCCCTGCCCCTTGAGTGGAAACCTCAGAGTTATTAATAGGAATGAGCTCCCTGAATGGGGGTAACGCACACCCTGGCTAGTTACCGGTTTGGGGTATAGAATGGCCATATAAGGATTAATCGGTGTTTCCATTATAGGGTTCCACTTTCTTGGCTTTTCTTGTCGGGTGTCCCCCTTGCCTTCCCCCTTCTCCTTTCCGGCCCTCGCCTGCGCGAGGGATTGTGGGCCAGCCCCCCAACGCCGCTGGGAGCACCGGGCGCCCAATCCCCGCACACACCCACGCTTTCTCCGCGAGTCCAGTGTGAAGCATGGTGGTTTTCGAGACCGTTGGTTCAGCGCCTACCTGGCTTAAGAAGTAGCTGGAAAAGTAAGCAAGTAATGTCCCTGTGGTGGGCTGGGCTCCCCGTTCTTAAGAGGAAATAGTTGGGCTACGCAAGATCTCCTACTCTGGTACAGAGTTGAGAAGGGCCCGATTCTGAAAGAGAACTTTGAGGGAATTGAGGCGGTTTGGAAGGTGGTTTATGCAGTCTTTCCTTGGCTAGGTGAGTATGATTTCTTTAGGGGAGTAACTCGTTCACTACCTTTTGGTAAGATTCTTAGCCTTGATTTTTTTTCCCCTAGCTTAAAGGAACTGCCTAAATATTGCAAATCAGAGCTCCCTAACTACTTAAGATCTAAGGAAGGAAACACGTTGAGCACTTTAGCAAATCCCACACATTTTAAGTGCTCACAATCATACCACGAGGTGTAAAACAAGGACATAGAAGCTTAGACAGTTTTCTTGAAACAAAAATTAAAACCTAGTACCCTTTCTTCTACCCTGAACTACCTCCAAATTGTGAACCCATCTTGGGGTGGGGGTTGGGAAGTAGAAAGGAAGAAGTGTTTGTCCCCCATTTGGTAAGGCGGGGAAAGTCTGGTAGGACAAATCAAAATAAGGCTTGTTTGCCACTCAGTGCTAACTACTGGTATGAATCACATCTGGGCACACAGTGGGCATTGCATAAACGTAAGGAGAATTCATGATTATAAAGCAACCAGTCTTGGGTGAAGAAGAGGTGGTGTTAACATATTCAGGGTTAGTCCTTCAGTTAGTTTGCTCAAACTCAGTGGAATCGGTCGTGTTTAGAACTTAGTTTCATTGACAGTGGAGAGTTAAAAGTAGACTCTATCTGTAGTCCTACAATTAAGCGTTATTAATATCTTATTTTGACCCTTGAGTTGCCTATAATTATTGTCAGAAATTGCCTATAATTGTTGTCAGAAAATTTTTAAGATTTCTTTAATGCATTTTGCTCTATAGTTAGGCTTTCAAAGTAGGATCCAGGTTTATGAGGCCAGGCACTAGGAACTAAACAAAGCTATGAGATTTTTATGTACCTTCCTATGCTGTCAGAGTCTCAAAAAAAAAATTTTTTTTTTTGAGAGGAAAGAATTGAATGATTTAACTGGTAAGCTACTTAAAACACATTAAATAAACCAATATATTGTAAAGTAAAATGCAAACATAAATTTTCGGATAAATATAAGACGAAAGATCCAGTTCAAACTGGATACCTCTGTAATCATCCAAAGCCTCCTGGGAATATGGGTGTTTTTTCCTTTGCAATTTGTGGTCACTTGATGAAAAAGTTTGAGAGGCACTGCTATGGACAAATGAGCATGAGCTTTGGAGTCGTACAAATTTGAGTTTCTATCACATCTCAGGAAATTACCATCTGTGAGACTTGCAGCAAGTTACTCAGTTTCATCTCCTTCAGGTGGAAAGTAATATTTCCTGGGGTTATTGGAAAGATCAAATTAACAAATGTAAAGTCTTTAGCACAGAAAAGGTACATAATAAATTTTAGCTTCTTCATTTTAAAATACTCTAATATGTGTATTCAGCTGAATAAAGCTTTGTTACACACTAGCTCAACAGAGTGCTAATGCTGTGAAACATGTTTTTTAAATGCCTACAATTGTAAAGTGCCAGAGAAAGGTGCTTTTATATATATTTAATTGAACTTGATGCTTACAATAATTCTGTGATGCTTACAATAATTCAGTTTACTGGGCCATTTTCTAGAGATACTAGAGAGGAGTAATCTGAATATTTCTGTTATGGCTGAGGAGAAATTTATTTTCTTTTAACCTAAAAATATAGAACTTCTAAAAATGGTGACCTTGCATGTTCAAGTGGATTTGGGAATGGTGAGAGAAATGAGTGCTGTTTGGACTGAGAAAAAACTTTGAATCCAGGCTTAGCTTTAGAGGTGGTTATGATAAGGGTACCTGGGTGGCTCAGTCGGTAAAGCATCTGACTTCAGCCTAGGTCATGATCTCGTGGTTTCCGACTTTAAGTCCCAAGTCAGGCTCTGAGCTGAAAGCTCAGAGCCCGGAGCCCGTTTCAGATTCTGGGTCTCCCTCTCTCTCTCTGCCCTTCTCCCACTCATGCTCTGTCTCTCTGTCTCTCTCAAAAATAAACATTAAAAAAAGGTGTTTATAATAAAGCCTGTAGCCTCAGACACATATTTGGAACATCACTGTCAATTGCACAAAGCCTTATACATGGTAGGAGCTCCATATATATTTGTCCTCCATAAACTCTTGAAACATTCTTCTCATTTCTGTGATGCTACACTCCTCCTTCCTACCCAGCTGGCTTTTCTGTCACCCTTGGAAACTCCTCTTCCATAACCTGGCCCTGAAATGTTACAGTTCTTTTAAAGCCTCATAGCAGACCTGTTGCTAACTATTCTGTCTCTCTCCTCTCTTGTTCCCTCTCATTCTCTCTTTCTCTGTCTCTCTCTGTCTCTCTCTTCTCTTGTTCCCTCTCATTCTCTCTTTCTCTGTCTCTCTCTGTCTCTCTCCTCTCTTGTTCCCTCTCATTCTCTCTCTGTCTCTGTCTCTCTGTCTCCCTCTCTCTCTCCCTTTCTTTGCTATCTTACATTCACAGTTCAGTGACTATATGCCAGTGATTCTTAAATTTATATTTCTAGCCCTGCCCTGTTCTCTGACCTATAGAAGCAAATATCTGATAGCGTTCTGAGCAGTGCAAAGTCTCTCAACTCAGCCTGTCTTAAACCTAACTTATCTTCTTCAGCCCACTCCCAAAACCTTGTCCTTTTCCTGCATTTCCTGCCTCCAGAATTGAATATCCATCCTTCCATGTGCACAGACCACTTCCCTTCCACTCCCCATGTTTGATGCACATGCAAGTACTAACAATTTTCTCTTTGACATATCTTGATGATATTCACGTCTCTACCTCTAGGTCAAGCTGCCACCATTTTGCTTGCAGGTACATAAGATCATTTTAGTTGGTCTCTCTGCATCTTCTCTTCCTCTCTAGTTTGTTCACCCATGCTGCAGCCAAAATGTTCTTTCTACAGTACATTTCAGTTCAGGTCACTTCCTATTTTGCTCTTAGGATACAGAACAAATTTCTTAGACTCCCTTTTAAGGCTATCATAGCACCAAATGCCTCTGTGTGATCGTTTACTTAACATATGTCTCCCCAACTAGATTGAAAACTTCAGTACAGCAGGACCATATGGATTTTACTCACTGTTGTTTTCCTAGAGCCCCTAGCCCATTGTATGACTTTAGTAGGTACTCAGTAGATACCTGTTAAAAGAAAGGATGATTAGATGATTGACCTGCACCTCTCTCCCTATACTTTTCTATTTTGTACCTTGGTGGAAAATATATGGTAGAAAATATATACTTACAGGAAATATATACTTGTAGAAAACAAAATGTAGGAAATATAAAGAAGAAAATAAAATTGAGTCACATTCTGTTTAACTCAGATAAATTTTGGTTTATTTTATTTTTTTGGTTTATTTTAATCTTTCTACAAGTTCACATAAAAGTGTTTATTTTACATATTTGTGGTTAAATTATGAAGAAATTTGTATATCTTTTATTTTACACTTAATATTTTGTCAGAAGCTTTCTCCCGTGTAATTACAAATTATTTGAAAATTAAGTTTAGTGGTTGCATACTGTTCTGTCCTGAGGGCCATCTTTCTAATCAGTGGCCTATAAATGTACAGTTGAATTATTTCCAGTTGTTTTGCTGTGATGAAATAGCATTCTGTCTCTCTCTTTCTCTCTCTGGATACATTTCTGGAAGAATTCCTGGGTCCTCTAGAGAGTATGTACATTTTCATTTTGGATCATACTGCCAAATATTTATACCACTTATACTCCTATTGACAGCATATGAGGGCTAGTTTTCCCACCTCCACCCCAGCACTGGCCCTTAGCAGTCTTTAAGTCTTTTTCCCCCTTCTTTGTTATTGAGGTATAATTAATTTTATTTTTTAATTTTTTTTAATTTTTAAAATATTTTTGAGAGAGAGACAGAGTGTGAGTAGGGGAGGGCAAGAGAGAGAGGGAGACACAGAATGCTTGATTTTAAATTGTTATCTTTTATTACTAAAAGAGGTTAAAAATTTTTTTCATATAGTTTTCATGGATAAATATACCTTATCATTGTAACTATCTCATTTATATCCTTTGCCCACTTTTAATTTGTAAAAATGGTAAAACACACATAACATAAAATTTACCATATTAACCATTTTTAAGTGTACAGTTCAATAATGTTAATTATATTCACAATATTGTGCAACCAATCTCCAGAACATTTTTATCTTTCAAACCTGAAACTCTGTACCTATTAAACAATAACTCCCCAGTCCCCCTTCTCTCAGCGTGTTCTACTTTCTGTTTCTGACTACTCTTGATACCTTACAGAGGTGGAATCATGTAGTATTTGTCTTTTGTGACTGATTTATTTCACTTAGCATAATGTCCTGAAGGTTTATCCATGTTGTAGGATGTGTCAGAGTTTATTTTCTTTTTAAGTCTGAATAATATTCAATTGTATATCCATACCACACTTTGTTTGTCCATTCATCTGTGAATGGACACCTTTTGGCTATTGTGAATAATGGTGCAATGAACATCTGTGTACATTCTTTCCTACTTTATAACTGAAGTACTTTAATTGAAAAAACATATTTGTGGGCACCTAGGTGGCTCAATTGGTTAAGCATCTGACTTTGGCTCAGGTCATAATCTCAGGGTTTGTGAGTTCCAGACCCACATTGGGTAAGCTTGAGCCCCGTATCAGGTGAGCTCGAGCCCCGCTTCAGGTGAGTTCAAGCCACGCTTCAGGTGAGCCCTGCTTGTCTCTCTCTCTCTCTCTCTCTCTCTCTCTCTCCCTCTCTCAAAAATAAATAAATTAATTAAATATATATTTGTAACAGGCCTGTTTTTTTTTAATTATCAGAAACAGTAACTAATATTTATTGTGCTTAGTGTAGGCCAAGCATTCTGCTCATCTTTGACATCAAAACCCATATTCATAATGCGTATGCTGCCTACCCTGTCTGATGTGCATATTGCGTTATATGGGCTATTTGCCTAATCTGTACATCACAAATATCTTCCTACTTTGTCATGTGTATTTAAACTTTGAGGTTTTTGGGATGCCTGAGTGGCTCATTCGGTTAAGCATCTGACTCTTGGTTTTGGCTCAGGTCACAATCTCATGGTTTGTGGTTTCAAGCCCCTCATCGGGCTCTGCGCTGCATGGGATTCTCTCTCTCCTGTTGTCTCTCTCTGCCCCTCCCCTGTTTGCACGTGCTTGCTCTCTCTCAAAATAAATAAACTTTAAAAAAAAAAAAGATTTTAGGGGCACCTGGGTGGGTCAGTCGGTTAAGTGTCTGACTTCAGCTCAGGTCGTGATCTCATGGTTTGTGGGTTCAAGCCCTGCATCGCGCTCTGCATTGATAGCTCAGAGCCTGGAGCCTGCTTCAGATTCTGTGTCTCCCTCTCTCTCTGCCCCTCCCCTGCTCACACTCAGTCTCTCTCTCTCTCTCTAAATAAATAAACATAATAATTTTTAAAAATTAAAAAAAAAAGATTTTAAACTTTAAGATTTTCTACTTTGTTCATGTTTTTTGTATGCAAATATAGTCAGTTTGTATTTAATTCTGACTTTGATAACATGCTTAGGAAGTCTTTTCTTTGGGGCCCCTGACTGGCTCAGTTGAAAGAGCATGTGACTCTTGATCTTGGGATTGTGAATTTGAGCACCACATTGGGTGTAGAGATTACTTTAAATAAGAAAATATTTTAAAAAGTCTCAGGACGCCTGTCTGGCTAAGTTGGAAGAGTGTGAGTGTCTTGATCTTGGGGTTGTGAGTTTGAGCCCCACGTTGGGGGTAGAGATTACTTAAATAAACTTTAGGGGTGTTTGGGTGGCTCAGTCAGTTAAGCATCTGACTCTTGATCTCAGGGTTGTGAGATCAAGCCCTGCGTTGGGCTCTGTGTTGGGCTCTGTGCTGGGCATGGAGCCTACTTAGAAAAAAAAAAAAAAGACTATTCTGAAATAAATAAACTTTAAAAAATAAATCATAGGGGCGCCTGGGTGGCTCAGTCAGTTGGGTGGCCGACTACAGCTCAAGTCATGATCTCATGGTCTGTGAGTTCAAGCCTTGCATCTCTGTGCTGACAGCTCAGAGCCTGGAGCCTGCTTCCAATTCTGTGTCTTCCTCTCTTTCTGCCCCTTCCCTGCTTGTTCTCTCTCTCTCTCTCTCTCCCTCTCTCTCAAAAATAATAAACATTTAAATAAATAAATAAATAAATAATCATAAATAAATAAAAATTAATTTTAAATTTTTCCTTCAAAATTATAAACATAATTACCTGTATTTTTTCTACATATGATTTATAATTTAATTTGGATATTTTAGCCTATCTATTTTTAAATGTAAAGTAGGAGGAAGAAAGTAATTTTTTCCTTATTTCCAGTGGTGAGCCAAATTTCTAAGCACTCTTTTTTTTTTTAAGTTTATTTATTTATTTTGAGAGACAGAGAGAGTGAGTGCATACACACTAGCAGGGAAGGGGCAGAGAAAGAATCCCAAGCAAGTTCTGTGCTGTCAGCGCAGAGCCCAACATGGGGTTCAATATCACCAACCATGAGATCATGACTTGCAAGTCAGAGGCATAACAGCCTGAGCCACACTAGCACCCCTCTAAGCACTCTTTATGAGGTAATCTTTCCCCCCATATGACATGCTACTTTTATACTTTATAAATATAAATACATACATATATACACACACACACTCACACACACTTTTATACATATACTTTTATGTACTTAGGTCCTATATTCCTGGTATAAAACCTATTTAATTTACTGTGTATGTTATGTTAATACTCTACAAGATGTTAATACTCATAAAGATGTTATCAATTTGGTTAAGAGTTTTGCATTTTTATTTGTGAGATTAATTTGTGAAGTTATTATGTCTACTTTGTCTGGTTTTGGCAATAAAGTTTTGCAACCTTTGAAAAATGAACTAAGAAGATTCTTTAGTTTTTCTATGTTAACATGTTATTATTTAACAAACACCTGTATTTCCTTATATTTTTCCAGTCAAAGAAATATGGCTCTCCTCAGGGGATACTGAGTTCTATAGGGCTTCTGTGAGGATTATAGCACTAATGTCTTTTTTTCTTCTTCTTCTTTTTTTTTTAAATGTTTATTGTTTAGAGAGAGAGAGACAGAGCGTGAGTAGGGAAGGGGCAGAGAGAGAGGAAGACACAGAATCCAGAGCAGGCTCCAGGCTCTGAGCTGTCAGCAGAGATCTCTATGTGGGGCTTGAACTCACGAACCGTGAGATCATGACCCAAGCCAAAGTCGGATGCTTAATTGTCTGAGCCACCAGGTGCTCCAGCACTAATGTCTTCCTTAACCTACTTGAGCTACGAGAAAGTGAGAGAAAGTTACCTTTTTTGCCATAAGGCACACTGTGTCAGATGAATGTTTTGATAACTAGGCCGATAGCAATAAGTTCTTGTGAAATATTGGAATTAGTCTCGTGAAGAGTATGGGTGGTTTAAGAGCTGTGTGTTATTTGTTTAAGAAATCTTCTGAAAATGGCATTTTGAATTTAAGAGTTGTTTGGTGGTAACAGTAGTTTAGTTCTTAGACATCATCTTTCTCCCTTACATGAGTGGTTCCTGCCAGATTTCAAGGTATCTTAACTTTTATTTCACAAAACAAAACATAGATATTTTGTTTATAGATTAGACTGTGTATACATATATATGTTTATGTGTATATATGGATATATATTACATAGTTGTTCTTTGGGGGAGAAAATCTATAAAAATCAAACTGGTTACTGTCAAAAGGCCAGATTTGAGGAATAGTTGCAGCTCACATCACAGAGTCTCCTCCCTACTCTGCCCCAGAATGTTTTTCTCTCTCCATGTTAGACACCTGTATGTTCTCAGTTATTA
The DNA here is from genome assembly GCF_027475565.1 of Acinonyx jubatus. Taxonomy (NCBI): domain Eukaryota; kingdom Metazoa; phylum Chordata; class Mammalia; order Carnivora; family Felidae; genus Acinonyx; species Acinonyx jubatus. The sequence goes on from NC_069397.1 coordinate 27,568,898, forward strand.
CTTGTTAATCTTTAATAAGATTTTTAAACAGCATTTTTTCTTCCTGTTTTAACGATATGAAACTCTGGCTAATTTGTTTTGGCAGAGGACAGAACACCAGAAGAGTTTTGTATAATAAAAAGACTTGGGAAATAAGGTGATTCTGGTGTGGTCTTGGAGAAACAATTGAAGAACAGTTGGAACTTGTAAACTCCAATTTTAATTTACAGTGAAGAAGGCAGGAGAGGATTAAGACTATTTATATGTCGATGTGAAATATTTGAATTATTAACCATTGCCTGAGACAGGATTTACTCCTTTTGAAGAGTCTAATATGAATCAATGAAGGCTGGGTGGCTTCTTGTAGGATGGAATCGCCGGTAGTATTGTTTTGGGTTTCAGAGATATCCGTTCAGGGAAGAGTGGAGGGTTAAGGATATTTGGAAGCACAACTTATTTTTGCTTGGGAAGACATCCTGGTCAGTCAGGCTTCCAGTCCTATAGACCATCATCAGTGCTACCTGAGCTGTTCTCTAATTAACTCAGCTCAGAATTAGAACTAGTGTTTATACAACTGCTCTTTTTTTTTTTAAGAGTTTCTTTTAAAAAGTCACCTCTACCCCAAACGTGGGGCTCACACTCACCCTGAGATCAAGAGTAGCATGACCTACTGAGCCAGCCAGCTGCCCTCCTATACACCTGCTCTTTTAAGTAAGGGTGATCATTTGCTGCATATTTGAAAGAGCATAGTTTGTACTTGTGCTGGAAGCCTTGGACAAGCTATTTAGCAATCTTAGGACTGGATTTTCTTTTCTTTTTTTTTTTTTCATGTTTATTTATTTTTGAGAGAGAGAGAGGAGTGCATGCAAGCGGGGGAGGAGAGAGTGAGGGAGACAGGATCCAAAGAGGGCTCTGTGCTGACAGGAAAGAGCCCGAAGTGGGGCTTGATCTCATGAACTTTGATATCATGACCTGAGCTGAAGTCAGACACTTTACTGACTGAGCAACCCAGGCGCCCCACTAAGACTGGATTTTCATACGCAGTTTTGCCAAATTTAATCTTTTTAGTCTTGGTATTTCAGTCATGTGGATAGCGGCTTACTGAACTGTGCTAGACATCAGTGATGTCATCAGCTCCAAAACCTTAAAAGAAGGAACTCATTTATATCGTTTATCTTTAAATCTGTAGAGCATCTTTACCTTTAAATGTTATTTTAACAGCACCACTAACTATATAGTAGATATAGGATGTGCTAAATGAGATCAACAAAAGGGGTGTGGAATATGTAGATGAGCGCAGTGACTGCTGGTCATGGTTACATTTAGGCATATATTTTCCAAGATTTTGGCAATATTCAGATATACAAAATATTTCTTCATAGTAACTGTAGTTTGGAAACTCTTTATTTCAGAAGCAGTGGGGTGGATAGAATGCATGAGGAAAGTGATCCTATCTGTAGAATGACTTGAATCTGAGGGTGAGGTGCTGGGCAAGGCATGAAGACCCTTACTGGTAGGAGACATACCATGATTATGAGGGTGGCTTTCCCAAGGTGAGGCTTACCCATTAAATCCAGGATGTGCTGACCACAAAGATTTCCCCAAATGTGCGAAGCTCAGCTGTATAACTTGTGATAGTAGGGGATTGCATTTGTGCTTTACCCTGGTCTTCCCTTAAAAAGAAGAAAAAAAAAGAGTATGTCTTGCACATTCCAGGCCACATTAAGATGGAGAGCTTTTCTTAGGGTCTAGTAGTGAGCTGTTTCATTTACCTATAAGGGTATGGCTTGTTCTGTATAATTTTGTGTAAGTGTTTTTTCTATTACAATTTTTATATCCTTTCTTCATACAATAGCCTTATGGTTACATTAGGTATGTGTGGATGATTAGGGACGTCCTACCCTTTGCAGATCTTTTGGCCACACCGTCAGCATCATGCCTCACAAAGTAAGAGAATACTCTCACAGGTTTTTCGAATTAGGAGAGCGGTATTTTTTTGTAGGCAATTATTTAGCATACCACATCATCGAAACCAAGCATACAGCAGTGTCACCCAGAGGGACTTAGAATATGTAAATGAGCAGTGTCTGCTTGTTTATGTTGTACATACATTTGTCTGTTTTGCAAGTATTATGGTACCCAAAATGTTACTGTCTGGCTTTTACAGTTTGGAGAAGTCTTCATTTCCTAAGTGACAATCTAGAGTTTGCATGAAGAGTGAAGAGAATGACCACATGTCTAGTGCTTGGAATGAGGATGAAGTACCAACAATGCCATTTGCTTATACTTACCTGGTAGAGGAGAGATACCAGGATTGCAAAGGTGATATTTTTCTCTGGGCACATCTTACCCGTTGCACTCCAGGTGCACTGGCCTCTGTGATTTTTCTCAACTATGGGAAACTGGACTGCATGATCTGTGGTAGAGAGGGATTATGTCTGTGCTCTCCACTTGTATCTTGCATTTTGAAAAGACAGTTGATGATTGACTTATTACTGCTTGGCTTTTAAGCCATCAATATTTTTTGTAATCATTCTTTTTCTAAAAAAAATGTTTATTTTTGAGAGAGAGAGAGAGAGAGAGAGAGACCGAGTGCGAGTGGGGGAGGGGCAGAGACAGAGGGAGACACAGAATCCAAAGCAGACTCCAGGCTCTGAGCTGTCAGCACAAAGCCTGATGCGGGCTCGAACCCCGGAACCGCTAGATTGTGAGCTGAGCCGTGGTGGGTCGCTTAACCGACTGAGCCACCCCTTTGTAGTCATTTTTCACAGGTTTTTTAAAAATATATATTTATTTTTGAAAGAGAGTGTGAGCGAGGGAGGGGCAGAGAGAGGGGGACAAAGGATTCTAGGACTGAGCCATCCAGGCGTCCCTGTAATCATTTGTGTAACTTGATGTGTGCGGCCGTTATTGCTTGCGTGGGTGTTCACTTTCGTACCAAGTTGTCTAGCCAAATGGAGTGTACTCTTCTGTCGACCACTAGAGGGCTCACTTTGCACCACCTCAAGCTACCTGCATCTGTTTCTGCTCTTGATTGTTCCCTAGGTGTTTACAGTAAAAGAATAGGAAGAAGAGGTTTCTAGGAAAGTTTGAGCACCTAGAAATGCACCTAGGACAGGGGATAAAGGGTGTAAATAATTTAAAGGACTGTCTTCACTTTGTTGATTAACAGTGTGATGTGATGGCTGGCAGTCTCAGTCAGTGGAACATGCAACTCTTGATCTTGGGGTTGTGAGTTTGAGCCCCACACTGGGCGTAAAGATTACTTAAAAATAAAATCTTTTTAAAAAGTGCAAAAGGACAGATTACTTTGAAGAAAGCTGGGAGTTTATAATTTACCACTTATATTCTTAACTGAGTAGTTATAATTTCAGAGGGGTTTTTCACTCCTTTTCAGGTATGTCTCATGAGCAGTATCCTTAGATTTTCCCCAAAATGAGAAACTGGACTACAGGTATAATCTCTGCTAGTGACAGTGTTTTATGTTTTCTCCTAGACCTTGATTTTTGCCCCCAAATAATTTTACTAAAGTAATGTTATGCAAGTGAAAAGCATTATACAGAAAGACTCCATCTGAATAGTAATACTCCCTTGATCCACCCTTTCACACTCTGCCCCCATTCCTCTCCCCAGAGCATTACTTTTTTTTTATTTTTAAAGTAAGCTAGAGGTCCAACATGGGGTTTGAACTCAGGATCCCAAGATCAAGAGTCACATGCTCTACCTACTGAGCTAGGCGACTCCCAGAATACTACTTTTAAAACTTGTTTAGCTGTTTTTTATAGTCAACTACAATAAATGTTTGTGCTAGTGTTTATATGAAGGATTTGGCTGATCTTCCCCACCCTAGTACATTCCTTCCTCTATCCTGTCATTTATATTCCTGGAATAATCTTTTAACTTCTTTAGTCGGTTCCCTTGGTAGCTTTAAGTCATGTATCTTTATTATTTGTTAGGTCCTCAGTAAGAAAGACAAGGATATTAGCAAGACTTTGGGGTTTTAAAACAAAGTGTTATAATTTTTCCCCTTCCAATCATAAAAATAAATTTATTAATAACATTTTTGTAAAAAAATAACATTTTTGTAGACTATGTACAGTCTACAGGAAGAAATGTGAGTGGTAGGAAAATGTGAAGTTTTTACCACTTGTAAATAGTATTGATTTTGAAATTTCATTTCCTTTTTATTTTATTTATTGAGATATAATTGACATACAATATTATATTAGTTTCAGGTGTACAGCATAATGATTGGACATTTGTATACATTGTGAAAAAGTTACAATAGTAAGTCTAGTTACCATCTGTCACCTTACAAAGTTGATACAATACTATTGACCAGATTCCCCATACTGTGTATTATATCCCCATGACTTCTTTATTATATAGCTGGAAGTTTGTACTTCTTAATCCCCTTCAGCCATTACACACCACCATCCCCCCCGCCGACAATCAACCATCAATTTGTTCTCTCTATTGATGAGTCTAACAAACATTTTGTTTTTATAGATGCTACATATAAATGAAATCATGTGGGATTTGTCTTTCTTTAACTTAAAACCTTAATTTTTTAAGTATTCATTGCTGGAGGGTGCCTGGGTGACTCAGTCAGTTAAGTATCCGACTTTAGCTCAGGTCATGATCTCACAGTTCGTGAGTTCAAGCCCCGCATCAGGCTCTGTGCCAACAGCTTAGAGCCTGGAGCCTGTTTCAGATTCTGTGTCTCCCTCTCTCTCTGCCCCTCCCCTGCTTGCACTCTGTCTCTCTCTCAAAAATAAACGTTAAAAATATTTTTTTAAGTGTTCATTGCTGGTATGTAGAAATACAGTTGATTTTTGTGTATTAATCTTGTATCCTGTGACTTTGCTAAATTCAATTATGAATTTTAGTAGGTTTTTTTGGTGTAAATGCTTTAGGATTTTCAACATAAACTGTCATGTCATATGTGAATAGAAACTGTTTTCCTTCTTTCTTTCCAAACTAAGGCTTTTAATTTATTTTCCTTGCCTTAACCTCTAGCTGGAATAAAAGTGGCTAAAGTAATCATGCTTGTTTTTTCCTTATCTGGAAGAAAAATACTTTCACCATAAAGTGTATTAGCTGTAGGATTTTCATAGATACCATTTATCGGTCTAGTGGTACTTTGCTAAGTTTTTTGAAATCATAAATGGATATTGAATTTTGTTTACTACTTTTTCTGCAACTACTTCTTAATCTGTTGATATGATGAATTATATGGCTTGATTTTCTAATGTTAAACCAACTTTGCATTCCTGGGATAAACCCTACTTGATCATGATGTACTATTACTCTTTTTGTTTATTGCTGGATTTGGTTTGCAGTTTTAAAGGAATTAAAGTAATTTTGTATCTATGTCCATGAGGGATAATATTCTGTACTTTTCTTACATGGTCTTCATCTGGTTTAGGTATCAGAGTAATGCTGCTTCATAAAATAAGTTGGCTCCATCCCTTGGGTGCACCATTGAAGGTCCTTGGTGTCACATGGGGCAGAAAAAGGCAAAAGTGGTTGGGTTCCCACTCTGGCCAAATGGTGTTGGATGAATGTGAGCAGCTCTCCTCCCAAGTCCGGGTATTTGTGCCAACGAGTATATGGTGAAAAGCTGTGGCAAAGATGGCTTTCATATTTGTGTGTGGCTCCACTCCTTCCTATCATCCACATCAACAAGATGTTGTCCTGCACTGAGGCTGAGGGGTGTCTTCAGAAAGCTGCAGGGCACATTGGTCCACGTTGGCCAAATTAGCATGTCCATCCACACCAAACTGCAGAACAAGAATCATGTGATAGAGGTCCTATGCAGGGTTGAGTTCAAGTTCCTTGGCTGACAGAACATCTACATCTCCAAGAAGTAGTACTTTACCAAGGTTAATGTGGGTGAATTTGAAGACATTATGGCTGAAAGGCAGCTCATCTCTGGTGGCTGTGGGATCAGATATATCCCTAATTGTGTCCCCCTGGATAAATGTCAGGCCCTGCACTCATGAGGGTTTCAGTGCTGCCCCTCCTTACTCATACCCACCAATAAAACCTACTTCTTGTCCAAAAAAATTGGGGGGGGGGGGTAGGTAAGGAGGTAGGAAATGTTTCCTTCTCTTCTGTTTTCTCAGATTAGTTTTGTGCAGAAGAGTGACATGATTGAATTTAGGCTTTAGCAGGATACTTGGCTACTGTGTTAATAGACTGGGAGTGGTGAAAGGATGGAAGAAGAGAGATTACTTAGAATGTCACTGCACTCTTCTAGGCAGGAAATGAGAATGGCTTGTACCAAAGTGGTAGCACTGGAGGTGGTGAGAAGGGGTCAGATTCTGAACATATTTTTAAAGGAAAAATGATAAAGACTTGCTGTGGATTGAATGTGTTATATAAGAGGAAAGAAAGGAGAAAAATATGACCCCTAAGTTTTATCTGTACCTTTAATTTTTTTTTCACCTATTAAATGTAGAATCCAGGAAGCTGTACCTCCTGCTCCTCCTCTCCATCATTCTTATTCACAGATGGGGAGGCCAGGGTATCAACATCTCAAGGTACTTAAAATCATGTGGGAAAGGATGGTCTCCTTCTTTACATTGTAAAAAAACTTTTTTGCGTGAAAAACTTCTAATGTAAATTAAAATAGATTAATAATAATAGTATTCTATTTAGCAACACTAAGTTAAGCTTCAGCAATGAACAACTCAAGGCCAATCTTGTTTCATCTATACCTCTACACTTTAAACCTCCAAACCTATCTTGAAATAAACCCATACATCATGGTGTTTCAGGCATGATTATTTCAGTATGTATCTCTAAATATAATGGCTGTACTTTTTCTTGACATTTTAGCTACTTTATTGAAGTATGATATAAAATAACATTCAACCATTATTTGGTTTAATGATTAGTATTTTATACAGTTGTCAAACCATTACCACAATCCAGTTTTAGCACATTTTTATGACCCTCCCCACCCAAATTCTCCTGTGCCCATTTGCAGTTGCCCTGGTTCCCATGCCCCAACCCTAGCCATGGGCAACAATGGATCTATCTCTTATAGATTTGCCTTATCTAGAAATTTCATATAAAATGGAATCACATAGTGTATAGTGTGTCTTACTTCTTTCATGTAGCATAATGTTTTTGAGTTCATTCATACTGATAAATTTATCATTATTTTATTCCTTTTTATTGCTAAATAGTATTCTGTTGTTCTGCTTATTTTTCTATTCTGTATTTTTATCAAGCAGGTAAGCCTGTACCACCTAATTTGTGGCACTGGAATGCTAACTTTATTTGTTGTTTTTCCTGATTTTATCTCTTGTGAAAAAGGAGGTTTAAGATTTATTTCTGGCTGGTTTGTTTTTCTCTAGGTCAGTTTGAATTCTGGACTCTTGAGGCTGTTAAAATAACCAGGTATATTACTCTTTTTTTTTTTAAATGTTTATTTGTTTTTGAAAGAGAGACAGAGCATGAGCAGAGGAGGGGCAGAGAGAGAGGGAGACACAATCCGAAGCAGGCTCCAGACTCTGAGCTGTCAGCACAGAGCCCAACATGGGGCTCAAACCCCCAAACTGTGAGATCATGACCTGAGCTGAAGTCAGACGCTTAACTGACTGAGCCACCCAGGCACCCTATCGGCTTTTTTGTTTGTTTATTTACTTCTGAGAGAGAGGGAGAGCATGACCAGGGGAGAGGCGCAGAGAGAGAGAGAGAGAGAGAGAGAGAGAGAGAGAGAGAGAATCCCAAGCAGGCTCCCTGCTGTCAGCATAGACAATTTCCATGAACCATGGAATAGACAATCCCATGAACCATGAGATCTTGACCTAAGCCAAAACCCGAGTCAGACCACAACCAACCCAGCCACACAGTTACCCGGAGCATCCAACTCTTGATTTTGGCTCAGGTCATGATCCCAAGGTCGTGGGATCGAACCCCGCAATGGGCTCGCGTCAGGCTTGTATCAGGCTCTGTGCTGAGCATGGAGCCTGCTTGGGATTCTCTTTCTCTCTCTCTCTCCCTCTGCCCCTGTCCCCCACTTGAACTCTCTCTCTCTCTCTCTAAAAAGAAAAAATAAAAAACATTTTTTCCACCTACATGTTTTTTCCCAACCTGTATATTCAGTTTTTTATTTCTACAATCATATATTTAAGATCTTTATTTGTTTTTCTTTTCTATCCATATACTTTCTTGTACTTGTTTTTCAGGTGCAAGGTGTTTTAGCTGAGGATTTTTTTTTTAATTTTTGTTAATGTTTATTTATTTTGAGGGAGAGAGAGACAGAGTGCAAACTGGGGAGGGGCAGAGAGAGAGGGAGATACAGAATCTGAAGAAGGCTCCAGACTCCGTGCTGTCAGCACAGAGCCCCTTGTGGGTTCAAAATCACAAGCTGCGAGATCATGACCTGAGCAGAAGTCGGACACTTAACCGACTGAGCCACCCAGGTGTCCCAGCTCTCTAATGATAGTTTTTATTTTCATTTTTAGTTTTCTTCCCTTTGCATAATCTGCCTTCTCCAAACTGTCTTCTTGTGGTTGGTTTGTTTAGCTTCTTTCATGTTAGAGGCTTTTGTCTGACCAGATGTCTGGTCATCCTTGGTGGTTCAGTGTTCCTTGATTATTTATAAATGTTCAATGTACCATCTCTACCCATTACCCAGAATTATTTACAGTGGTGAAAAATTGAACCAACCTAAGTGTCCACCATTAGGGGAATGATTATATAAATTATGGGCCATCCATAAGATGGATTGTCATGCCGAAATTAAAAAAAAAATTTTAAGTTTATTCATTTTTGGGAAAAGTTTTCAATTAGCAATAATCGCGCCTCGGATAAACCTCATTGGCTACGATACTGCCACTGTGCAAAGCTTAAGTTTATTCATTTTTGAGAGAGAGACAGTGTGAGTGGGAGGGGGGCAGAGAGAGAGGGAGACACAGAGTCCGAAGCAGGCTCCAGGCTCTGTTGAGCTGTCAGCACAGAGCCCGACACGGGGCTTGAACTTGGGAATGGTGAGATCATGACCTAGGCTGAAGTCGGGTGCTTAACCAGCTGAGCCACCCAGGTGCCCCAGAAATTTAAAATTATATTAACAAGTAGGGAGTTAATTGGAAGCACTTAGGGCCAAGGCAAGGGCTTCCTTGTAGAGTAATCTGCCTAGGCCCTTGTAGCAGAGAAAGCCCATGGCTGACATCTTTGGGACTTTGTTTTAGGGTGTTCACATTTTTCAGAGGAAATTTCCAGTATCCTAGAAGGTAAAGGTTTGTTGCCAGTGTCCTGGAAATCAAATGGAAGTTGAGAGGGAGGTCTCAGCATTCAGCCTTTGGAAAGTATATGTACATTTTCTTTTCAGTAAAAGTTTGAGTTTTCATCTGAGCTTCTCCAGAGAGCTCCAGAGATGCAGAAATTTAAAGTCCTGCTTCCTGTATATTTTTAATGAGAATGAAGTTAGTTGGTAAAATAATGTATGCATTAATTATATGTTATAATTATATGTTGTATTGTCTTCACTATTTTGTTTTTCTAATTTTTTAAAGTTTGTTTCTTTTGAGAGAGAGAACACACGCAGCCCAATTCAGGGCTTGAACTCAGGTACCATGATATCAGTACCTGAGCCGACATCCAGAGTCAGCCTAATCGATGCTTAACTGACTGAGCCACCCAGGTGCCCCTGTCTTGACTATTTGAAAAAAAACAAACAAAAACCCTGCTCTAGAGACCCAGAGTCTAGTGAGTAAGGGAATTGAATGCCAGGCAGAGAGAAAGTAAAGAAGCAATATAGGCACAGGCTAAACTGCTCTCAAGGAAAGCAGTCCGTCCTTAGGGGGCTAGGTGTTAACAGACCATGGGCAGGAGTAGGAGACAAAGCTTGGAGCCTGAGCTGGGTGGGAGAGCTGGCTCAATAGTTCTTCCCCCTTCTGTACAAACTGAGGAACAGATTCAGAGGCTAAAAGCTTATCTAGAATTGTGCAGTGTGTACGCTGAATTGCATTCAAGATCTTGGATGCCAAAACCCTCACTCTGCAATACACCCTGCCAGCATGTAGCCGCAACATTCTCCACTCCTTGCTCTTCCACCTCCTGGAATAGGAGAAAATGGTATGGAGCATTGATATCCCTAGAAACCCTGAAGCTAAACTGGCTTGCGGCTAAAGGCTCATTTGTGTTGGTTTGCTGAAGGGTACTTCACACAGGGAGATCTGAAGACCAGCTACACCAAAATTCGGGAGAGGGATGGATGGATTTTTGTCAAGAAAATAGCCTGTAGACATCAGTTAGGTTGGGGCAAATAGGAGGAGGAGCTGGTCTGAAGAGGCAGCCTCAAGGGGACTCACTCAGGTGTAGGCTTAACCCGCCCAGGGTGTATGACGTTATAGTTGGAAGTGGAGTATGTAGACTCAAGACTCAGGGCATTTTGGAACTGTGTTTTCTGGAGAGATGTGCGTGATTATTTGCCGTTACCAATTAAGGTACGTAGTAAGAAAATCAGGCTTTGAGTGTCGCTATATGGATAAAAGCCAATTAGAGTCGTTTCAGGAGTGACCCCAACCTCAAAGTGGTGTGCGCAGCAGTGGGTATCACTGTGATCACTTTCATCTCATACTTACCTAACAGGGGAAATAACCATGGTTACAAAGGTAGCTGCTCAGGGTGAGGTTTATCCATTGTACTCTAGGTGTGCTGCTGGTCCCTGTGATTTCCCCAAATGTGGGAAGCTAAGCTGCATGACTTCTGGTAGTGGGGAACTGTGTTCTGGTTTCCCCTATGTGGTTGTGTCCCAAGAACAGTTACTATAGTTGTTTTTTGGTGCGTTACTAAGGCATTTTGGAGGAGATTGGCCTGAAATTCTTGCTACTAAGATTGCTCTGTTTTAGCCTATTCAGTTGGTAATGCTTTTTGGTGGTAGTGAATTGCTTATGTTTGGGTAAGTTAATTCTATAATTACTAAGCTTGTTTCTTTATACCATGTTAAACTTGTTTTATATCCTATTGGACAGCACTGCTACCCTTACCTAAAAAGTTCCCACATTCAGCTTTCTTTTGTGAAAGCTGCGGGGTGCGGGTACGGGGCGGGCCTAGAGTTCTAGAGAGTGAGCCAGTGTGGAGCCTCTCCCCTGCTTGCTCAAGGACGGGTGCATGCGCGTGTGCTCTCTCTCTCTCTCTCTCTCTCTCAAGATAAATGAAGTTTAAAAATATATGTTAAAAAGAAAAAGAGCTACCTGGGATCCACAGAAGCCACTATTGAATTCAGGGTTGGTTTAAACATTTAGGTACTGTAGGCAGGGTGCCTAAAACAGTTTTAAAATCAAAGAAAAAAGGTGAATTTTTAAAAAAAAAAATTTTTTTTTCAACGTTTATTTATTTTTTTGGGACAGAGAGAGACATAGCATGAACGGGGGAGGGGCAGAGAGAGAGGGAGACACAGAATCGGAAACAGGCTCCAGGCTCTGAGCCATCAGCCCAGAGCCTGACGCGGGGCTCGAACTCACGGACTGCGAGATCCTGACCTGGCTGAAGTCGGACGCTTAACCGACTGCGCCACCCAGGCGCCCCCCAAAAAAAGGTGAATTTTTAGGTGGAAGAAAATGTCATATATGGGAATGCTTGGCTGGCTCAGTCGGTAGAGCATGCAACTTTTGCTCTCAGGTTCATTATGAGTTCGAGCCCATCTTGGGGGTAGAGGTTACTTTCAAAAAAAAGAAAAGAAATGTCATGTATAATAATATATTTATCTTCTTATAAATGCAGTCACATAATTTTAATGTGTATGGTTTTTTTAATGGAGGAAGGGTCCATGAAGGCAAAAGTGTAGGGCCCTTTAAAATCATAACATAGTCCTGACTGAAGCTGATTCTTACTTTCATTAGTTCTCACCACTTTTCATATAGTTCTGGCAGGCAGGTCTATTTTCCTTACAGGTTGTGATCTTATTATTGAAGGCAGAATTGTTTCTTTTAGTATCTCTAGTGCTTAGGCTGGTAGCTGGCACCTTAAAAGTTTAGGTGGCTTGGGGTGCCTGGGTGGCTCGGTGGGTTGAATGTCCAACTTCAGCTCAGGTCATGATCTTATGGTTCGTGGGTTCGAGCCCCATATTGGGCTTTGTGCTGGCAGCATGGAGCGTGCTTAGGATTCTGTGTCTCCTTCTCTGTCACTGCCCCTCCCCCACTCGTGCGCAGGTGCTCGCTCTCTGTCTCTCTCTCTCAAAAATAAATATTTTTTAAAAAGCTTAGGTAGCTGTGAGAAGTGTGTACTACATACATTTAAGTAATGACTTGAGAACAGTTTTTCATTTTGCTTAATCATTAGCAGTACTGATAGAAATTCAAGAATACTTTGTGAATACTGAAGATACTAGAGTAGACGGTGTGGCCCTCGGAATAGCAAAAAGTCTCTGAGTACTTACGAAGTCAAATCTGTGGGGGACACAAATAGCCCTAGAGGCCTCAGGGCTATAGCTAGCCTGGCATTCATGGATACCATGGAAACAGCCGAAGTTTTACCTTCCTTCTGTGAAATCAAATCTCCTGGAATGAAATTAGGAAGGTAGTTCAATAATGAAATGATACTTTATATAACTGAAGTGGGCTGGGTCACACTTTGTTGATGAAGTTATCTAGCAAATGTCTAACTAGCGTGACTGAAGCCAGGGCCGATGTGTGAATGGGATCAGCTACCTGCAACCCCGGGTAGAGTGGCTGTAGAGTGTTACTCATGCTTTCCTGGTAGTGGATTAGATTCCGTTTGTTTGTGCTGTGGGCAACTTCTTGACAGTTACACCTGCTTTATAAACTTACATAACAAAACTCAGCTTTTAAAAATTGAATATACATGCCACCCTCATTATATTTCTACATATCACTCCTTCTCTGGTCCCATGAGTCTAAGGAATGGATGGAGATTGAGAGATGGAGATGAGACTCACAGACTGAGGGGCTTGTCAATTGGAACAGAACATCTGAATTGGCAGAGAAGCCATGATCTAGGAACTCTCCAAATACTCACTGTACTGAGGGAGGGGCTGTGTTTCTCCATCTTGGCTTATTTGGGGCCTTTGATTTAGTTGGTCATTGTAGTTGGTTGTTTTATTCTCTATGTATATACAAATTATTACTGATAATTATCATTGTTTCTAGAAGGTATATTCAAGCACTGATACCTAAAATATGGTTAAATCACAATTTCAACCTAAGACTATTTGATGTTAAACCCAGTATTCAAAACTCTTTATTTTTAAAAAAAAATTTTAATGTTTATTTTTTTGAGACAGAGAGAGAGCATGAGTGGGAGAGGGGCAGAGAGAGAGAGAGAGTCAGACACAGAATCTGAAGCAGGCTCCAGGCTCTGAGCTGTCAGCACAGAGCCAGACGTGGGGCCCGAACCCATGAACTGTGAGATCATGACCAATGCTTAACAGACTGAGCCACCCAGGCACTCTGCGTTCGAAACTCTTTAAATACTATGCAATACTCCTGCAGTGATTCAACTAGGATTTGGTGGTCCCCATATTTTTTTTAAGTTAATTTATTTGTTTATTTTGAGAGAGAGTGAGAGTGCATGGGAGGGACAGAGAGAGAGGTGGGGGGGGAGAGAGAGAGAACCCCAAGCAGGCTCCACACAGCTCGGAGCCCAATGCCGGGCTCAAACCCACAAACCACAAGATCATGACCTGAGCCAAAATCATTACCTGATGCTTAATGGACTGAGCCATCCAGGCACCCCTGGTATTTCCTTATTATTCATAATCTCCTTATTATGGAGAAGAAACAGTCTATTATGAAGAAAAAACAGTCTAACAATATTATTGAAATTCTGTAACCTGTATTTCACAACTAATAAAATTTATGTCTTTTGCATTTCCTTTCAGTAATTTTCATTAAGGATACACATTTTTACAAAATTGTGGTCATGGTATACATACCATTTCATATTCTGTTTCCTCCTAACCTTTTATATAATTTTTTCATGTTGTTAATTGTTATTATTTACTATTACGTTTTTTTAATATTTCCCCTATTGTTTTGACGTCAAAGGTTTTTGGGCTACTTTGGTTTTTGCAATGGTAAATAAATCTATGATGAATACCTTTGTACATAGGACATTGTCTTTCTCTAGAATTACTTCCTTCAGGTAAATTAAAAGAAATTTCTGGGTCAAAAAGCATTTTTTGGCATGAGATGTATATTAAAAAATGTAAAAGATGTATATAATTAGGGTTATTTATTTATTTATTTATTTTGCTGTAAGTAATATTACAGTCATGTTACAGAATATTTAGGGGAAAAATATTAGTCCATAGTTCTTTGATGACACTAACATAATTATATTAGTTTGCATTTTGGTGTATTTCCCTTAAGTCTCTTAAAGTTAGAAATAGCTTTAGAAATAGCTTTTTTTTTTTTTTTTGAGAGAGAGAGAGAGAGACAGAGGAGAGAGAATCCCAAGCAGACTCTGCACTGTTAGCATGGAACCCAACAAGGGGGCTTGAACTCACAAACAGTGAGATTATGACCTGAGCCAAAATCAAGACTCAGATGCTTAACTGACTGAGCCACCCAGGTGTCCCAGAAATAGTTTTAATCATATTATATATTCAATTTCGTATGCTGCTTTTATGGCATGCAACATTATATAATTTAGGCTTTCTTCTCATTCTTAACAAACTTGAAGTTAGTTTTATAATTAGCTATGAACCCTGAAATTAGAGATCTAGACTTTGAAAGATAAAAGAAAAGTTGTTTCTAAAGAACTTGAAAATATTTATCACATGTCACCTCTTCTCCCCACACCCACCCCCAATAATTTAAGGCACTTCTTAAGATGACTGTAAAATAACAGGGAAAAAAACTATTAAAAATTACCCCAAGGGGTATGCCTGGCTGGCTCAGTTGGTAGCATATGTGACTCTTGATCTCAGGGTCGTGTTTTTGAGCTCCACTTTGGGTATGCAGTATACGTAAAAATTTATTTAATTAAATAAGTAAACAAATAAAATTAAAATTACCTTAAAAATCATCATTAATTACTTACAAAGATATATCTACAATGCTGTTCATATATATATGAACAGTGGCAATAAACTAGAAGCAATAGAATACTGATTATACAGTTATCTGTGACCCAGTATATGTAGCAAAAGGAATGGAAAACATAAAGCAGCACATGAAGTATAATCCTATTAAAATATATATTTATATTGAAATTAACCATGTTTAATATCAAAGTGTTAACAGTAATAATTTTGTAGTGTAATTGTGGGTTTTTAAAATTTAATGTTTATTTTTGAGAGAGAGAGAGACAGAGTGCGAGTGGGGGAGGGTCGGAGAGAGAGGGAGACAGAATCTGAAGCAGCTTCCAGGCTCTCAGCTGTCAGCACAGAGCCCCAAACGGGGCTCAAACTCATAAACCACGAGATCATGACCTGATCTGATCATGACCTGATCTGACCTGACCTGATCTGATCTGACCTGATCGGTTTGGATGCCTAACCGACTGAGCCAGCCTTTTTTTTTTTTTTTCTCCTCCAGCATCTAAATAGGCTTTTATTTTTTCTTTTACTTATTTGGACAGAAAAGAAAATTCATCAGCTTTCATTATAGTCTCCCTAAGTGTTGGAAACACATTAAACTCACCAATAGTGGACATTGTAGAAAAGCATCACAAATTAAAAATATATTTCTCCATGTGGTAAAAGTACTTTCAATCCAATTAAAGGACACGGCGAAGGTATTTTGAAACACAGTTTTAAAATTTGGCCTACAATCCGTGGCATCGAATTCAAACCATAGGGCAAGGGGGATCATCACGAACGCAGGCTACAGGAATGGCATGGAGTTCAGGAGCATGCTGCCAGCAACACGTTTAATTAACTGAGTGTGAACAAGGAAAAAAGTCCCAAAGCCTGAGTAGAATAGATTTTGCATTTCTAAAAAAAAAAAAAAATGAGGGGGCTATATAAACCAGGCTGGAGGGGGATCATGTAACTCCAGGAATCACTCATTTCTTGTCTGTGGGAGATGGTCAGACCAGTGGACCACCCTGGTAGAGGTCTCCCCTGGAGACACGCAGACCTGGGCTAAGAAGGAGCCCCAGATGTCATGGGAAATAATGGAGCCCTTGCTCCCTGTGGTTTAATTTTTTAAAAACACTTTTCTGCCTTTGGGGTGCCTGGGTGGCTCAGTCAGTTAAGTGTCTGACTCTTTATTTTGGCTCAGGTCATGATCTCATGGTTCCTGAGATCACAACCCTCATCCGGCTCTGCGCAGACAGCGCAGGGCCTACTTGGGATTCTCTCCGTCTCTTTGCCCTTTGCCTGCTCAAGCAGTCTGTCTGTCTCTCTCTCTGCCTCTAAATAAGTAAATAAATAAATAAAATTTAATAACACTTTTCTGCCTTTTCCAAATTATCTACAAGGGACATTTATCAGAATTGTAATAGTTTAAAATACCCTCAGGGTGCCTGGGTGGCTCAGTTGGTTAAGCATCTGACTTCGGCTCAGGTCATGATCTTGCGGTTTGTAAGGTCAAGCCCTGTATCGGGCTCTGTGCTGACAGCTCAGAGAATTGGATTCTGTGTCTGCCTCTCCCCCACTCACGCTCTGTCTCTCTCTCAAAAATAAATAAACATTAAAAGAAATTTTTTTTAATGCCCTCAAAAATTTTAAACAAAGGAAAGCTTTTTACTTATTTTTTTTAATGTTTATTTTTGAGCAAGTGCTTGTGCCTGTGCACAAGAGGGGGAGGGGGAGAGAGAGAGGGAGACAGAGAATTCCCACAGTCAGGCTCCCACAGTCAGAGCAGAGCCCCATGCAGGGCTCAGACTGTGAGATCATGACCTGAGCCGAAATCAAGAGTTGGCTGCTTAATGAACTGAGCCACCCAGGTGCCCCAAAGCAAAGCTGTTTTAAAAAAAATCACATGTACTGGGGTTCCTGGCTAGCTCAGTTGGTAGAGCATGCAACTGTTGCTTTCGGAGTTGTGAATTCAAGTTGCACGTTGGGCATAGAGACTACTTAAAAAAAAATGAAGGGTAGCAGAATATGCCACCCCCAAATATGCCCACCTTGGCATAAGGATTCTTTTGAGCTAAAAGCACGTGAAAAACAGCATATAAGAAGAGGGTCTTGACCTACCCTTTTCTTCCTGAGATCAGGAAATAAAACTCCCATGTAAAAGATGTCTTCCCTATACCAGGGGATAAGAAATGTTCTCAGAAAAGGGGAGTCAGACCTGAGAGAATTTTGTACAAACCTTGTTAAAAAGAATTCGTGTCTATCTATAACCTCCTCATTTATGTTACTTTTGCACAATTGCCTCTCCTTGTTTAATCTAATATGAAAGCATTTAGTTTTGCCATTTCTTTATTTCCTTATAAGAACTTCTGTGTCAGGTAAATTTCTGTTAAATTTCTAATGCCTTAATCCTGCTGACCTGTCTATGCCAATCTAATTCTCAGGCCCAGCCAGAGACGCTAACAGGGCAGAGGTAAAGTTTTGCCTCTCTACACCATGAAAGCCTTCAATACTACAGTTGTTGCAAACACGATGGTTTTGCCCAGAGCACCTGGTCAGCAGGGGCAGAAAGGATAACCTAATGTGCTATTTATTTTTGTTCTCTAAAAAGAAGGAGGCGCACTTGGTTTGTTATCAAATCCAGGCTGGTTGCTTTTTCCCTTTGTGTGGAAAATTGCAGGCTCAAATCATGGCGAAGCCATCTTTGGGTCCCCAACTACACAGGGCACCTAACCCTGGAATGTGGCCGGGGTGGAGGTGGAGAGGCTTGAGGCTGCATTTCACATGTATTCTCTTATTCCGTCCTCACAGAAACCTTGTGAGGTAAAGGTAGGCAGGCAGTATTATTTCTTTACAATTTTGGGAAATGGAGGCTGAGGGAGACTGGGAGTATGACCTAGGCCCTCAGTGGAAGAGCAATTCAGACCAGCGTAACGGACCGTGCTATTTTCCCTCCCGGTGGCAAGTCACTGCCTCCCAAACTGCTCTGTCCTGCAGCACAGAATTTAGACTCGTGACAGATGCAAGGCCGGAACCTTTGCGTACGCGGTTGGGAAGGCAAGGATTTTAAAATCTAACCAGCTACACCCGTGGGTGACAGTCTTTTGAATCGTTTCGAGGAATAGCTAAAATGAATTTTTCCGTTTCTCTAACAAGTGGAGTGACGTCAATAGTGACGACAAGTGACAAGAGGCGGGCATATGGAGATGAAGGGTGAGGTGACTGCGTGTTGGAGCTCATTTTTCACGAGGCAGAGTTTCCACTAAATATCCACTGGTGTGTTCTGGTCAGTGTCATGTGAATAATGCCATAGTTTCGAACCAAGAGCCTAAAGAACTTGGAATATAATTGACCATGACTGTATAGTGTGTTGAGGACGAGGGTGAAGTACCAGGCAAGTGTCAGAATTCATACTTACCTGGCAGGGGAGATACCATGATCATGAAGGTGGTTTTCCCAGGGCGAGGCTCACCCATTGCACTCCGGGTGTGCTGACCCCTGCGATTTCCCCAAATGTGGGAAACTCGACTGCATAATTTGTGGTAGTGGGGGACTGCGTTCGCGCTTTCCCCTGGCAAAAGTCCTAAAAGCAGAATTGTCATCTGGGCTATAGTTTCTCTTTCTTGCCTGCTGTGTATGGCTTGGTGGTGTGTGTTACATGTAAGTTTTAGGAGTACCTGGGTTAAGTCAGTAGTTTAGGTTTCCATTTCAGGTCATGATATTATGGAAATGACATGGTACAAAAAGATGCCTGAAATAAGTTTTATCCTGCTCATTGACGCATGCAAATTTCAGCGATTAGTCTTCTAGTGTTGGGATGTTGATTGTTCTGCAGAGGAACGTGGACAGCAAGGTTAAAGAGCTGGATAAAAGCTGTCTTACCTTGCTCCTGCAGTGCTGATTCCACACCTTGTATAGGCTTTAAGGTCCACTCCTTCCTAGAGACTATTTTTTGACAGTAAGCTCTGGTGGTTACTGGAAAAAAAGGAAGACTAGAAATACTAAGGGAATGAATGTCAATCCATGCTTCAGTTCTCAAGGGATGTATGTGTTCTGGAGTTTTAAGAAAAAATAATCCTGTGACACTGAAGTGGGTCTCAGGGTTTTTACTTATGTTTTATTTGAACTTATTATGTTAAGAATGTAGTCATGTATTTGTGTAAATGCAATTATATAAAAAATAACTTTAGAGAGATCAAAAACCATTAAGATGACTATTATTAAGCGGCACCTGGTTGGCTCAGTGGGTTAAGCATTCAACTCTTGATCTCACCTCAGGTCTTTGTTGTTGTTGTTGTTTATTTTGTTTTTAATGTTTTTTATTTATTCTTGAGAGAGAGAGAGCATGAACAGGGGAGAGGCAGAGAGAGGGAGACACAATCTAAAGCAGGCTTGGGGCTCTGAGCTGTCAGCACAGAGCCTGATGCAGGGCTCAAACCCATGAACCGTGAGATCATAACCTGAGCCGGTCAGACGCTTAACCAACTGAGCCACCCAGGTGCCCTGAGCTCGGGTCTTGATCAGGGTCATGAGTTCAAGCCCCATGTTGGGCTCCCCAGTGTGGAGCCTACTTTAAAAAAAAAAAAAAAAAAAAAAAAGATGGCTACTAAAGAAAAGGAAAAAAAACAAAACAAAACAGGAAATAACACCTATTGATGAGGATCTGGAAAAACCAGACCCCTTGTATAACTGTGGTGAGAATGTAAAATGGTATAGCCAGTATAGAAAACAGTTCCTCAGAAAATTAAACATAGAGTTACCACGTGATCTAGCCATCCCACTTCTTTGGTATATACCCAAAAGAATTGAAAACAGGGGTGCCTGGCTGGCTCAGAAGAGCATGCGACTTTTGATTTTGGGGTCATGAGTTTGAGCCCCACAGTGAGTATAGAGATTACTAGAAAAATAAGTTTAGAGTTAAAAGAAAAAGAATTGAAAATGGGATTTGAAGAGAGATTTGTACACCCATGTTCATAGCAGCGTTATTTACAATAGCCAACAGTAGAATCGACCCAAATGGTCCATTGATGGATAAATAAGCAAAACATTGTATATACACACAGTGGAATATTATTCACCCTTAAAAAGGAAAGAAATTCTTAGATAAGCTTCCTGTATGGTGAAAACCTACTGAATGTGTTAGCCTTCTTGGCTTTTTCTTTTGCTTTACCTCTTTTACACCCTCTATGTCTCTCCATACAAGAAACAGTTACGCCCCTGATGTGCATGTTGTCAACTCATGTAGTTGCGGATTCCCTCTCTAATCCACTGTCCATGGAGCATCAACATGATACCTCTTGTCTGGCCCCTGCTAGACCAAGCATTTGTGATGGCAGAGATCCAATTTTAGGTGTCTTACACAGTACCTGTCACGTTTGAGACACATGGTAGGTATACCACAAACTTGATTGTATATGATGGTCAGGTGTGGTTGCAACACATGGAAACTTATAATTTCTCTGCACGGATCTTATTGTGCATACTAACAGCTAACAACTACACAGAGCTAGCTTGGTGCCAGGCACATTTCTAAGCACTTTACACATATTAGCTCATTTAAACCTCTCAGCAACCCTCTGGTTATTATTATCTCCATTTACAGATGAAGAAATTGAGGCCTATCAGGGTTAAATAATTTCTTCAAGGTTACAGTTAAGGAGGTGACAGGGCCAGGACCAGAGCTTCGGAGTCTGAACTGTGAACTTAACCCACTACAGTATACTCTCTACATCCCCACACAGTAACTGCATTTGTGTACTAACCTTTCAAAGTTAATAGGCTCTTAGTTAATGATACAACAAACATATATATTTCTAATTTTACTTCCTAGGAGTCATCACTTTTTAGTCCTGGGAATTAGTGCTAAATATATTGTTTTTCAATTTCACCAGTAATACTGAGAATAAAATTAATCTTGTAGGGTTTCAGTAATTGTTTCCCTAATCCTGTTAATTATAAATGAAAGTGGACAAAAAGTGAAAGAAATGTGAAAGAATCTAAGTTGCGTGCTTGCATTTCTGA
Source organism: Acinonyx jubatus (assembly GCF_027475565.1). Taxonomy (NCBI): domain Eukaryota; kingdom Metazoa; phylum Chordata; class Mammalia; order Carnivora; family Felidae; genus Acinonyx; species Acinonyx jubatus. Next base: position 27,589,899 of record NC_069397.1, read on the forward strand.
TTCAGTTAAAATAGCATGTTGCTTTCTTTTAAAACAGGATGTCTAGGGTTGTTCATCTTCCAGTCCCCTGTCCTGTTCAACTTGGTTCCTTAAGAAATGACTCATTGGAAGCTCAGCTTCATGAGTATGTCAAACAAGGGAACTATGTGAAAGTGAAGAAGATTCTTAAGAAAGGTAAGCACTGTACTGAAATTGCAGCACATTTCTCTCTCTCTCTCTCTCTCTCTCTTTTTTTTTTTTTTGTTTATTTTTGAGAGAGACAGCAGGAGCTGGGGGAAAGGTAGAGAAAGAGAGGGACAGAGGATCTGAAGGGGTCTCTGCGCTGATAGCAGAGTCTGATCGGAGCTCAAATTCACAAACAGTGAGATCATGATCTGAGCCAAAGTTGGACGCTTAACCGACTGAGCCACCCAGGTGCCTTGGTCCACATTTCTGAATAGTGTTGGAAGGAAAATCATAAAACTTGGAGTTCTTGGAGAAATAGAAAGTTAAATTTAGAGATGAGATGTTCTCTACCAGTGCAATCATATTGCTCAGTAGAGGTTTTAAATTGTTTTTGGAGACTGTTTTGTTTTGTACTAGGGAACCATAAGTCTTCCAACTATTAGACTCCTAAGATTTCTCCTCAGGCCCCAGCCACCCACTTTTTTTTTTTCAATAAAGTTTGTTTGTTTATTTATTTATTTTGTATTTTTTAAGCTATTGCCACACACAACACACCCACTTTTAATTCTACCTGATTAACTTTTCTTCTTCTTAAAAAAATTTTTTTTTTAACGTTTATTTTTTTGAGGGACAGAGAGACAGAGTACGAGTGGGGGAGAGGCAGAGAGAAAGGGAGACACAGAATCAGAAGTGGGCTTCAGGTTCTGAGCTGTCAGCACAGAGCCCAATGCAGGGCTCGAACTCATGGACAGAGAGATCATGACCTGAGCCAAAGTTGGACACCAAACCGACTGAGCCACCTAGGTGCCCCAACTTTTCTTTAATCTACACCATCTGATGGAGTCTTCTGAAGCCTGTGGTGGAGTGAGGAGACCGGCTTTCACAGTTCTCTTCCCCCTTTGCTCCTCCAAGGCTCTTGGTGCTTTTGGTTTCCAGGGTTTTTTGTTTGTTTGTTTGTTTGTTTGTTTGTTTTGCTGGATGCTATAGGCAGCTCTGCCTACAAGGGAGATGGAAATAGCAGATGTAGCTCAGGCAATCTTCAAAAGAACAAACACACACTAAACCATACATGGACAAAACCACTGCTGGTATTTGTCCTCTATCTACAGATCCAGACCTGCTTTTTTTAGAGTAACTAGAAGTCCTGCTGAATTCCCCCCTCTCCCTACTTAGTATAAAGGGAGAGGTTTATGAAGGTTCTCTCAGCTGGTTTGTGAGACAGTCAGGATGACCTAATTTCCCTGCAGTGTTTCTCCTATTTGCTTTAACGGCATTCCTGAGGACTTCCAGAAAGGTAACTCCCAATTTTTGCAGGATCCAACTATCCCACAAAATAATTCACCCAGAAGGTTCTCAAATATTTCCATGTATCAGCCCTGGAGTCTACAGATGACATAGCTGACAGTGAATTCAGTAATTTATTTGAAAGGTCCTGTTGGTTTTCCCCGTCAAAATTTTGCATTTTATTCCATAACACATTCATGTGTTTGTTAACATAAAAATGGATGTTTAGGATAGGTATACTATGACTCCTAGTGTCTGTCTATCCACACTCTCCAGTGTGGGAAGCAGAATATTAGAACATTTATTATATCTTAGACATCTGAACGTCCTGCATCTTCAAATTCATGACACTACAGCAGGAGATGGGGTTGACAGGTATAACTGGATATGAAACAGGACTTCATCTGTGTCTGGGAATTTCATCTAAAGCCTCAGAGTAGAGAACAAGGGGTGACAAGTTCCTCCACAGTCTCAAGCAGGGCTTCTTAGGAGATAGCCAAAATAGTCCTTGGACCTTAAACTCCATCACCCACCTCGGGCCTATCTAGGAGAAGGCAGTGGGGTAGTGGTGGGGTATCAGTGGAAAAGATTCCCTAAAAGGCATTCATAGGAATAGAAAACTGTGGTTTTTTCCCCTCCTTCCCAGCTCCAAGCCAGTAAGAGGCCCTTCAGGTGAATCTCATGCAGAGAACTGTAGCACTTGCAAGCAGGATAGCTGGGAGCCTTTGTCTCAGCCTCCTGAACAGTTTAGACGTCAGCCCACACCAGCTGTCACCAAGGTGGTGTGAAGAGAACCTGGGATGTGACCTGGAATTTAGGGGTCGGGAGGATTGTCATCTGCCTCCTTCCTGGAGCTGCTCTTGATGGTTGGGTAAGCATGAGAAGCCAGCAGTTGGATTAGCTACACTACAGAGCATTCTGTTAGAAGTGGTTAGATGAGGGGCGCCTGGGTGGTGCAGTCGGTTAAGCGTCCGACTTTAGCCAGGTCACGATCTCGCGGTCCGTGAGTTCGAGCCCCGCGTCAGGCTCTGGGCTGATGGCTCAGAACCTGGAGCCTGTTTCCGATTCTGTGTCTCCCTCTCTCTCTGCCCCTCCCCCGTTCATGCTCTGTCTCTCTCTGTCCCAAAAATAAAAATAAAACGTTGAAAAAAAAGAAGTGGTTAGATGAGATAAACCTGATGGTCATATTAGTCATATTAGTATGAAGCAACTGAAAAATGTGGTTCATTAAGAAAGCCATGGGCATGGCCACATGGCACTGTGCTTCCTAGCATCCTGGAAGATACGGGGCAGAAGCATTTTTACAACAGAGTTAAGTAATAAAAACAGTTAACACACATTCGTATATAAGGTGTGTTCTTTGAGGAGAAACTGGGAGTAACTTTTGCCACAGTAAATGGGTAGGCTGTTTCTGAGATTTACATACAAATCAGGAATACAAATCATTCACTACTGAACTACTTTGAGGGACGATGTACTCAGTGCTTTATTAGAGAAATTGATTTGATTGGAGACTAGACTTCCTGAGGAAGACCACTATGGCTTACCAGAAAGAATCCAGACTTAATTTAGTACCAGACATACCTAGGTTCCAACAACAATGGTTCGTTCCCCCAGCTGTGTAACTGATGTTATAGCCTGCATCTGTAAGAACGAGAAAATAATGACACCTTTCTTCAGTTGTTTAGAGGATGAAATGAAACAACGGATTAAAGTGCCTGTCATCAAGTAGGCATTCAATAAATCATCATGGTTATGATTACTATTATGTGGTAGTAGAAGTGTACACTGGTTCTTAATTCTGCTTCTATCTCCTCGCTGCCTCTTCCCCCCTCTTCTCTCTTTCGAGTCAAAGGAAACCTGGCCTCCTCAAGTCAGCGGGACTGTAGCAAGCAAGAGGCAGTGCAACGCTAACCAGTGGCCTAAACACCGTTTTCTTAGCCTGTAGTGGGGCGGCGCGACCTGACTGGGACCCATTTGGTGCCTAGCGCGGTGGGCGGGGTAATACAGTTCCCTCTGGGCTGGAGTCGGCAGCATGCAGCGTGTGATTGGCTGCTAGGAAGCCGCATGTTAATAAGGCTTGTTACTGTTTTAAGTGTTTCTGGAAGATTTCCAGGCAAAAACTGGTATTTTGAACTTTGTCATTTGCCTGAATTGTTATGAAATAGAAAATAAGACGTATTTAAGTAGGCAAATGAATTGACAAAAATGTCGCCATGACTACAAAGTATGTGACTGTCGTAGACCTGCAAGAGGCAGCAGCCTGGGGGGTAAGACTATACTTTCAGGGATCATTTTTATAGTTCGCTACTAGAGAAATTTCTCTGAAAGTGTAGAGTACTCGGAACCACGAGGAGGAGGTGTAGTGTCCTTTCCTGAGCGTGAGGTTGACTTTGGGTGTTGCTTTTACAGCTGCCTTTTGTCGTTGATGATCGTTCTTCTCCCCTTTTTTTTTAGGGAGAGAAAGAGGGAAAGGATACTGTCTGAGTGGTTCCTTATTGGCTTAAGTGTCTCTAGGAGTGAATTTTGCTGTGTTGCTCCAGAGGTTAATTGTGTGTCTAGCTGTGGTTGTTGGTAATTGACTTAGCGGTTGCATAGAGCTTTTTGGGTTTGGGCCTTTTCTTATTAATTTTTTTTTAACTTATGTATGGCTATGTGTTTTTAGAGAGCGTTTATTTTTTTCTATGTATGGTTGTACTTTGTATTTGTTTTTCTACACCTTTGCCGCACTGGTCTTACAACTTTTTTGAGGTAGGTATTCAGCCTTACAAACTAATTTCTGGAGTACCCAACTTTTCGTTTTCTTAGTTTGTGTTACTTTCTGGGTCTTTTGGTTTTCATTACTAAATTTTGTATTAAATCCTTTGTGTGTTTTAGTTTTCAAGAGTATTTTTTAAAGATTTGTTATAATTGACATGAACGTTTGTTTCTATACAACGTGATTGTGCATTTGCCTATATTGCAAAATGATAACCACAGTGTTTAACATCTGTCGCTATACATACAGAAATTTTTCTTGTGGTGAGCATTTTTTTTAAAGATTTTAAGTAATCTCTATGCCCAAGGTGGGGCTCAGACTCAGGACACTGAAGGATCAAGAGGCACATACTGTACCCGCTCTACCCAGGGCCAGCCAGGTACCACATGATGAGCACTTTTAAGATATATTCTGTTAAGGGCGCTTTGATGGCTTGATTTTGGCTCGGGTCATGATCTTGCGGTTTGTGAGTTCCAGCCCCACCCCCCCATCCCCCCACCAGGTTCCACGCTGAATGAGGAGCCCTGATTGGGATTCTCTTTCTCCCTTTCTCTGCCTGTTCTGCTTGTTCTCTCTCTCCCCAAATAAGTAAACTTTTTTTTTTTTTTTTTTTTTTTTAAGTAAAGTAAGAAGAAAACAACCCTTCCTGGGGCACCTGGCTGGCTCAGTTGGAGGAGCAGGTGACTCTTGATCTCAGAGTCTCAAGTTCGAGCCCCATGTGGAATGTAGAAAATAAATAAATAAAACTTTTAAATGATCTGGCAGTTTGTGAGTTCGAGCCCTGCACAGAGCCTGCTTGGGATTCTTTCCCTCTCCTCTCTCTCTGCCCTTCCCTCACTCCTGCTCTCTCTCTCAAAATAAACTTTACTTTTTTTTTTTTTTTTTAAGTTATTTATTTATTTTGAGAGAGAGGGAGAAAGAGCTCGGAAGGGGAAGAAAGAAAGGGAGAGAGAATCCCAAGCAGGCTCTGCACCATCAGCATGGAGCCTGATGGTGGGGCTCAAACTCATGAACCCTGAGTCATGAGCTGAGCCGAAGTCCGATGCTTGAACAACTGAGCCACCTAGGCACCCCAACTTAAAAAAATGTAAAAAAAAGTTTGAAAGGGAACTTGGTCTCTGCTTGGGGAATGGATTAGATAGAGAAGGGCAATGGTGAGTATAGGCTAATCTCTGTCCATCTGAAAGATGATCACTTGACCAGCCAGGGAGGTGGTAGTGGTGAAGAAAAGTGGAGGAATCTGAGAGGTATTTGGGGGATAAATCATCAGCCTTATGACAGGTTGGTGTGAAGGAAGCTGTCAGAGATGACCCTTGTTTTCTGGTTTGTGCTCCTGGTGGGGTAGACAGTGATACCATCACCAAGGCAGGGAACTGGAAGAGGCCTGGTTTTAGGAAGCAGACGAGTAGTTTAGTCATGTTGAGTTCAAGGTGCTTTTGAGACATTCAATTCAAGATGTCAGTCAACTAGATGTCAGGTAAGCAGATCTACAGCTGGGGTCTGGTGTCTGCTATGTGCTGCATGTGAGTCAGACCTCTTGGATTGAAACCTGGTCTGGCATTGTCTCTCAGCAAACAGAAGTTTCTTAAGTTCAGTGTGCCTCCATTTCTTTGTAGAACAGAAGTAATAACAATAACACCCCTCATACAGGTATTGTAGATAATAAATAAAGTACTTTGAAATTATCAGAGTTAGAAGGGACTATCAAAGCAGGTCATTTAGTCCAATTCCTTATTTCAACATTTTATAAAAGTTATGTTTCTTTTTCTCCCCCCACTACCTTTATCTCACTCTTGTACTCAGAAGTGGGGTGTTTCTGTGTGTGTGTGTGTGTGTGTGTGTGTGTGTGTGTGTGTATCACATGGGTGTGAGATATGCAGGGCGAAGTCTCAGCTTCCTCCAGGGAGGCCTACCTTGTCTGAGTACCCAGTTGATGACTCGCTAAGTCTACTGAAGACAAACTGCCGTTAGTTAGTAATCTCCTTGAGAAGGACAGGAGTTTGGGGTGTCATTTTCTTTTTGATCTGTCACAGAGTTGCCCAGTACTGTTCACTGGGCAAACAATACATGGCTGTTGTCTGTCAGGAAATGACCAGAGGGCCTTCAGGTCAGGATATCCTGTATCCTTAGCCTTTTTCTTTTTGTAGCACTTCTGACGAGTAAGCCAACTCCCATCAGTGGTTCATTCCCAGCCACCCTTTCTCAGGAATGACAGCCCTATGATTTGCTTCCTTAGCATCTGTAAGAAATGCCTAAAAATGATGTGTCACTGCTCCTCAGTGCACCTGGATTCCCCCTTTTTTTCCCTTTGCAACTTCTGCACCCCCTACGCCACCCCCCAGTACTTCTGCCTATTTCTCTCCTTATGGGTTTACTTTAGCTAGGTCAGTTTATTGAGTTTACCTAGTTCTAGTCTTAGGCAAAACACAAAGAGCCTCTCATGTGAATTACTGGAAAGAGATAAGGATTTACAAGATACAGAAAGGTACAATGTCAGTGCTGAAGGCAGCAGGAGACAGCCTTCTGGCCTTGGTGAGCCACTTAATAACATTTTAAGTTTGTTTCCTTAAACTCTTAGGGTTATTTCCAAGATTAAATCGGATGATCTATGTAAAAGGGTTTAGTAGAAGGTCTGGAACATCGTAAAGTAGTGGAGAAATGATAGGGTTTTTTTTGTTTTGTTTTGTTTTTGTGTTTTTGTTTCTTTTTTTAACAAATAAGAAATCACATTTAAGTCTGGGTTTTTTGGAGGGGAAGGGTAGAGGTTTGTAACCTGTCAGACTCACCTGGCAACTTATTTAAAAAAAAAAAAAAAATCTAAGGGGCGCCTGGGTGGCTCAGTCAGCTCAGGTCATGATCTCACGGTTTGTGAGTTCGAGCCCGCATTGAGCTCTGTGCTGACAGCTCGGAGCCTGGAGCCTACTTTGGATTCTGTGTCTCCCTCTCTCTCGGCCCCTCACCCACTCATGCTCTGTCTCTCCCTCTCAAAAATAAATAAACATTAAAAAAAAAAATCTAAGACTTACTTAGGTTGAGGGGTGTAATGCCCCGATTTCGAATCCGAGAGACCACCAAGGAGCCCATACCGATGCAAACGCATGAGGGTTTATTTGCAGGCTCGAGCTTGGGCCCAAGTATACCCGACACAGCGGAGCAGGGACTTGGACTCCTAGGTTAACAGGCGTAGCAGTTTTATGGGGGCCAGTGGCCAATGAAATTGTAACACACACAGAAGGTTGCACATTCATGTCAGTCCACACGCAGGTGGCCAATTGAATTACAGTTTACCCTATAGTAACTGTTTGAACTAGCCTATCACTCTGGTCAGAATTGGCGCGCAAGTTTGGCGAGCAAAAGGCGGGATTTACATTCTTTGGCGGTTAGGGGTTCCACATTCCTAAATGAGCCGGTTTCCAGTAAGGGTGTGCTCAGCGGCTTGACTAGGGTGGGGGAGTGTCTTAAGCAATAAGTAGGTCATATGGGGGTTATACATGAGATGGTGGGTGTAGCACAAAATGGAGTTAGTCTTGCTCTGCTTGTCCAGGGGTAGGGGATTTTTGTTAAATTTCTTGGGTCCCACAAAGGGCAGTTGGGTAGCTCAGTTGGTTAAGCGTCCCACTCTTGATCTGAGCTCAGGTCTTGATCTCAGTGTGGTGAGTTCAAGCCCTGCATTTGTGCTCCCCACTAGACCTGGAGCCTGCTTAAAAAAAAAAAAAATTATTTAGGTGGATTTGTTATTAATACTGAGCTGCACCGGGAAGAAAGCTAAAAATAGGCTGTGATCTGTCTAGACAGACCTGATGATATGTGAAATAAAGGTGATACAATTTAAGATTTAAAAAAATTCAAACAATACAAAAATATACAAAATTACTAATTAAAGCAGACCTCTCCTTCCCTAAAGTCCCCAAAGTAACCACACTACAGTCGTTACTTTTTTCCTAATTAAAAAAAAAAAATTGGGAGGAAAAAACGTTTTTCAAAATAAACTAATACGTTCCCCATTTAAGACTGGCCTGGATACATTGTTTTGAAAAGCTACCCAGGTGAATCTGGTTAAGTGCCCCTCAGGTCCACACTCAAGTGAGTAACCAGCAGCCCGTCTCAAAGTAAAAATGTCAAATTAACCTACCTATTAGCTTTCGAAATTTCGGATCTTAGAGGCTTAAAAAATTTAAAAAAATTAAAAAAAAAATCCCACCCACAGACGCTGCGTGTCGTACTTGAGATGCAAATATTAATTGGCGCCGCCAAGCGCACCTAGTCTCCAACTAGTCCGGAAGTGCTTGTGTTTAATTTAGAGTCAGAAAGACAAGAGCTTCTGATTGGCTGTCAATCCGTAATAGGTTAATTACAAACTAAAAGGCTTAGCATCTTAAAGAAAAAGCCTCATAAGAGTATTCAGAATTTTTTTTAAAGGTGGCGTATGAAACAATACTTTGGAAATATGTTTATGTGGTATTTCTCAAGCAGGAGGAATGTGGAAAAATGTCGCCATCAGCGTAAAGTGGACGGCTGCTATAGACCAAGCAAAGGTTGGCAGTCAGACGCTAAGACTATACTTTCAGGGATCATTTCTATAGTTTGTTACTAGAGAAGTTTCTCTGAACGTGTAGAGTACCCGAAACCATGAGGAGGAAATGCAGTGTCCTTTCCTGAGCGTGAAGTTGATACTGGGTGTTGCTTCTGCAGCTACCCTTTGTCGTTGATGATCGTTCTCCTTCTCTTTGGAGAAGGAAGAGGGAAAGGATGCAGTCTGAGTGGTTTCTACTAGCGTAGTTGATTAAATACGTGCAATATTTCTTTCGTATTTGGGGCTTCTTGGTAGGTTTTTTTTTTTTTGAGTGGGTGACTGTAGTTGTAAATTTCCAACCACGTTGTTTAATTTTTATTTGAAATCGCTCCTTCCTGTTATTTTCAAGTTGGTTTTTTTTTTCTTTTAAACAGCTCACTTATATTTTAAGGCGGGTGGGGGGATGTAGAATCCAAAGCAGGCTTGAGCTGCCTGCACAGGTCCCGTGGTGGGGTTCGAATTCCGGAAGGGTGAGTTCTGAGCTCGAGACCTGAGCCAAAGTTGAATGTCTAGGCGACTGAGCCATCCAGGCACCGCTAGTTGTTTGTGTGTGTGTGTGTGATTGTGTTAGATTAAATGGAAAGATTTGGCCTTAAGCCTTTGTGAGAACTCAATTTTCCTTGCCATCCTAAAGTTAGTAGTATGCTATTAAAAGAATGACTTAGTGCCCTGTGTAGCTTAAAGTCACTAACACCGCGTTGGCAATTAGCGGCAGGAGTTGAGGTGCAAATGTGAGGCCAGGTTAGGCACCTACCTTCTGCATTCATCAACATGGAAGGAGGATGGTGGTGGTGATGGAGAAAGATAAATTGTTCAGATCTGAAAGATATTTGAGTAATATTGGCAGAATTGGGGGGATTGGTTCAATGTAGGTATGAGTGAGAGGGGCTATTAAGGATAATTATCAGGGGCGCCTGGGTGACTCAGTCAATAAAGCATCCGACTTCGGCTCAGGTTATGGTCTCGCAGTTTGTGAGTTCAAGCCCTGCGTTGTTGGCCTTGGTGCTGGTAGCTCAGAGCCTGGAGCCTGCTTTGGATTCTGTTTCCCTCTTTCTCTCCCCCTACCCCCTCTCTCAAAAATAAACATTTAAAAAATAAAAAATAAAAAAAGGATAATTGTCAGGATTTATGACTTGTGCAAATGGGTTCCTTGTGTTAAGATGGGGAGAGTGGAAGAAGAACTGAATTAGGTAGGGCAGTGGGGTGGGAAGTGATGATAGAATTCAGTTTAGGGCACATTTAGGAGAGATTTCTGACCTTTAACACATGAATGGCATAAGGGACAGCCAGACAGGTAGAAGGGAAACCACATGAGCCGTGCTTGACCAAAGCCAAGGAAGGGGAGTGGGGACAGAGAAATGTGTAGAAAGCAGATGAGAGATTAAGAGGCAGTTAGAAAGGTATCCATGGCATTTAATGGTGACTTTCTTGGTCTTGTGATAGAGAAACTGTTTTGGGATGAGCTGATCAGTGAAGGGGTGGGAGGGCTTGCCACTAAATGGGTGTAAAGAGCTCCCAGAAGAAAATCAAGTTGTGATGGAGAGTATAGAGGTAGATGTGCATTTAGCTGGGGGGTGAAGGGGGGTGGTGAGGGGGGCGGCAGGTAGGGGTGAGGGGGTTGGGGAGTGAGGGAGGTGGGGGTGGGGGTATATGGGATATAGATGGGGTTTAATTAAAGATAGGAGAACAAATCTGAGTGCAGATGGAAGGATTGGGTAGAGCAGGAGAAATTGAGATTTAGGAGAGAGCCACTCCCAGTGGGCAGCCAGAGTTGATGGGGAGTGCAGGTGTAGGTGGTTTGTCCCTGTAGTGAGACCACACTGAGGGTTTTTCAACTGCTAGCTTCAAGTTCTGGGCCAAGTGTGAGGCAAAATCATTGCTGAGGTAGGCTGATGAGGAGGGTTGAGAATAGAGTTGAGAAAAAAGAAGGAATGAAGGGTATTTGGCTGGCTCAGTCGGTAGAACATGAGACTCTTGATCTCAGGATTGTGAGTTCAAGCCCCACTTTGGGTGTAGAGATTACTCAAAAATAAAATCTTAAATTTTTGTTTTAATGTTTATTTATTTTTGAGAGAGAGAGAGAGAGAGAGAGAGCGCAGCAAAGGGGCAGAGAGAGGAAACACAGAATCTGAAGCAGGCTCCAGGCTCTGAACTGTCAGCACAGAGCCCGACTCAGGGCTCAGACTCACGAACTGTGAGATCATGACCTGAGCCAAAGTTGGACACCCAACCAACTGAGCCACCCAGGCGCCCCTTAAAAATAAAATCTTAAAAAAGAAAAAAAAAAGGGGGAGGACTGAAGTAATCATTCCAGGGTGCAGGTGTGGAAAAGGTACCTCCTGAGGGGCACCTGGCTGGCTCAGTTGGTGGAGTACAATGGGTAAAGAGATAACTTAAAAATAAAGTTAAAAGGAAAGAGGGGGTGCCTGGGTGGCTCAGTTGGTGGAGCATCTCTCTCGCTCTTTTTTTTTTTTTAATTTTTTAACATTTATTTATTTTTGAGAGACAGAGTACAAGCGGGGGAGGGGCAGAGAGAAGGAGACACAGAATCCGAAGCAGACTCCAGGCTCTCTGCTGTCAGCACAGAGCCCAATGCGGGGCTCTAACCCACAAACCGCGAGATCATGACCTGAGCCCAAGTCGGACACTTAACCGACTGAGCCACCCAGGTCCCCCGAGCATCTGACTCTTGATATTAGTTCAGGTCGTGATCTCATATGTGGGATTGAGCCCAAGTCAGGCTTCATGTTAGGTTTGGAGCCTGCTTGGGATTCTCTCTCTCCCTCCCTCTCTCTCTGTCCCTCCCCCACTCATTCTCTCTGTCTGTCCTTCTCTCTCTCTCTCTCAAAATAAACTTTAAAAAAGAAAAGAAGAGAAAGAAAGAAACAGCACCTCCTGAGGGTGTACCTCCTTTCTTTTCCTGGCGTTGAAGCTTTGAGATTGCTTCCTGGTTTTGGAAGTACCTCCCCAGACCACAGTTAATTTCTCTTTCTTCCACTCTAGCTATGTACCATGTAGTTCCTCCTTGATTTTCTCCTTTTGGATCTACAGTGACTAGGCTTTTACTGTGAGCCGTAAATTAGTTCTTGGTCATCTTTACAGGTTGGGGGCTATGAGGGAAGTATATGCTCTGGAGTTGGCTCCTTGGTTTGTTATTTTCTAGCTGTGGGTTCTTGGGAAGTTTTTAAAAATTTTTTTAAAGATTTTTTTTTTAGTTTATTTAATTTTGAGAGAGACAGAGTGCGAGCAGGGGAGGGGCAGAGAGAGAGAGGGAGACACAGAATCCAAAACAGGCTCTAGGCTCTGAACTGTCAGCAGTACTCATGAACTGTGAGATCATCACCTGAGCTGAAGTCAGACACTTGACTGAGCCACCCAGGCCCTGGGAAGTTTCTTAACCTCAGTCTTTCCCTCTAACCTAGGTAGATGTAGTAGTAATAGCATCGATACGTGGGATTCTTGTAAAGGTAAATTAGATAAAGCAAGTGGAGTAGAATACTCCCCCCATTCTAAAAAAGCCCCTCCCTGAGATGAGAAATCCCTGTCTCTTCCCCAGTCTTTCCTATTATCAGCACCATGCACCAAGTTGTTCCAGGCACAAACCAACTTGTCACCTTTGAAACCTTTTTTCCTTCACCCATCAGTGTGTCCATCAACGTGTCCTATTGATTCAACTTCCAGAACAGGTCAAGTTTCTCCTTACAAATGCAAGCCATGATGATGACTCCAATAGACACCTGAGGCAGTGGCCTCAGAACTAGTCCCCACAGCTTTAAACTTCTCAGTGGCTTTCTGTCACACTTAAAATCCAGACTCCCCTGGCCTTGCCCTTGCCTAGAAATCCTTCAGATATCTGGGCCCTGCCTAACCTCCCCTCTCCCTCATACCCGTATGCTCTCTAGCTACCCTCAAGTTGCTGGAACGTACCACTTTGTTCCCTTCTTTGAATCTTTGCATTAGTTATTTTTCCTGTTTAAATGTAACGTCCAAAGAGAGGCTTCTTTGACTACCTAAATTTAAAGTAGCCACCAATCTCTCTGTTTCAACACTTAAAAAATCCTCAGCATGCCTCATTATCTGACATCCTCTCTCCCTCACTAGAGTATAAGCTCAGTGTGAGAGTAGGGACCTTTACTCACCTCCATACCTCTGTATATCCAATTCCTAGAATAGTACTTTAGCACATAGAAAAGTGGAATAATGGTTAAGGTAACCTCTGCTATTTAAGAGCTGTGTGACCTTTGGCAAGTTACCTAATCTTTCTGTGTCTGTTTCTCCATCCATAAAACTGGGATGACTAACAATTAATTGCATTTATCTAATATGCAAAGCACTGAGAACGATGCCTGGTACCTGGCAAGCCCTCAATAAATAGTAGCTAGTATTATCAAGAGTTGGCACTCAAATTGTAGCTGGCGCCCAGGAGTGTAAGGGGTGCAAGAGCACCTGGGTCTGTGGTTCCCAGATAGACCAGCTTAGCCATTTGCCACTGACAAAACCCAAAGGCAGAGAAGCGAATGGAGGTGAAACAAGAAAGGAATCTATTTCAGTGAGGCCCACACCGGGAAGACAGCAGGCTAGTGTGTGAGACTGTCTCCAAAATGTCCCAAATCCTTCCAGGTTTATATAAGGAAAACGTGGGGTAAAGGTGGGTGGGCACATGCAGGTAGGCAGTGAAGGTTAAATCGATAATTGTCTTGAAGTTAATCCCAGGTAGGGTCTTGCTGGCTCAGGGAAGTCCTTGTTGCTTGAGGGAGTAGTTTTGGTTCCCAACAGGTTATGCTTTTTCTGCAGGATCTTTGCCTGAGTTAAGAGATAAGCTAGAAAGAAAAGCTTAGGGGAGCCTTTGTGGCTACTGAGTTAAGCACCTGACTCTTGATTTCGGCTCAGGTCATGGTCTCACAGTTTGTGCATTTGAGCCCCACATAGGGCTCTGCACTGTCCCATGGAGCCTGCTTGGAATTCTCTGTCTCTCCCTCTCTCTCTGCCCCTCCCTGCCATCTCAGAATAAATAAAAATTAAAAAAAAAAAAAAAAAACTTGAGAAAAAAACTTTAATCAGTTAGAAAGTTTGAGGTCATAGGTGTCTGGCTGGCTCAGTCAGTAGAGCATGCAATTCTTGTTCTCAGGGTTATGAGTTTAAGCCCCACACTGGGCATAGAGCTTACTTAAAAAATACATACACACATACTCAAAAAGTGTGAATAGGTAGTGCAAACATATGGCACAAAACCCAAAAGGTTTTGTTTTTCGGCACTGGTTCTCAGCCACCTGGTTCCCCTCCCTGCCACAGTCATAGTGCCCTGTCTCTAATTTACCAGTATTTGAAAGTCAAACTCTTAGGACAGCTGTTTCATGCAACTGCTAAAATTTACTGATCACTCCAAACAGCTTGCTTCTCACTAACAAAGGCCAAGGCCTACCATTTCCTTTAGCTTTCGGTGTGGGTGAGGCTGCTTTAACAGAAGGGAATGTTTCCTCAGCTTTAAAGATGCAGGCTGTGATTGGCTGGCATTCAGTATTATGTTAATTAAGCATGGCCATTAAATATATTTTTTTAAGATGTTACGTTTCCACTTAAAACACTATCATTTTTTTTTCCAACGTTTTTATTTATTTTTGGGACAGAGAGAGACAGAGCATGAATGGGGGAGGGGCAGAGAGAGAGAGGGAGACACAGAATCGGAAACAGGCTCCAGGCTCTGAGCCATCAGCCCAGAGCCTGACGCGGGGCTCGAACTCCCGGACCGCGAGATTGTGACCTGAGCCGAAGTTGGCCGCCCAACCGACTGAGCCACCCAGGCGCCCCAACATAATGGGTTTTTAATATTCAAAATGGGATTTCTGGATCCAGCTTTTAATAGATATTTAATAGATATTGCCATATTGCTTTCCACAAGCATTATAACACTTCATACTCCTAACTGCATTTAGGAAAGTGTCAACTTTCCCACCTCTTCTCCAACTGTGAATGTTTTCTCATTTTTAAATTTTTTTCAGGCTTCACAGGAAGTTTCATGTTTTTTTCCTCTATTTCAGCCCAGACACCATTTTATATTGGTTCATGGACTATTGCAGAGTAGAGTGAAATATCTATCCTTCCTATACAACCATTATTTGTTTTATCCTCTCATTCCCTTTACCCTCCATCATCCTACTTCCACCCAAAGCTGTCGAGGTTTCCTGCTCTCAGAAATTAACACTTTCTCTCCCCTTTGTGTTTAACGCCATGGACAGCATTGTTTAGTTACTAAAGGCTTCTGTAATACTGAGCAGCAAGGCTGAGAAATTAGGATGAGAGGAAGACAATATGTTGCAGTGCAGGGACTTTGGAGCCAGATTGTTTTGTGATCCCTGGAAAATTGCTGAACCTCTCTAAACCTTGTTTTTTCAATCCATAAAACAGTGATAATAGTATCTTCCTCCCATTGTACTGTTGTGAGGATCGAGTTAGAATGGTGCCTGGCACACATGGTTATTAATATCAGGTCTTGGGGCGCCTGGGTGGCTCAGTTGGTTAAGCGTCTGCCTTCAGCTCAGATCATGATCTCAGGGTTCGTGAGTTCAGGTCCTGCATTAGGCTGTATGCTGACAGCTCGGAGCCTGAGGTCTGCTTTGGATTCTGTATCTTCCTCTCTCTCTCTCTGTCCTTTCCCTGCCCATGCTTTCTCTCTCATTCTCTGTTTCTCTCAAAAATACATAAACATTAAATAAAAAAAGTTAAAAAAATAATATCAGGTCTTGCTTCCTAGGAGGCCCAGAAATTAGGTCACTGACCCATCTGGAGGCCCCAGGCTAAAAAAGTTGTCATTAGGACTTCAACACTTGAACCCAGTTCTTTTGACCTTTTTAGTCAGTCTTTGTGAAAGCTGCCTTTGGCCACTTGTTGGGGGGGTTACTTTGGTCACCTTTATATCAGTCCCAACATGGCTACAGTGGGACTGGCCTGAAATAAATATTTGTTGAATGAATGAATTAATGAGTAAATGAATAAATGTTTTCTACTAGGAAATCACCGAAAAGCCGTTGTTTGTGTAAGTTGTGGGGACACTGGTTTTCAACCTATTTTTCTCTGCAGCTATCTGTATATTCTCAAGACTTTGTTGCTCATTGCCTCCCTAAGTGTTTCTCTAAGCCTTCAGAGGCCCTGGTTGGTTTAATGTGTTACTTCATGAACCCCAGGGATTAACCAGTCTGCTTCCCTAAACTGTAGTTCCTTCCTGTCAAGAATTATGAATAGTCTGCAGTTTTACAAATTCGCCTGCTACAGGTTTATCAATTCAGGCAGCAAACATGAGATTCCTGGGTAGAGAATTGAATGATAATTTATTACTCATAGCAGCAGCAATAGCTACACTTTTAGTTTTTTTGGTCCTGGTTCCTCAGGCCCTAATTCCCTCAGAGCCATGCAAAGAGCTATATAATATTGCACACGTAGTGGGTTGCTTTACAGCAGAAGTATCCTGAGCTTGGGGAATCCAAATCTTCTATAATAGACAGTATGCCCTTTGCTCCACAAAGAGCCATTATCTTTATTACACTGGGCAGTAAGCATGACTGCACTTTGCTCTAAAGGAGATACTGTATCTTCCGAAGTTTGGTATACAGACATCTTCAAAAAGATAGTCTGGGGAGCCTTGGCTCACTCATGGGTAGAGCATGTGACTCTCAATCTCAGGGTCATGAGTTCAAGCCCCACGTTGGGCATGGAGCCTACTTTAAAAAAAGTCTAGAACACAGGGTAGTTAGTGCCTCACTCTCATGACATGTAGACACAGGAGCCATCCACGGAGAATGTGGGAGAATTGTCTTCCCACATTGTTCTTTGCTGCTCTTCTCTACCCTTAGGCTTGCTTTTGTTGGTCAGATAAGTTTACTTGGAACCAAAGGACTAATTTGGCAGTTTCTGCCCTCAAGGTTAGGGGAGAAGGTTTGGTAAAGAAGACAGACATGGCACAAATACTTGTAACACGGTGAGACCTGAGCAATAAGAAATATGAACCCCACTAGTACTGCTCTCACCAAGAACATTGATCCTTCTTACTAGATTTCTCCAGCTCTGATGCTGTTGACTGATCCTCCTTATCTCCCTGGAGCATCTGGGTGGCTCAGTCATTTGAGGGCTCAGATCATGATCTCATAATTCCTGAGTTCCAGCCCCATATTGGGCTTTGCATTGCCTGTGTGGAGCCTGCTTGGGATTCTCTCTCTCGCCCCCTCTTTCTCTCTCTCAAAATAAATAAATAAGCTTTTTAAAAAAGTTAAATGAAACTCTTATTTCCCTTGTCACTGTGACCCACTTGTTCTAGGTTTTCTCTTACCTCTTTTGGTTTCCTTCTCCCTACTTTTTGGCTTTGTCCTCTCGGCTTGCCCCTTAGATGTGAGTGGGCCTCAGGGCTCCATACTCAACTCTTTGTTATTTAGGTAGGATATTTTGTGACTCCTTTTCACCCATGGCTTAAAATGGCCAATTACAATGTTTACAACCCCTATCTTGCCCAGTTCTCTGCACTGACACCTTTGCTTGGATTCATTATTCGATACTAGGTGTTTGGGATATTGTTGGTATACAAGGGCAGTTCATAGTCTCTGCTCTTCTGAGACACAGTCTTGTGCAAAGAGCAGGCATTAAAGAAACACACAGAGAAGATGTTTGATGTAGTTAAGGAGGTCAGGGAAGGGTGCCCTTAGAGGACACTTGGACAGATGTCTTAATGATGAATTGAAGTTAAGTTGAGAAGGGGTTTGGAGAGAATTCCTGTAAGAGAACAGCTTGTGCAAAGGCTCTGTGGCAGAAGGTAAAATGGTGAGCCTAAGAGCTGTTAAGTTCAGTACGGCTGAAGTGAGAGGGAATTTGGTGCAAAATAAGGCTGGAGAGCTGATTGTGGGCCAGACCGTGAACGGCCTAGTAAGCTATGTGTATTGTCCTTAGCCCAAGAGCTGAGAGCTCCTGAAACTTTAAGCAGGAGAATTATGTATTGTGTTTATTTAAACACAACTTTTATGTAAATAAAAATTTCTTCATTTGTTAAAAAAAATCTCCAAAAGAACATTTATGTCTGGTATTTTGATCACAGGATTAAGTTTAAAAACAGGGAGTGGTAGGGCGCCTGGGTGGGTCAGCCTGATAAGCCTCCAATTTAGGTCATGATCTCACGGTTATGAGTTCCAGCTGCATGGGGTCTCTGCTGTCAGCACGGAGCCCACTTAAGATTTTCCGTCCCCTGTCTTTGCCCCTCCTCAGTTTACACTACCTCTCAAAAATAAACATCAAAAAATAAAAATAAAAAAGGAGTGCTTTGCAAATGCAAGTCTTTGGTTTTGGGCTTAAGTTTCATCATCTACTTCTTAACATATTTCTCGCAAAAGGATTCCTCACTTACACGGTTGGTCTAAACTGAGGCGCATCCTGGACTTCCGGCGCGCTTTGTAGTCGTCATCATTCACCTAAACCTGACGCTGCGGCAACGGGGGTGGAGGTTGCAGAAAAATGGCGTGTGATTGGCTGCTTATCAACTGTATGGTAATCAAAGTGATGACTTGAATTGTCTTCTGAAATGCAATTTATTTAAAAACGCTTTGTCTAACTTTGGTAATGAATAATTCTTTGGTAAACACATAACAGTATACACCTGAAAAATTATTGACGTTTAAAGAAAAAAAACTTCACCATCAGTGTAATGTAGGTGGGTTTCTTTCACTCTGGAAAGTTGGGTTATTTGCTGTTAAGACTATACTTTCAGGGATCATTTCTATAGTTCGTTACTAGAGAAGTTTCTCTGAATGTGTAGAGTACCCGAAACCACGAGGAGGAGGCAAAATGTTCTCTCCTGAGCGTGAAGTTGGCTTTTGGTACTGTCGTTACAGTTGCTGATTGCCGTTGATGATCGTTCTTTCTCTCTTTTGGAGAGAGTTAGAGGGAGAGAGCATAGTCTGAGTGGTTTTCCTTTGTTTCAGTCGTGATAGGTTAGGACGCTTTTATGGTAAGTTAAAGCTATTGGCCCGTTGGGCTTTTGTGTTGTAAGACTGTAGTTGGTGTGGGAACACTTTGTAGTGGTGTTTTTTTGGTATGTATCTTTTAATGCTTGTGTTTATTTTCTGATGGTTGGTGTTTTTTTGTTTGGGGATTTTTTTCTTTTTTTAATGACATTTCTTGAGTGTTAAGCTAGTTCTGTAGTTTAGCGCTGGTTTGTGTGTTTTTGAACCAATTACGTTGTTGGTCATGGAACCTGATAGTTTAAACCCATTTCATAGTAAGAAAGGGAAAGCACAGGTGCGGGAGACTGGGAGGGTACGGAGGGAATCTGAAGTAGGCTCCACAAGAGTCAGATGTTCAAATTATTTAGCCACCCAGGTGCCCCATAACCTGGAAATAATTTTAATTGGGCTTTTAGAGTGCTGGGGTGGGATGCTTTCATACAACCTTCTGTAAGTAGTATTTTTGATGAGTGGAATGCTGGTTGCCTTTAGCTAATTTGTGAGTTTTTATGTTTGAAAAAAAGCTTACAGTAGTAAAACATAAAAATACTGTATAAGGGAATTCAAATTTTCTCCTGGTAGGAACTTCTCTAGTTTTACGGGATTTCGTGATGTTTGTATTGACCCTTGCATTTGTTTTGCAGGAATTTATGTTGATGCAGTTAACTCCCTGGGCCAGACTGCACTTTTTGTTGCGGCATTACTAGGCCTTACGAAGGTAGTTGATGTTCTGGTGGATTATGGATCAGATCCAAATCAGTAAGTACAGTAACATCGCTGTCTAGAAAATGAGTAGTATGCTTTTATTTAAAAATTTTTTTAATGATTATTTTTTGAGAGAGAGAGCGAGCAGGGGAGGAGTAGAGAGAGGGAGACACAGAAACCAAAGCAGGCTCCAGGCTCTGAGCCATCAGCAGAACAGAGCCTGATGTGGGGCTCGAACTCACGAACCACGAGATCATGACCTGAGCCAAAGTTCAACATTTAACCGTCTGGGCCATCCAGGCAACCCCCCTCCAAAATTTTTTTTAATGTTTATTTTATTTTTGAGAGAGAGGGTGTGAGTGAGTGAGGGAGGGGCAGAGAGTGTAGGAAACACGGAATCTGAAGCAGGCTCCAGGCTCTGAGCTGTCAGCACAGAGCCCAATGTGAGGGCTTGAACGTGAGATCATCTCCTTAGCTTAACCAACTGAGCCACTCAGGTGGCCCAGTAGTATGTTTTTAAAATGAGTTGGGGCATTTAGGAAATTATTTGGGAAGATATTAAAAGAGTCTTACTAATTCATATCAGTGAAAAATAGTTGTATTAGCTATGTTGAGACATACTTTTAACTGCTAATAAAAAGCTTTCTAAGCAGTTTTACTAGGCCCAGTGAAATAATGCGATCTTAATTAATTAGTTATTAACAGCACAATTGCCATATTTCCACCCCAGGTTACAATTTGTATGATTCACTTAAGCAGTTTAATATACCCACCAACCAAGTTCTTCTTTAATATACTTGGCATCAGTTTCTCAGGATGACTTGTAATTGTGGTCTAAAAGAATCTGAGTTTAATCGTTGGCCCAACTTATAATATGGTACAGCAGTGTAATGTAATCAATAAGCTACGCTTGAACATCTCTTCTCTGTGTAGCACTTTTGCTTTTCCCAGGGCTTTCCCAGGCACCAGCTCATTTGATCTTTACAACCACCTTCTCAAGAGGGAGGGGACAGTAGGTATTTTTACAGTTCCTATTGGACAGAACCAGAAACAGATTTTGAATACTTACTTGATTCTGGCTGATTTTCACAGGAATTCCAGAATACAATAATAAAAGTCATAAAATAGCATTCCCATCTCACATGAGGAGGCCCTGTTTAATGTACTTTAAAAAGTATTGATGTCAGGGGCGCCTGGGTGGCTCAGTCGGTTGAGTGTCCGACTTCGGGTCAGGTCATGATCTCATGTTTCATGGGTTCGAGCCCCGCATAGGGCTCTGTGCTAACAGCTCAGAGCCAGGAGCCTGCTTCAGATTCTGTCTCCCTTGTTCTCTCCTCCACTCATGATCTCTTTCTTTCTCAAAAATAAATAAACATTAAAAAAAATTATTGATGTCAGAAGATTTGGGGGGGAGGTTTTATTTGTTTTTTGTTATAAGATTGCTTGCTTAGTGGGAGAAAACTTGGAAGCTTGCAAAAGTATAATGAAAAAATGCCAATTGACAAGTATTAGGTTTGTATAACCCAGATATAACTTAATACAGTGAACATTTTGCTGTTTCCTTCTAGACTCACATACACTCTCCTGTCCTGTATTAATGTTTAATTTCAAAGCTCAGGGGCTCAGGGTTTAATTTCAAAGCCTGAGTGGCTCAGTCTGTTAAGTGTCTGATTTAGGCTCAGTTCGTGATCTCGCAGTCCATGAGTTCAAGCCCTGTGTGGGGCTTTGTGCTGACAGCTCAGAGCCTGGAGCCTGCTTCAGATTCTGATTCTTCCTCTCTCTTTCTCTCTCTCTGCCTCTCCCCTGCTCATGCTCATGCTCTCTCTCTCTCAAAAATGAATAAATGTTAAAAAAAATAATAATTTCAAAGCTCAGAAAGGAAAGGCTGTCTCACCTGTTTGTAGGTAAGAGCATTGTAGGAAGCCACACTGGGGAATCCCTGGAGTTCTCAGCAAAAATGCAGTATTTTCCAGTCATCTTCAATTACATCTGTTTTGTGCAGACTTAGAGTTGGGCTCATTAAAGATCAAATCATTCAAACATTTAATATTCCAGTTTAGGGAACTGAGGCCCAGAAAATTTAAGTGACTGGCCCATAATGGTGCATTAATGATAGAGATGAGACCAGGAGCCCAGGCCTTAAGAACTCAGTTTGACTTTCCTTTTTTAGAAGTCCCCATGGTACCAGGGGGAGGTAGGAAAGGATGTTGTCAAAGGGAGGAAGGCAAACCACATGGGTTTGTATTTTGTGATAGGACCATTTTCACATTTATCTTCTTCTGAACTTCTGATCAAGGTGAAGGAAAATTTCTGGGGGGAAGCTGTATTCTTAAGTACTCAAAGGAAATGCTGTGGTGGCTGGAGCCTACTGAATGCCCAGGGTCAGATGCCTGTGGGACCAAGTGGAGTCAATGAGTACAGACTCTAAGAAGGGTTAGGAATTTGTTGCTGGGCAGGAAAGGGAGCCAGGGAGACCAGATCTTCCAAATTTCCAAGTGGCTGAAAATTCTAGTTTTTAATGTGAAGTCTCCCAGTATTAAATATTGTCTGTTGTTAGGGCACCTGGGTGGCTCAATCCAACCTTGGCTCAGGTCATGATCTCACAGTGTGAGTTCGAGCCCTGCATCGGGCTCTGTGCTGACAGCTCAGAACCTGGAGCCTGCTTGGGATTCTGTGTCTCCCTCTCTCTCTGCCCCTCCCCTACTTGTGCTCTGTCTCTCAAAAATAAATACAATGTAAATATTGTCTGTTGTTTTAAATTCCTTTTTATTATTTATTAATTTTTTTAAAGTTTATTTATTTACATTGAGAGAGTGAACACAAGCTGGGGAGGAACAGAGAGAAGGAGAGACAGAATCCCAGAGAGGCTCTGTGCCATCAGTGCACAGCCTGATGCAGGGCTTGAACTCATGAACCATGAGAACATGACCTGAGCCAAGATCAAGAGTCAGACGTTTAGCCACCTGTACTACCCAGGCACCCCTTAAATTCCTTTTTACAACATTGTGTGGGCCAAATAAAACATGCTTCTGGGTTGCCAAATCAGTCTGCAGGCCTCTAGTTTCATCCTCTAGGAGGATATTATAGTTCCTACAGTTTAGTGTGCCATTGGAGACTGACCCAGAAACAGGAGAGTGTTCACAATGAAATCTCAAGTGTGTACAGGCCAACCTTGTTGGCACCACCTGGGGAACTTGTAAAAAACACACATTCCTGGGCCTCATGCTTGCAGATTCTGACTCAGTCTGGTGTGTTCTTTGACAATCTGTATTTTTGACAAATATCCTAATGGCTCATTAACTAAATTATGGTATACCCACACATTAGAACATTATGCAGCTGTTTAAAATAATTGAGATGTCTTGGGACAACTGGGTGGCTCAGTTGGTTGAGCGTCTGACTCTTGATTTCGGCTCAGGTCATGATCTCATGGTTTGTGAGTGTGAGCTCCACATTGGGCTTTGTTCTGTCAGTTTGGGATTCTGTCTCTTCCTCTCTAGCCCTCCCTAGCTTTTGCTCACACTCTCGTTCTCTCTCAAAATAAAAAAAAAAAAAAAAAAAAAAAAAGAAAGAATTGGAGTGACTTGTATGTTGTCATATGGAAATTTCTCCAAGATACATTAAGTGAAAAAACTTAAATGCAGAACAGTTTATGTAGCATATTCTTATTCCTACTTGTATATGCAGAGAACATTTCTTTTTAAAAATTTTTCTTTAAAGTTTATTTATTTGGAGAGAGAGAGTACGCGTGTGTGCCAGTGGGGTTGGGGCAGAGAGAAAGGGAGAGAAAGGGTCTGAAACAGAATCTGCAACAGGATCTGCGCTGTCAGCATGGAGCCTGGCCCATTCAGTGCTCAATCTCACGAACCTGTGAGATTACTCATAAGCTGAGCCAAAATCAAGGTTGAGGCCTAACTGCTTAATCGACTAAGCCACCCAGGCACCCCTGCAGAGAAGACTTCTGAAAGGATATAAAAACTTGTAACAATAGTTGTCTTTGAGCAAGAGAACTGAGGATCTAGAACTAGGAGACTTTTTTTTCTTTAAAGATTTTATTTATTTATTTATTTATTTATTTATTTATTTATTTATTTAGAGTGCAAGTGGGGGAAAAGGGCAGAGGGAGAGAAAGAGAGAATCTCAAGAAGATTTCATGCTCAGCGCAGAGTCTGATGTGGGGTTTGATGCCATGACCGTGAGATCATGACCTAAGCCGAAATCAAGAGTTGGAGGCTTAACCACTGAGCCACCCAGAAACTCCTAAAGATTTTGTTTTATTTTTTATTTTTCTAAATACTTTGTCTTTCTTTCTTTTTCTTTTCTTTTCTTTTTTTTTAGTTCATTTAATTTTGAGAGAGAAAGAGACTGTGAGCAGGGGAGAGAGAGAGAGAGAGAGAGAGAGTGAGTCCCAAGCAGTCTCAGTGCTGTCAGCGCAAGCCCAATGTGGGACTTGAACTCATGAACTGTGAGATCATGACCTGAGCTGAAATCAAGAGTCAGACACTTAACTGACTGAGCCACCTATGTGCACCAACATTTTATTTTTAAGTAATCTGTCTACCTAACATGGGACTCAAACTTAGAACCCTGAGATCAAGAATCATATGCTTTACAGACTAAGCCATCCAGGGAGACTTTTTCTTTTTCCTTTTTTTTTTTTTTTAACTTTTTAAAGTAGGCTCCACACCCAGTGTGGGGCTTGAACTCATGACCTCAAGATTCACATCACCTCAAGAGTCACATGCTCTACTAACTGAGCCAGTCAGGCACTACCACCTTAAGACTCCTCTCTTTCTTCTCAACTTCCTCCTCCGTTTTCATTTTGTTTCTTCTTCTCCTTCTCTTTTCCCTCTGCCTTCTCCTGTTTGTGTTTCTTTTTCACAAGAACCACAGTAAGCTTCCTGTGTGGTCCTAATGTGCAGCCAGGTTAAGAAACCACAGCTATATATCACATATCACTGTTTTCTGAACACAATAAATGCCACCCCCTTATGCTTCAGATTGTTAATTGGCTTTGGTGACGTTTTCCTGAGTTGCAGGAAAGTTTTGTTAAGTTTATTTATTTATTTATTTATTTATTTATTTTGAGAGAGAGAGAACACAAGCAAGGAAGGGGCAGAGATGGAGAGAATCTCAAGCAGGCTCAGTACCCTCAGCACAGAGCCCCATGTGGGGCTTGAACTCACAAACCATGAGATCATGAATTGAGCCAAAACCAAGAGTCAATACTTAACCAACTGAGCCACCCAGCTGCCCTGTAGATTCTTTTTTTTTTTTTAATTTTCTTTTTTTTTTAATGTTTATTTTTGAGAGAGAGAGTATGAGCGGAGTACGGGCAGAGAGAGGGAGACACAGAATCAGAAGCAGGCTCCAGGCTCTGAGCTGTCAAGCACAGAGTCCGACACGATGTTCGAACTCACGAATCATGAGATCATGACCTGAGCCAAAGTCGGACGCTCAACCCTACTGAGCCACCCAGGCATCCCTGGGCCCTGTAGATTCTTGATCAGATTGCTGGTGCCAAGGTTTTGCGGGCCTCTACTGGGGGATTTGGGAGATAGAGACATTCTCACAAGAGAGGGATGGTGTCTGGTTAGGTTGTGCTTCACCAGCCTGACCTCGAGACCCTACACACATGAAGAAATTGTTTCAGAGCAGCCAGTATCAAAGGGCAATGGGAAAAGGGATACCAGATTTGGAACCAGACCCATACTTGGGTATGAATTTCAGCTTTGCCCTTTTGTTTCCTTATCTGTATATTGGAAAATGATACCACCTTGAAGGGTAGAGGTAGGGTGGAAAAAGAGGATGTGTATAAAGCTCCTGTTGGCAAAGCCTCACAAATGATATTATTATAATCCTCCCAAAGGTTTCCTTTGTAAAAAGAGAGCTTTTTCTGTCACCCATTGAATCCCCCCCACCTTATACTGCTACTTTCCCCTCCAGCCGCTGCTTTGATGGGAGCACCCCTGTTCATGCAGCAGCATTTTCAGGGAATCAGTGGATCCTCAGTAAACTGCTGGATGCAGGGGGTGATCTTCGACTCCACGACGAGAAGGGTCAAAATCCACAGACCTGGGCCCTGACAGCAGGGAAGGAGCGCAGCACTGTGGTAAGGTTGGGCCCACTCTGTAGCCACAGCCAAGGCAGAGCACTGGGCTGGGAACCAGGAGCCCAGGGATCAGGGGCTGATCCTGGGGACAGCACAGGGCTTGTAGTGGTCTTGCTTTCGGCACTGGACACACAGGCCTGGGTTGAAGCAAGTTACCCAGCTATAAAACCTCAGGCAAGATTAGTGAACTTTTCTTTCCTGGCCATCCATTCAGTGAGAAGGAAGAAGAGTTTTTTTTGAGAGACCATGTGCAACAGGGGAGGGACAGAGGGAGAAGGAGACACAATCCAAATCATCCTCCAGGCTCTGAGCTGTCAGCACAGAGCCTGATGCGGGGCTTGAACCCACAAACTGTGAGTGAGATCATGACCTGAGCTGAAGTTGGCCGCTTAACCGACTGAGCCTCCCAAGCACCTGAGGAGGGAGAACAGTTGTAATTTTGACCCTTGACTAGCACTTAACTACACATCAGAGGTTCTGAATTAAATTAGCTCAGTATTAAGTCATTTAATCTTCACAATAAATCGGTCATGTAGATGCCGTTATTGTCCCCATTTAACAGATGAGGAAACTGAGGCCCACTGACATTACATAACCTGTTGAGGCTGCACATTGGCAGGTGTGATGCGTTTGAGGTCTAAATAACATAACAGATGTAAAGCATAAAGTGCGTGCACAATACTTGGCATGTGGAGGGAGGAGGGAGGTGGGTAGAGGCCTTCCTTCCCTCCCCCTGGTTCTCCAACTCATTAGCTGTTCGCCTTAGACAAGTAATTTTGCTCCTTCTGCTTCAGTTTCCTCATCTGTTAATGGAGGGAGTTGGAGGAAATGATTGCCAAATCACCTCTCTGGAAACATTCTGTAAAAAAAAAAAATCACTTGAGCCCTTCCCTTTCCAGAGATTTCCCTGTCAGGGGCTCCTGGCTCCTCAGCTCCATTCATGTCAGACTCTTCCAGTTGCACTGAAAGCCAGGGTAGCCACTAGTTGCCTCAGCACTGAGCATCTTCACGCTGTGTTGCAGATGGTGGAGTTCATGCAGCGCTGTGCCTCGCACATGCAGGCCATCATACAGGGCTTCTCCTATGACCTCCTAAAGAAGATTGACTCCCCTCAGCGGCTCATCAGTGGCCCACCCCGGCTTGGTGGCCTCATACAGGGGTGAGTGCTGCCTTGAGCTGAGCCAAGTGGAATATTCGGCGGGCATCATCCCAGCCTTTCTTGTAGGAGTCCTGCACCGTGAGCCACCATGGTCCCCTCCATATTGGTCCCCTCCAGGATCTGGCCCACCCTGAGTGGTGAGCTCTGAAGGAGAGGATGTGGCCGCTTAAAAATGTACCCAGAGGAGCACCTTCAGCTGTCGTGTCCCTATCCAGGAATGTCCAGGGGAAATGAGTTCTGGGCTCTAGTGGGCACCACCCTGTGGTTAGCAAAGAAAGAACTTTTCAGGTCTGAGGAGCCCTGCAGAAAACTCCTTCCCAGCAGAGCAGCCAACTGGATTTTTTGTCCTCTCCCAAACCATGGAAAGAGTGTTCCTTTATCTCTAAGACTACAAAAGAATACAAATGCTTAACCTAGCGTCCTCAGGCTGTGTTAAGCTGGCGTGATTTGCTGCCAGCTAGTGGGCAGCCCACCTAACCCCATCACAGCTGCAGGAGGTGGGCCTCAGGTTTATCTCCATGCTCAACTGCCTAGCTATTTGAAATTCTTAGGGCTTAAAACAAAACAAAATAAAATAAAGTTCTTAGGGCTTTATTAATTCAGGGTTTGTATCCAGAGAATCCTTTCCATTTTGATTTTCTCTGATGGCATCACTTTCTGTAGTCAGAGTTGCAAGACTTGTCACACCCTCGCAGGCTTCCTTGTCCTGTCCCTCCCTGCACAAGTCCTGGTTTTCTTTCTGGGTGCCGTTGGCTTCTTAGGAAAAATGAGTTAATTCCCTTGAGGTCTAGTTACTTCTAACTGCTCCCCCCATGCCCCCCTGCCACTCTTGCCAGTCTCTGCCAAAAACCCTTTAGGTCATTCCCCATAGCTATCAGAATAAACTCCTACTTCCTCATCTGACCTTGGAGGCCCTGCTGAGCTCGGCTCCTTGCCTGTCCTTGCCCTCCCCCTTGTGTGGAGTTCCCTCCTTCAGAGTTTGGAGAGACTTGTCCCAGTTTGTAATGATTTTATTTATATATGTTCTTGCCTGTTTCTAATAAGACTGAACACTGCTAACTGAGAAAAGGAGGCAAAACTGAACAAGACACAAAGACCTTTTATTTGGGGTCTCAGAATTGCAATTCAGGGAGCACAGATTCTGGTACCAAGCAGAAAAGTGGGGGAAAGTGAGTCTTTTTTGTGAGAAAGAAGGGGGCTAATTATAGAACTTAGATAAAGAAGAGAAGAGGAAAAAGCCTGTTAACTGGTACTAAGTAACTGCTTGAGCTGTTTTTTTTTTTTTTTTTAACCTTTCTTTATTTTTGAGAGAGAGAGAGAGAGAGAGAAAGTAGGGGAGCAACAGAGAGAGAAGGAGACACAGGGTCCAAAGCAGGCTCCAGGCTCTGAGCTGTCAGCACAGAGCCCAACGCTGGGCTCGAACTCACGATCAGTGGGTTCATGACCTGAGCTGAAGTCAGCTCAACCAGCTGAGCCACCCAGGCACCCCTTGAGCTATTTTTTATTACTCTCTGTTTTTTTTGGTGCTGTCAAATAAAACTATTCTTGGTGTGCATTAGTAAACTATTCTGTCTTAAAGTTCATACCAACAGTTTTATGGCGTGAATGCCATTTGTTCTGTTGAATTTTATGGGCAACTGCTTTGTGAAACCATTGCTGCTTCTGGCCCAGTTCAGGAGTTCATTAGTTGGAAAAGAAGATGGAACTTCAAAATGGAGTCTGTCACATTCAGAAATTTTATACAGTTCCACAACCCCAAGAGGGCAAGGCCTGTGTGTGTCTTGCTCACCATCACCAGCCCTTCACTGCTTGTTGTATGGTAGGGCTGAGTACAAGGTGAGGGGGTACAAGGGCCAGCCTAAAGGAAAATCCAAGTTAAGTGTTAAAAAACCTAACAAATTTCAGATACTAATCTAGATGTAGCATTTATTTTATAGTTAGATGAAACATTATTTTTTTAATGGGGTTGGACCATGCAGTACTTAATGGAAAGTAGAGTGGAAGTACATACATCCCCCCCCTTTTTTTTTTTTTACATCCCCCTTTTTAATGTGAAGAAAACACATGAATCCTTGAGATAAGAACTGGCTTCTCAGATCTGTGAGTGAGGCCCATGTCGGTAAGATTCCTCACAGGTACGTGTTTACGTAGAGCCTGGTTGGGGGGAAAGAAAAAGCACTGAATTGAGAAGAACAGATGGTTGTATTGTTATAGATAACGGAAGTCAGTTTTCCCCCTTCCACCCAGCTGAATTTACTTAAATAGACATGGCCCGAGAAATTCAGGTAAAAGAGCAAGAAATGTTGATCTGATTGTAGTTATAGTCCAGGTCCCTGCTGGAGAACAGCCAGTTCCTCTGCTTAAACGGAGCTCATAGCCTTTAAAAAGCCACTCACATACCTGAGAAGCCCCAGATGGGAAGGGGGAGTAGTGTCAATGGTATCCTCCTGTTCTGGTGCTGCTGGGGAGGCATGCCGTTGCTGCCACCTCAAAATCTGTTCCCCTGGGCAGGAAACAGTTGTTGTCCCCTGGATATTTGAGGCCTGAGCATGTAGCCTCTGTTTCTAGAGGAGATTAAGAATTTGGTGTAAGAAGGGGGCATGTCCACTCAGATTACGTTGACCAGATAGCTTATGCTCCATGCTGGGCTGCTTTTCGAGTGAAGGGGATGCTACCACGAATGATACTGGAACATTACGTATAAATTGGGATGTCCAGTTTATCTCAGTCCAAACTGTGGAGTCTTCATTTAAACCTCACAGCAGCTAAAAGTGAGGAAGGGACAGCCTGGCCTAAGTTGCTAATGAGATAGAGCCTAAAAGTATCTCTGAAAGCAGAGTAAAGAATTTGCTTCTGTGCATGAAAAGTGGGCACATGGAGCCTCACAGAGCTGATGTGGGGTGAGGATGAGTACACACTGTTACCTGCAGCTCCTTTGCCATTTGCTGAGGGAGGGAAAATGGCTCCAGCACTAGCAGAATGTTTTGTCCTTCAACCTGAGCCTAAACTACTCATTCGGAAAGCATTAAGTAAGCACCTACTACATGCATGGCACCATGCCAGCCTTGGGGAGCCAAAGAAATATAAGCCATTCCTTGCCAGACTCTCAGTTCATGGGGGGGTCCCAGTGTGCAGTGTCCCACAGTGGTGGTTTGGGTGTGGTATGTGGAAAGAGCAGTGGCTGGAATGAGTATCAGGGTCTGTCTGGCCATTCCTGCTGCTCTGTGACCTCAGACCAGCAGGTTCCCCCTCTCTGGGCTCCATTTGTCCCATCTATAAAAATAAAAGCTGGATAAGATGTTTTGTTCTTAAAAGAAAAAAAGACATGTTTTGATTCTTTCCAACTTTGACCATTTGAACTCATCATCTATTGCTGCATATTGAATCCACCCCCAAGCCACCCAAACTTAGCCGTTTCAAACAGCAGTAAACATTTGTATCTCACACAATCTCTGTGGGTCAGAATTCAGGGAATGGCTTAGCTACGTGGATCTGGCTTAGGGTTTCTTACGAAGTTGTAGTCAAGATGTCAGGTAGGGCTTTATCATATGAAGGCTTCACTGGGACTGGAGGATCCAGTTCCAAGATAGCATACTCACATGGCTGGCAAATTGGTAGTGGGTGTTGGGCCTCTCCATAGGGCTGCTAGAGTGTCCTCACAACATGGTAGCTGGCCTCCTTCAGAGCAAGGGATCCGAGAGTGATCAGAACAGAAGCTCTGGTGGATCTAGCCTTGGAAATCAATCACTCCATCATTTATTCAGTGCCCAGTTGGCCTAACAGGTCTGCCCTATCTGAAACCCACAAAGGCAAGATTACCAGGAGGTGGAAATCACAGGGTCCTCTCATAGGCTGGCTCTTACGTAGTTTCATGATAAAAAGTCAAGTAGTAAAGACAAAATGAACTACACTTTCTCATAGCTCTGGATATGGTTAATTCATAGCTCAGTTCCTCTGGATATGGTTAATTCTTACTTTTCTTCCTTTTAAAAATACTTCTAGAAACCCTAATGGCTCTCCTAACCGACTGCTTAAAGCTGGAGTCATTTCTGCACAAAATATCTACAGCTTTGGCTTTGGGAAGGTAAGAGGTTGCCACGGACACCCAGCATTTGCAGGGCCAACTGGAGAGCCAACTGGCCCTGACTCTGGCCCCACTTCCCCCAACCCTGTCCAACTCTTTCTTCCTTACCCTCTCCAGAGTGTTATGTTTCTTCTTTACTACTTTTGCAGGACAGATAACTCTTGGTCTTCTTGTCCTTACTGAAAAATGGAGAAAGCCCTGGAAAGTTCCCTTGAATGACATTGGGCTAGATTTGGGGAGTTTAGAAAATGATCCTTTCATTAATTCCCAGTGAGGGCCCCAGACATGTCTCCCTGAAGAGAAGCAGAGAGCTACACTGACCCTGTAGGTCTTATTGGTGGTTGACTTGCCCTCCCTAACTTTTTGTTGGAATGCCTTTAAGGCATTGAGATTTTGAACTGAGAAATGTGTTGAGGGAAAATATCTTTTGGGTTCTTGGTTCTGCCCATCAAAGAGAGACATTTGGGAATGTAACTGGGTGTCTGGGTGATGTTTGCTGACAGTTTTCCCTAGCCCCGCATCTGTTGGTTGTGCCTAGGCAGCCTTGGGTGGGAAGGAGGGAGCAGGAATGTTGGCTTTGGCTGCACATAGGTCTGGGTCCTGTGGGGGCACAAGAGGCCTGTGAGCCCCAGCCTGGTACTTCAGGCAGGCGTCTGACCTCTCTTCATGAGCCTTGGTTTCCTCACTAGTAAAAGGGAAAGAATATTACAACCTTGCAGGGTTTCTAGGCAGATTAAAGATAGTACAAATTAAAGAATAGTGTCCAGTGCATAGGGGAATTCAGCAACTTTTGGTAAATAGCAGTTATTATTTTTAGCTGGCACAGGATTCTGAGGGCATTTTGCTTTTCCTCTTTTCTCCCCTCAATTTGAAGCTGTGCTCTGCTCTCAGTTTTATCTCACAGGGGGAGCACAGCTGGCCTACCTGGGATCTCTTCCAGTAATTGGAGAAAAGGAAGTGATTCAAGCTGATGATGAGCCTACCTTCTCTTTCTTCAGTGGCCCCTACATGGTCATGACCAAGTAAGCAGAAGCTGGCCAGTGGGAGGTCTGATTTAGTCCCATAGGAAGGGTGGGCTTCATGTGATTCCCTTATGTGTGGAGGGTTTCCCCCAAAACACAAACAATGAAGAATATACGTCAAAATCAGGGTTTTTCAACCTGGACACCATTGATGTTTTTGGCTGGTATCCTTCGTTGTTGGGGGCTGTCCTGTGCAGTGTAGGATGTTTAAGAGCATCTCTGGTTTCTACTCACTGGATGCCGGTACCAGCCTCTGCTGACCCCTTTCCACCATTGTGACTGTGACAACTCAGAGCGTCTACAGACATTGCCAGATGCCCCCCATCCCCCCACCCCAGAACAACTTATCTAAAAGATTACTCATGATGATGTTCTAATCTCTCTGTTTTCTGGAGTTAGAGGCAGCTTAGTGGTTACCGTCTGGCCTCTGATATAGGCCAGAGGGTATTGATTGAGACCTCTGTGGAAGCCAGCTGCGGGGCGGGGGAAGCAGTAATGGGATTTGTCTATGACAAAAGTGCCTGGGGTATTCTCAGTCCTCAGAGACCTGGCACCTGCAGGGTCCCAAGAGTTGTCTTGGCCAAGGTTTCTTGGCCTGCTTGAACCTGGATGCTTCTTCCCTGCCTAGAAGAAACACCTTTCCAAAAAGGCCTCTGCCAGACTCCTGAGGCCCTCTATCCCTTAGTTTCCTGCCTGTGCCACAGATTTGTTACCAGGTCCCCCCTCCTTTCTGTCCTACTGCTGTGGTCTTTGTTCAAGTCATCAGTGCCCCTCACACAGACTAGCTTCCTAGCCAGTTCCCCATTTTCTGACCACCCCTCCCTACCATTCCCCACACTGCTGGTGCTGTTATCTTTTTTTTTTTTTTAATGTTTATTTATTTTTGAGAGAGAGAGAGACAGAGAATGAGCAGGAGAGGGGCAGAGAGAGAGGAAGACACAGAGTCCAAAGCAGGCTCCAGGCTCTGTGTTGTCAGCACAGAGCTCAATGCGGGGCTCAAACCCACGAACTGTGAGATCATGACCTGAGCTGAAGTCAGACACTTAACTGACTGAGCCACCCAGGTGCCCCTAATGCTGTTGTCTTTCTAAAATGCAAACCCAGGGGCACCTGGCTAGCATTCTACTCTTGATTTCGGCTCAGGTCATAATCTCATGGTTCGATTCATGAGATAGAGGCCTCACGTTGGGCTCTGTGCTAACAGCATGGATGCTGCTTAGGATTTTCTCTCTCCCTTTCTTTCTGCCCACCCTGCCCCCCCCCCCCCAAATAAATAAATAGGGGCTCCTGGGTGGCTCAGTTGGTTGGACGTCCAACTTTTGATTTCAGCTCAGGTCTCTCAGTTTTCTGAGTTTGAGCCCAGCATGGGCTGATAGCGCAGCTAAAGCTTGAGATTCTCCCTCTTTCTCTGCCCCTTTCCCACTCACACTCTCTGTGTCCCTCTCAAAATAAATAAAATAAACTTGAAATAAGTAAATAAATAGACAAACATTGAAAAATGAAAAAGAAATGCAAACCTGGTGGAGTCACTCCCTCCCTCAAATCCTTCAGTGACTTCCTGCCACTCATACTAAGTTCCAGAGGGTGCTTTAGGACTAGGGGGTAGGGGAAGGGAGGACCCAATGGTGCAGAGTGGAGTTGCTTTATAGATTCTGTGTAAATGCCACTTCTCCTGTTTTTGCCTGGGAGAGCTGCTCATTCCTTGCTCTCACACTTTCTCCTGCCCTTGTAGTCTGGTGTGGAATGGGAGCAGGGTCACAGTGAAGGAGCTGAATCTCCCCACCCATCCTCACTGCAGCAGGGTTCGGCTGGCTGACTTGTTAATTGCAGAGCAGGAACACAGCAGGTGAGAAAGAAGCCCAAGAGCCTGGTGCATTACAATCCACGTCTCTTTACAGACCCAAGTTCAGGGCTGTACGGTACTGATGCTGGTGCTGTTGCAGAGGTGTGGAGACCAGCCCCCCTCAGCCTCAGCATTTCCTGACTGTTGGAATGGGCTCATTTGACTTCTAGAGAAAGAGAGAGAGAGAGAAAGGGAAATTAATGGATAGCCTGAGGGGTGGGAATGGTGGTGCTGAGGGGCTTAATTCTGTTAGCTGATTGACTTCCCATAACACTTGTCTCCAAGCCGCCTCCAAGCCAGTAGCCCCTGAGGCTTTTTGGCCCTGTGCCCAAGAGGACAGCATGCACAGTCCTGTCTTCATAGATGATGGCTGTGCATGAGTTCCACACAACTGAGGAACTGAGTCTCTGCCATTGAGGACATGCCCATGGGTGTACCTTAGTACCTTAAGTTTCCTACGGCTCCAGGGTTAATCCTTTAGCTCTTGCTAAAGCAGGATCTTGGTTCATGGTTTCACACCAGGACTGCTGAATGAATGGACCCAGTTCCTTGAGTAGGACACTCAACCCCTGCAAGAGATGTATCAGAGGCCAAACTCTTCCTTTTGGGGGAAATCAGCCTAAAGGGACCCCAGGAGGCTGGAAGGATACATATACACAATGTGGGCTTTGATGTGAGACTGAGGGGTGTGTGACTTTGGGCAAGTTTCTGACATCTCCCTGACCTTGTTTTCCTTATCTCAAAAATGAGTATAAAGTATTTCGTACAGGTGGTTGTTGAGATGATGCATGTAAAGTACCTTGATCAGTAGCTCTTGGTGATGTTGTGTCTTGTCATCATCATTGTCGATGACTAAGCCCTCAGGTTCTGATCAGTGAGAGACCATAGATTCCCCTATCCCTATCTCACCCCACCCATCCTGTTTTCTTAGAAAGACATTAGGTACAAATGGTATTTGTTTAGAATGTGTTCAAGGGGCCTAGGAGGAAGGAAAGCACTCATTTTTTCATCATATCTTTCTGCCCTCTACCTCATGTGAAGCTGCTTTTGTTTTGTAGTAAGCTGCGGCACCCGCACCTGCTACAGCTGATGGCTGTGTGCCTGTCCCAAGACCTAGAGAAGACCCGCCTTGTTTACGAGCGCATCGCTGTCGGCACACTGTTTGGTGTCCTCCACGAACGGGTAAATGGCTGTTTTTGGTGAATTTTCTCTTGCTGCCCTCTCTGCTTCTCACCGCTGCCCTCTTCCCCCTACCCCAGAAATGGAGTTCCCATTTGTGTATGTGAGGACGATAAACCTCCTAATTCTTTACTTTCTAAGGGTATATAATGCACCACTTAAGGACCTGATTGGAACTAGTGTGATTTTATTGTCTGTCCTGTTTCTTCATCAAACTTCTAAGAGTTCAGCAGACCCAGAAAACACACAGATGCATTTCTAGCTAACTGTAATCACACAGCCCCTGGCTTTGTTTTCCTGTAGTTTCACTTATTTCTTTCAGGGCCTTTGCTGTAGAGAGAGGTTTGTTTATATACAGACCTGTATCACTCCCTTTCACTTTTCAGATTTCTTTGTAGGAACATCTTTCAGGGCCCATTGACTCCCTAGGAAGTGTGCTTTGGGCTGAGATGTGCCTTCAGAGAGGTCCTGAAGCATTTGTTTTTCTTTCTCTATGACTTTATTCTAAAGATCCTAGGCTGGAATGAGAAGAGACCCTCCAGAAAGAGTCCTTTCCCAAAATGGCTAGCCATTCCTCCTGCCTAAGAACTTACTAGTGTTATTTCTCTTCCCCTCCCTTTCCCTCTCCTCCCCTTTCTTCTCCTGTCATTTGATGAAGGCATACCTTAAAATGCTGTTTCTCTGGGGAATAGGATAGAGAGGTCAGAAATAAACCCAGGCTTATATGGTCAGTTAATGTGCAACCAAGGAGGCAAGAACATACAATAGGGAAAAGACAGTTTCTTTACCAGATGGTGTTGGGAAAACTGGACAGCTATGTGCAAAAGAATGAAATTGGACCACTTTGTTAGACCATACACAAAAATAAGCTCAAAATGGATTGAAGATCTAAACGTGAGACCTGAAACCATCACAGTATTAAAAGAAATCATAGGTAGTAATCTCTTGGATATGGGCTTTAGCAACAAATTTATGGATATGTCTCCTCAGGCAAGGGAAACACAAACAAAAATAAACTATTGGGACCACACTGAAATAAAAAGCTTTTGCACAGCCAGGGAAACCATCAATAGAACAAAAAGCCAATTGACTATAAATGGAAGAAGATATTTGCAAATGATATATTGCAACTAAATACCAAAAAAAAAAAAAAAAAAAAAAGAGGGGGGCCAAATGATCAGATTAAAATGGGTAGAGGACTCGAATAGACATTTTTCTAGAGGAGACATACAGTTAGCAAACACACATGAAAAGATGTTCAGTATCACCAAACATCAGGAAAATGCAAATCAAAACCACAATAAGATATCACCTCATACCTGTCAGAATGGCTAGTATCAGAAAGACAAGATATAATAAGTGTTGGTGAGGATGTAGAGAAAAAGGAACCCTTTGGGGTGCCTGAGTGGTTCAGTTGGTTAAGCATCTGACTTCGGCTCAGGTCATAATCTTGCAGGCCGTGAATTCGAGCCCCACATTAAGCTCTGTGCTGATAGCTCAGAGCCTGAAGCCTGCTTCAGATTCTGTGTCTTTCTCTCTTTGCCCCTCCCCCGCACATACTCTGTCTCTCTCAAAAATAAAGAAATTTTTTTGAAAAAAGAAAAAGGAACCATTTTGCACTGTTGATAGGCATGTAAATTGGTGCAACCACTGTTGAAAATAGCATGGAGGTTTCTCAAATAATTAAAAATAGAACTACTATATGATATAGCAATTCCACTACCAGGTATTTATGAAAAGAAAATGAAAATACCAATTCAAAAAGATATATGCACCCCTAAGCATTATTTATAATAGCCAAGATATGGAAACAACTTAAGTGTCCAGAAATAGATGAATGGATAAAGAAGAGGTGAGATATATGTATATATCTATATGATATGTGTATAATGATATGTGTATATATGTATATATAATATATATGGTAAATATACATATATATAATGTGAAATTATGATAATATGAAATATGTTTCACAGATGGAATATTACTCAGCCATAAAAAAGATTGAGATCTTGCCATTTTCAACAATGTGGATGGACCTAGAGAGGATATTATGCTAAGTGAAATAAGTCAGACTAAGACAAATGTCATATCATTTCACTTGTGTATGGAAACTAAACAACCAACCAACCAAACAGAAATAGACTCATAAATACAAACTAGTGGTTGCCAGAGGGGTAGAGGGTAGGGGTGGGAAAAATAGGTGAAGAGGATTAAGAGGTACAGACTTAACAGTTACAAAACAAATCATGGAGAGGCACCTGGGTGGCTCAGTCAGTTAAACATTGGACTTTGGCTCAGATCATCATCTCACGGTTTTGTGAGCTCAAGCCCTGCTTCAGGTGAGCCCCGCTTATCTCCCCCCACCTCTCTCCCTCTCCCCCCCCCTCCTTCCCTCTTCACCCCTTGTGGGATTCTCTCTCTTACCCTCCCTATCTGCTCCTCGCTCACTTGCACCCTCTCTCAAAAAAGCAAAAACAAAAACAAGCCAAAATACATCATGGAGATGAAAGGTATAGCATGGGGAATATAGTCATGTCGTAGTAATGTATGGTGACTAAACTTACCATGGTGAGCATTATATAACGTATAGAACTGTTGAAATATTGTGTTGTACACCTGAAATTAATATAACATTATATGTCAATCATATTTCAATAATTTTTTTTTTAAAAAAGAATGCCATTTCTCTGAGGAGAGACCAGTATGACTTTGATCAGTCAGCTACATTGGTGTGAGTGAATTTCTTTCCCCTTAGGATCAGTCATTCTGCCCGGGGCAGGGGCTGGACTGGTCCTTTAAGCTTCCAAGTTCTCAGCAGCACAGGCTTAGATGGATGCAGGGCAGGCTCATTGGTGGTGGTGGTGAGCCCACCCTGGATGTACGTACCAGGCTTTCAGAACTGTCTCTTCAGTTTTTGTGGTGTGAAACAGCTCAGTTCAGAGAAAGGAGTCTAGGCTTGGAGCCAGAGGGCCAGGGTCAGTGGGACCTTAAGCCAGTCATTTAACCTTCAGCTTTTGGGTCCCCGTTTATAAAATGAGGACCCTAGGTAGCTGTGAGGATCAGTTGAAAAGACTTTGGAAACTGCAAAGCATTCTGTAGTGTCCAGAGCCCAGCGTTGTTCCTTGCTGTTTTATCCCTTGCTTCTAGCGTTCCCAGTTCCCCGTGCTCCACATGGAGGTGATTGTGCATCTGCTGCTCCAGATCTCTGATGCCCTGAGATACTTGCATTCCCGGGGGTTTATCCACCGCTCCCTCAGCTCCTATGCCATCCACGTTGTCTCCGCTGGGGAAGCAAGGCTGACCAACCTGGAGTACATGATGGAAAGGTGGGTGCTCTAGAGAAAGAATCTGATCTGGACAGGACTCTTCCTCATTGGTGGGCTGAACTCTTCATTTTTGGGGAAAGAGGTTTCCCAAATGCTTGACCTGTCTGTCAACGTTAGAGGGACTTTAGGGAAGTTACTTCTGCTCAGGACATTATCATTTTAATGCACATTTAACAAGCAAGGAGCCCATATTAGCCAATATGTGTAAATGCCCTAACTATTCAACTCAAAATTTTAAGTGGCTTAATAAACCAAGGTGTGTTTCTCACTCACATTGCAGTCTAGTGTGTGTATTGGGGCGCCCATTGGGTTCTAGGTTCCTCCCATCCATGGTTCACTTGTCCCCAAGTCTCAGTCCCCCACTGTGTCCTCTGCATTGCTGGTCAGTGAAGAGAGAACATGGAGGGGCACATGGTGTTTAAGGTCCAGTCT
Organism: Acinonyx jubatus; assembly: GCF_027475565.1. Taxonomy (NCBI): domain Eukaryota; kingdom Metazoa; phylum Chordata; class Mammalia; order Carnivora; family Felidae; genus Acinonyx; species Acinonyx jubatus. The sequence goes on from NC_069397.1 coordinate 27,628,524, forward strand.
GAATTGGCTAAGTCATGGCTTCCCACTTTGCAGTCACCTCTGCACTGCAGAGAGGCTGGGAAATGTGCCATAGCTGTGCATCTTGGAAGGAGAGAGAAGGTGATGGGTGCTGATGAGCCTCACAATTGGTCACACCTCCTACTCCTGGGCCAGGTGCTTGGCTAGGTGGGCACTAAGGCCATTCCCTGCCCTCGAGGGCCTAAGCACAGTGAGGTAGGTGGAGACAAAACAACACCCTCATTCAGGGTTGGTGGATGGGATTCATTTCCTTGTTGGCAAGAGTCAAAGTCCTCCAGAGAGTTGGGGGCATGTGCCATCTCCTGCCCCTAGGTTCTGGAAGGCAGAGGATCTCCCCTGTGCTTATGTGCTGCCTTCTGCCTTCTGAGCCTCAGCCTGTTGTTGGTTCTGCTCTGCTGTGAAGCTTGAGCCACTGGGCAGAGCTCATGATCAGACCTGCCTATGTTGGCTTATCCTTGCCCCCACCTACCCACCAATCACTGAGGCTTTGTTTCGGAGGCTCTCTGCTGGTCATTCCTTCTTGCATACCCTCTAATGTTTTTCTCACTATGTGAAAAGCTCTATGAGGGCAGGGATTTCCGTTTTTTTCTTTAAATGTTTTGTTTATTTTTGAGAGAGACAGAGAGAGCATGAGCAGGGAAGGGGCAGAGAGAGAAAGGGAGACACAGAACCTGAAGCAGGCTCCAGGCTTCAAACTGTCAGTACAGAAACCAATGCAGGGCTCAAACCCACGAACTAGGAGATCATGACCTGAATGGAAGTCAGAAGTTTAACCCGCTGAGCCACCCAGGTGCTCCAGGGATTTCCATTTTATCCATTGCTGTATCTCAAATGCCCAGAGCAGGCCTTCATGTGGTGGGCACTCCGCATATGTTTTTTGAATGAATGAAACAGAAAGTCTTGCTTCCCAAACCACGCATGCCCTTAGTCCTTTAAGGGGGGAATTGGTTGTGTTTGGCTCTGTGGACCTTGGTAAAGAGTTTTTATTTTATCCTAAGAACATTGGGATGCTTGAAGGGCTTTATTTATTTATTTATTTATTTATTTATTTATTTATTTAGCGGATGGTGTCATGGATGATTGACAGGCTAAGATCCTTCTCGTTCCTACATGTGAAGAAGGGGCTGAGAGGAGACAGGAGAGAGGCAGGGAAGCAGTTAGGGTGTAACTGTAGTACTTGTCCACATGAGAACTGGTAGAGGCCAGACAGCTGTCCCCAGTTGAGCTGCACAGCCTTGGATCAAGTCCATTCTCAGTTCCAGTGAAAACCTTTCAGTGTCTCCCCATTGCCTACATGATTTAAGTCCAGGCACTTTGCAGGGTGTGGAAGCCTTCCAACGTGAGGCTCTACCCACAGTGCCAACCTTCTCACTTCCCATTCCCTGCTTGGCCTTCCAAAGCCTCTTTCAGTATAGGCCACCTCTCAGTGAATAACTTGCCTGTTTATCCTTTAAATTTTCCTCAGGCACAGTCTCTCACCACACCCGTGAAGCCTGTACTGAAGTTCTGGTCCCTGAGTACTTAGCATATTCCTTTCCTCCACAGCTATGTGTCTGTCCCACCAGATGGTGACCTTTGAGAGGGCAGGAACGGTGCATGTTCATTTTCAGCTCAGGGCCTGTCATGTAGTAAGTCCTCGGTATTTGTTGGTTAAGTGAACAGATGAGTGTAGATGATGGGAAAACTTGAAATTGTTCAGAATGGGATTGGTCACTTTGGCTATGTGCTCAGCAGCAGTGAAAGCTAAGGTGTTTGGACATTTTTGTCTTCCATAACAAAGGCTTTTCAGGAAGCCTGTGAAAGAATACAATCTATTTGCTGGTGATGGAGCACCATCTGTTGTTTACATGGAGGTATAACAGTTTCTTCTGCCTGAGCTCTCTGTAGAAATGTGAATCCTAGAGTGAACTAGAACTTTGGAGATGCCCCAGCCCAATCTTGTCTTTTACAGATGAGGAAACCAAGGCCCAGAAAGGTGAAGAGCTGGTCTGAAGTTACCCAGCTATGGCTACAACCAAGTGGTAGAGGGCTATCAGGAGAGAATGGATCAGAGGTTGAGGATAGGAAGCCCAACTAGGAGGCCACTGTGTAGGGTGTGGTGGTGACTACAGAATCAGAATAGAAGTGAAAAATGTGAGATGCATTGAGAAGCTGGTGTTCACAGATTAGTCAAATGAGGGGCTGGGAGATAACTGAGTAGGAAGGTGTGTGTTTCCTTTTGGGTTTGCTGACCTCAGAATGGAATCTCAGGCAGAAATGTCAGTCAGCGAGCAGTTACAGCCACAACGGCACATCCTTCTTTGACAGCTGATAACATGAGCTGGGATCCAAGAATCCAAAATAGCTTTCAATTCCACATTTATTTTTGGAAACATTTTATTTGTTGAATGTCATTGTCAAGGGTAACACTCCATCTCATGGTATGAAAATGACAGAGCAGTTTTTCTTATTCTTCAACTCCTTCTTAATGGAATCTTTAGAGCTGGGATTGACCTTGCAAGTGGTATCACATAGCTGTAGCCAAATGTAATTTTAATGATGTCAGAGCTGAAGCTTAGAAAAATAACTGCCCCAGAATGACAGCCAGAAAAGAAGCGCCACCCCCCCACCCCCCCTACGACTATCTTTAACAGAGAGGAAAGGAGGATTGTAAGAGAAGAAGGTGAGTGGAAGTAAAAGAGAAAGGATATAAATACTGGTTGTAAGTGACTTACCCTTATCTGAACCTTAGACAAGCCTAAGAGGTCTGAGAATGTAGTGAGTGTTTCCCTTGGAGAATCAGCCTGTGAAGTGAAGAGCCAAACATACTAGGTCTTCAGAGTAGGACTAGGACTTCATACTAGGACTTCAGGGTTCTCTGGTGGGAAAACACTCCATTGCTTTTCCTGTGATATTGGCATGCTTGTATGCTGTTCACATTATACTAGGCCACATCTAACTATTTAGCAATACAACCAAAAAGTCAATACCAGCTTTCATTTCATGATTTCCTGAACTCACTGCCATCTACCAAAAGCTCTGCTGGAAGAAATATTATTTAGGGAGGTTTGCTCAAAGTCCAAGAAGCCCATCCCATCCTCAAATCTGGCCTTCACTAGACCAGCAAAGAACTTCTGGTCACTTGCTTTAAAAAAAATTTTTTTAATGTTTATTTTTGAGGCAGGGGGAGGGACAGAGCATGAGTGGGGGAAGGGTCAGGGAAAGATGGAGACACAGAATCCGAAGCAGGCTCCAGGCTCTGAGCTGTCAGCACAGAGCCCAATGCAGGACTTGAACTCATAAGCTGTGAGATCATGACCTGAGCCAAAGTCAGATGTTTAACCAACTGAGCCACACAGGTGCCTCAAAAACTTAATTCTTAACTTAGCAGTCCTCAGTCTTTACCAAATGCCTACCATAACATTCATATTAATAACTTACTTGCATAGTGCTTTATGGCTCAGAGAGTTCTCCACATACAAGGTCTCATTAGATTTTCATGACACCTGTAGATGGAAGTGGGCGCTAACTTCACCCTGAGGACTCTTGTTGGCTCAGCAGATATTGAGGATGCTATGACTTAGTTCTCAAGGAGTCTAGTTGGGACCCAGTTGAGTTTTTCAAACACATCAGTGAAACTTTGAGTGATGAACTGAAAGGACTTGTTCCCAAGAGGGCAGAGTTCAGAAGAGAAGCAATCACAGGAATTGGAGGAGTCCCACAAGGGACTTTGATAAAGCAGATGGAGCTTGAGGGGGGTCTTGACAGAGTCTTAAGTAGGCATTGAGGCCCTCATGTAAGTTTAGAGATACATGATATAAAAGACAGATAAGGTGCCTCTTCTCATGGAGCTGACTCTAGCAGAGGGGAGACAGATAATAAACAGAAGTAAATGAACAAAACTTCAGATAATATGTGCTCTGAAGCCAATAAAACAGGACTACAGGTGGTCAGGGAAGGCCTTTCTGAAGAGGTAATTTTCAAGCTAATACCTTTCTTATAAGAAGCAGCCAGTCAAGCTAGGATCTCTGGGGAGAGCATGGCATGCAGAAGAAGCCAGTTTCCAGTGCAAAGACCTGAAATGGTGATGTACTTGGCATGCTGGAGAAACTCAAAGAGGGCCCCCGTGACTTGAGTGAGAGAGAGCCAGATGAGGTTGGAGGGTGGGCAGGGCCCACTCAGGTAGGTTGAAACAGCAGGCAGCGAGGGTTAGCTCAGGGTCTAGCTGGGTTTCTAGAAGCTCAAGGAGGTTGCCAGTCTTCAGAGGTAGATGTTTCACAGAGGTACTGTGTGATGGTCATGATGATCCTTTAAGACATGAGTCTGACCTTGTGTTTCCTTCTGTAGCCAGGATGGACGTGTACACAGGGACCTGACTCGAGTGCCCCTCCCATCCCAGCTGTACAACTGGGCTGCCCCGGAGGTGATCTTAGAGAAGGCAGCCACAGTGAAGTCGGACATCTACAGCTTTTCGATGATCATACAGGAGATTTTAACAGGTAGATCCAAGAGCACATTCACTATGACCAGAGTCTCTACTCTTGGGTTGGGTTTTTGTTTTTTTTTCACAGGAGTTACTTTTATGAAAATTCAGAACATAGGAAAAAGAGATTTCTTCACGGAAACTTCTTTGTACTTAATAGAAGATATGAGGTGATTGTCCAGAAATGTCTTTTGTTCTTTGAGACTCAGCAAAGCCAACCTATCCTCCTATTAGTGGTGATGCATTTAATCCAAGCAAAGTTGTTTTTTTTTTTTTAATGTTTATTTATTTTTGAGAAAGAGAGCGCATGAGAAGGGGAGGAGCAGAGAGAAAGGGGAACAGAGGATCCGAAGTAGGTTCCACGCTGACAGCAGCAAGCCTGATGGGCCTGGACTCACAAGCTGTGAGATCATGACCTGAGCCAAAGTCAGGCGCTCAATCGACTAAGCCACCCAGGTGTCCCAATCCAAACATAGTTTTTAAACTGAATATTGCTGTCAGTGCTTAAGGGTCTCTGTGAGGTGCCCTTTAAGAACTTGTAAACGAGGGGAAAAGACTGGCCTCTGAGAAATAAACTATGAAACCAAATACACCTAGAGTTCAATGTGTATATAAGCAGTGTCACCTGACAGATATGGAAGCCATTCAATCCTTCAAGACCCTAATGCTAAGGAAGTGATCACATATCTGAAGATAGAAGGAATCTTTCAGGAGAGGGCACACACACACACACACATACAGTAAAACCACATTCACTGAGGAGGTAAGTGAGTGTTCCCTCTCATTTAGCAGTGTTTACAATCTGAGAGGCAAAACCACACCTTCCATGAGAGGAGTGCACTGAGCTGCCCATCCTGATGCCATGAAACATTTCCTGTGGTCTCCAGGTCTGCCAGCAGGGAGCCCACATGTACATAATTCTGACAGTACTTGTTCCTGTCTCCGTAGCAGGGATTTCCCTGGTAAATGGGTAAAGTGGTTTCTTGTCTATGACTGGTCATCCAGATAGTTTTTTCTATAAAGAGAAATTAATGTTTAAAGGGGTTGAGTGACTTAACTAAGGTTACCCCAATTACCCAATTTTACATGATTTCTTCTTTTTTTAAAACATCATCTCTTTATGTTACTTTTTCCTGTGACTTTTTCTTTACCAGATAACATACCCTGGAATGGCTTAGATGGCTCAGTTATTAAAGAAGCCATCGTCTTGGGAAATTATTTAGAAGCTGATGTAAGGCTTCCAAAACCTTATTATGATATTGTTAAGTCAGGCATCCAGGTCAAGCAGAAAGACCGAACTATGAACCTTCAAGATATCCGGTACATTTTGAAGAACGACTTAAAGGTAAGCTCTGAAGCTGTTAGGACTTTATTTCGGCTTACTCGTCACAGAGGCATAGGGGGTTAGAGATGAGGAAGAAGCTAGTTGAAAGAAGTTTTGGAAATCCTCATTTCATCATATCCCTTCTGTGCTCCCAAGAAAAGGAGCTGCTAGCTGCTTCACTTGGTTAGGGCAGCAGGAAATTGATGAGGGAGGCTGGAGAAGGTTGGCACATAGTAGAGGTATCCTGTAGGCACATAATGCTATTCAGTGACTGGAAGCTATTGTTACTGTTTAAAAAATATTAGGGGTGCCTGGGTGGCTCAGTTGGTTGAACGTCTGACTCTTGATTTGGCTCAGGTCATGATCCCAGGGTCATGGGATAGAGCCCCATGTCGGGCTTCTTGCTGAACGGAGATTAAGATTCCCCCCGTCTCACCCTCTGCCCCTCACTCCTGCTCACGCTCTCTCTCTAAAATTAAAAAAATATATATTGGCAATAACAATGAATTAGCTAATTTGGATTACAGTCAGTCTACCCAACAGGAAGAAGTTTATTTGATACCTAGACCTGCTTAAAAAATACTAGTAACATTCAGATAATTGCAAATATGTCCTTGATGATATTTCCCTTATTATAGGATTTTCTCGGAGCCCAGAGAACTCAGCCAACTGAGAGCCCCAAGATGCAGAGATATGAACTCCATCCTGATGTCAATGTTTGTCTAGGACTGATGTCAGAACATTTGAAAGAGACCCCTAACTTGGAAATAAAAGAGCTAAAGGAAACAGGTATGGCCTTAACCCACAGGGTAAGCATTAATTGACATGAATGGGTTCCAAGAGTTGCAGGCTACAACTAATCAACTCCTCCAGACTGTACACATCACTTATACCGGGAAAAGATTGATGCCTTCAAGAAAAATCAAGATCCTTGAAATTACTAAGTTAAATATTTTTGGCTCCAGAACTAAGCAGTAATAGCCAGTTTATTTCTAGTATGATTATTCTTAGGAATTTATTTAATTGCTTCACAAATAAAAACGGTGATTTTTTTAAAAAGTTAATTTCATTTTGAGAGAGAGGGAGAGAGAGAATCTCAAGCAGGCAGAGCCCGACATAGGGCTCAATATTCTGAACTGTGAGATTATGACCTGAGCCAAAATCAAGAGTCAGATGCTTAACTGACTGAGCCAGCCAGGCATCCCCCAAAATGGTGATTTTTATATTTAAAACTATTATCTGCTCATTATAGAAAACTTGAAATCATACAAAGAAGAAAATTACTTATTTTAATTCTGCCACTTAGAAATAATTTGTTAATATTTTGGTGTTTCCCTCCAAGCTTTTCATATAGTTTTATAGCTTTGTTCGTACATTTAGAAATCTTAGGGGCACTTAGGTGGCTCAGTCGGTTGAGTGTCTGACTTCAGCTCAGGTCATGATCTTGCAGTCAGTGAGTTTGAGCCCCGCATTGGGCTCTATGCTGACAGCTCAGAGCTTGGAACCTGCTTTTGGATTCTGTCCCCTTCTCTTTCTGCTTCTTCCCCACTCGTGCTCTGTTCTGTCTCTCAAAAATGAATAAACGTTAAAAAAAAAAAAAAAGAAATCTTAGAATGCAGAGCTGAAAAGGACCTTGCAGTCATCTGGCTTAATATCCTCATATTCCAGATGAGAACACTAAAGTTGAGAGAGGTTATGGCTTGCTCAGGATTCCAGAACTTACTAGAGAGCTGGAATCCAGGCCAAGTGACCATTCTTTCTGCCTCTCTTTGGACAGGGCTGGAGGCCTCCAGAATGACCTCCAACAAGCTTTCATTACTTTGGCTCGTCCATCCCATTCTCTGCAAGCTGTATACCATCAACCAGAGGTGATGGGTGATCAGTTCTAGTGGTATTTTTTGAATTAATTATTCTTCCCATTATGTAGTGGCTTCTCGGGCAGTGTCTTGGCTACTTTTATCAGATGCTCACCAAGAGCATAACTTTGACATGAATATTCAAACTCCTGTGTGTGTAAAGAAAGCTATGAATTTAGTTTTTAAGATTCAGGGGCCTGTAATTTGCATGTCCTGATAGTTAGGCATGTTTTGAACACATTGTAACTTAAGCTTAGAACATTTTCCCCAGGGTTTGACCCCTCCCCAATTTTCTACCTCAACTCATGTCAAAATGGGAATTTTCATCACTTAGAAATACTCCCTCACCTCCTGGAAGTGTATCTTGTAGTCTTCCACACCTGGGAAGGGAATGGGAAACTAAAAAGTTTCTTTCTCCATTCTCATATCGCTGGAGCAACATGCTAAGGCTACTAAGTTGCTGCGTGTGATCACTTTAATCAGTTGCATGTTGCCACTCTTTCCAGCAGGCAGTCGGCTTCATTCACCCACGGAGAAAGCAACACCAGATCCTCAGGTCCTAGATCCAGGTCTGATGGCCAAGGAGACTCAGAACCGAGATGCTGCTTCTCCTGCCTGCTCTGTGATGGAAGAGGACTCCAGGGGGCCCAGCCCAGGTCAGGCTAGCCTCTGCAGCTTTGAAATCAATGAAATCTACTCAGGCTGCCTGGACAGGGGAGATAACACGAAGGAGGAGCCCCCAGGAGCTGATTCATCTGTTGTGGGAGCTGGACCAAGCCAAGCAGATGAACTAAAGTCCATGGAAGAAGAGTTGGAAAAGATGGAGAGAGAAGCATGCTGTTTTTATGATGAGGACGAGAGCTCTTCAGAAGCTGACACAGAGCTCTCCTTTGAGGACTGGGATTGGCAAAATGGTTCTCTTAGTTCACCCAGCCTACCTGAGCTAGCCAGAGAAGGCAAGGGCAATGGGAGCAATAGGTGCATGACCGAGGAGTACATCAGTAAGTGTGTGCTGAATCTGAAGATTTCACAGACATTAATGTACCAGAATGCCGATTTGCTGAGGAATACTGAACAGAGAATTGATAAACTTGAGATGATACAAAAGGGGCAGGAGGAGTACAGGTCTTTGTGGGCTTCTTCAAGAGAGTTTACGAACATTTATGACTCACCTTCAGCCTTGGGCCCCCCAGCTTCCACCTATGTTCCACCTGTCATGCAGCTGCTGAGAGGCCAGCAGCTGGACACCAGTGGCAATTGCCAAACCCTGACAAGATCTTCCATGGTGAGAGACTTTCAAGGAGGACATTTTGGCAAAAGGTCCAGGAAAAGAAGTGACTGTGGCTGGAAACCTGTCATCCAAGTCTCTGAAGAAAGCACTGGGGATCAGTCAGAGAAGAACCATCAGGTACAGCTAAGTGGGAGGCAGGGCAGCATGAGCAGGATCTGGAACATGATTCAGCATAGCCCCTAATCCATGTGCAAGGACTAACCTAAATACAACCAACTCATAGTGGGGTCCTCTTGGCTTTGGGAAATAAGGCCTCTAGGATGGAATTCCAAGGTAGATACTCTTCATCTCTCATTCCAAACCCAACATACAGCCCATGTTCTTTGTAATCCATGCATCAGATTGAACTATTTGAAATTGCTGTCTTATAGGTCAAAATATTCAAGTATTGACAATTATACGTGGTTCAACTTACTAAATATGGTATCTTGGGCAGGTATTAATCTCCATTCTAAATTGTTTAGTCATTCATTTACTCACTCATTCAATAAACATTTATAGAGCCAGAGGCTATGCATTAGACTCTGGGATATGATGATGCATGAGCCACAGACTCTACCTATGAGTAGCCCCAGTATGGGACAGATGGACCTGGTCATCAAAGAAGACACCTCAAAGGAGGTGAGAAGATACCATGGGAGCTGGCTTGACAGGTGTAGCTTGAGGCTTAGTGAGGTTGTAGCTCTTCCATGAGCTCCTTAAGGACAGGGTCTGTGTCTTACTCATTCTGTGTCCTAGCAAGGGTGCCTGGCACATAGTAGGTACTTGGCAAATGGTCACTGAGGGAATGAATAAATGAATGAGTCTGAACAAGTTCACACATGGAATGCTGGCTGCCTCTTGAACCAGGATTTTAGAGATGGATCAACCCCATCATTTTACAGAGTATGAAGCTCAAGTTCAGTGCCTTAAACTTCCTAATGTCCAGGTGTTACAGAGGTGGGGTTGAGGTAGGAGAGGTCAGCCTCATTTAGAAGGAGGACTTTTTACTGAAATTATTTAGAATTGCTGGCCTGCAGTGATAAAAAGCTGGCCAGCTTTTAGTGGGTTTTATTATAGTTTAAAAATTCTCTACCTGTAGTACATCCTTTAATTGTCTGCACAGGGCAGACCGCTCCCCTCACCACCCCCCCCCCCCCCCTTACTACACTACTGCCAAGGCCCACAACTGATTAGGGGCAGAGTTCTTCACTCCTAGTTTAGTGTTCTTTCACTGTGCCCTGCTGAATGTCAGACTTCAGTCCTCACTTAAAACATTTGCAAAAGTGTTGGCTTTTTTTTTTTGTATGAAAAGAAGGCACAAAGAACTTAATTAGACTCTAATTTCTGTTTATATTGAAATTTCAAATTTATTAGAAAACAATTAGAAATAAGTTTTCTTGGGGCGCCTGGGTAGCTCAGTTTGTTGAGCATCCTACTGTTGGTTTTGTCTCAGGTCATGATCCCAGGGTCATGGGATTGAGTCCTCTGTCAGGCTCCATGCTGACCGTGGAGCCTACTTAAGATTCTCTTCTTGCTCTCTCTCTCTCTCTCTTTGTCTCACTCTCTCCCTCTCTCCTCTCCTCCCCTCCTTCTCTCTCCTACCCGCCCTCCCTCATCCACCTCTCCTGCCAGCCATCTCTCTCTCTCTCTGTCTCTCTCTCTCTCTCAAATAATAATAATAAAAAGGTTCCTTGTATGTTATGTTTTGGTTATTTATCACTATGTAATAACAGCAACAAAAACCCAAACTTTGTGGCTTAAAACAATAATTTATTTCTCACAATTCTGTGGGTCAGGAATATGACAGGGCTTACCTGGTGATTCTCTCTGTGTGGCATGGGCTGGGATCACTCTCTTGACTGTATTCAGCTGAAGGCTGGGATAGGCAAGAAGGTTCAAGGCCTCATTGACATGCCTGGTGCCTTGGCCTCCTCCAAGCAGCCCCTCTCTGCACTTGGCTTCTCATCATCCAATAAATAATCTCATCCAAGCTTCTCTACAGCATGGCAGCTGCCTTCCCAAGTGAAAGCTGAAACTGCTAAGCCTCTTTAAAAACTAGTCCCAGCCCTAGGACAGTATTACTGCTGCTACTTTCTGTTGGTCAAAGTCGCAAGGCCAGCCCAGATTCAAGAGGAGGGAAATAGGTTCCAGCTATCTTGTGGCAGTGTGGACAACAAGGGAAGGAATTCATGGCAAGCCTCATATGACTATGGATATGACTAATACATATGACTATGGATAAAACAATTGTACCATATTGAATTTTTCTTTAAAAAATCTACGCTGCTTTTCTAGCATAATCAGGGAATAAGGCATTTCCATCTAAATGGATTTTTCAGTTAATTGAAATCCATTAATTTATCAGTTCTTAAATTTTTAATCATACTAAATGAAAACATTACAACCTTCCCATTATCCTAAATACCTATTTTGAATATATTCTAATCTTTCCTTGGTGACCATGACATTTTTCAGAACATCTGTTACTTGATGCTCCATGATAAAGTTGTTGCCCTTAGCCCCTGCTAAGGAATCTTCTCCCCCACACAGAGTCCTCTGGAGCTCATACTTTAGGGAGCTTATGATCATATTTGTGCATCCTCTCACTTTTAGGCATCTTGATGTCATCCCAAAATACCACATTTGTTGTCTCAATTTGCCGAAGGTTAGGAAGTACAATGAACTAAGTTTGTTAAACTTGGAATGAGCAGATCCAAAATTCTCTCTTTGGGATAAAATATACAGTGTTTAATTTACCTTTTTTTTTTTTTTTTTTAGATAGAGAACATGAGTGGGGGAGAAGGGCAGAGGGAGAGACAGACACAGAGAATCTTAAGCAGGCTCCGTGTGGAGCCTGAGGCAGGGCTGGATCTCACGACCCTGGGATCATGACCTGAGCTGAAATCAAGAGTCGGACACTCAACTGACTGAGCCATACAGGCGCCTGTGATTTAATTTACTTCTATTTCCAAAGTATTGTAGCTTTTATTTTAGTGTGCTTTATTTTCATAGCATCCTCACTGGTGGACTCAGATAGATACTACATCCCAGTTTTATGGATGAGGAAACTGAAGCACAAGACTTTCTTAGGTTATTCTGAGTAAGGGTTTGACTAGAACCCAGGGCCCCGGTTTCCTGCCACAAAGCTTGCTGCCTCAATAATAATATAGGGGAAAGTTTTGGGATTTTTTATGTCTGTTTTGTCTGCTTATTCTTCACTTGCTCCCAGTCTGTATTGGGTTCTTGGGGGCCAGCTTCTCTACGTAAAGACCTCCACGCAATATATGAGTTATTAGGTATGAAACATGAAAAGGGAAATCATCTTAGTAGGTTCAATAATTTCTGCACATTTAGCAAGAATGGCTTGAAAAATAGAATGTGAGAGTGAAGAGAAGAGGAATTCCTTCATCAAAGCACTGAAACAGGTCTACTCTTTTTAAGCTGCCAACTTTTAGTGGACCTGGAAAACAGGGCACAAGTGAACAATCGCAGCCCTCTCAAGGAGCCAAGCACAGTTTGGAAAGAAACAGGAGCCCAAATACCAGCAGGTGGGTTAACATTTTGTTCTTAGACTCTCATGTGACCCCAAAACCACTTAATGATCTTCATGTGTCTTGTCACAAAGAGACTGTGAGTGATGAAAAACAGTAACACAGAAACAGATCTTGGCAGGTTTTCTCCTTTGAATGGGTGGAAGGACCTATGTAATGGGAACCTGTAGGAGAAAACATCAAAGGTAAAGGACCTGGCAGGTTAATCAGACAGAATTCATCATTTATCAAAAGCAAAGCACCTTGCCTTTCCAAAGCTGCCAAAATTGTTTTTCTTATAAAAAGAGATGCCAGGTACCCCATTTGCCAGTGCTCCAGAAACCAAACTGTTTGGAAACCAGGGTTGTTCAAAATAAACATCCCTGACGTCGGAGCAGGGTTGAACAATACAACTGTTAACCATGCAGCTTCTGATTTCCAGCCAAATCAATGAAATGAATTGGCTTCAGCACAAATCACAGGAAGGAGAGCATATGTGTACAGTGAGTTTTTAAGAACTTATGTAAAACATTTTATTTTGCATAGGGGCAAAACTATTAAAGGGCCGATTATTAAAGGGCCAATAAGTGTGTTTCAAGATAGACTAGTCCATCAATTTCAGTTTTTCTTTTCTGTGGTTAAATGATTTTAATCCATGGTTTTGAAGTCAGTTCTCCTGGAAAGAAGTAACTTTTTGTTTCTCTCCCAGTGTTGACTTGAGACTAGCAACAAGAGTTTGCTGTTCCTTTCATGTTGGTAAATGTGTTCACTAAGGGAGTATCAAGGAGAATCCCCAGACATCTTAGTTCAGTGTATGTTACCTTTACAAAGAGAATTACTGGAGAACCAACTAACTGGCACCAAAGGGGTTAGAGCTCACATCATTGAGAGAAGCAGATGCGGTGACAGTATAGGCATTAGGTGGTAAATCAAAGCCCCTATTCACTGTGTTCCCCCAAAACACAAAAAAACAGACCAAAGAAAAGTTTGACATTTTGCTGCCAATCCACCTAGTCTTTTTATATCTTTTTTAGACATAAAATTATAATTCCGTGTAAACATATATAGGTACTTTTATATCCTGATTTTTCCCCTTACATTAGAACAAGAGCATTATCTCACATTATTGGAAAACCTTCTGTGAACTCATAATTGTTGGATTTCCCCCATTGTTGAATTTTAGGTTGTGTTATTTTTTTGTCCATTTTGAATAGGGCCACAGCGACTTGTCAGTGCAACTGTTTCTGCACTTTGGAATTATGTCCTTGATGGATTGCCAGAAGCAGAGTTACTAGGTGAAGGGTTTAAACATTTTAAAGATAACTTGATAGCTGCTGTCAGATTGCTCTTTAAAGAAGCCAATCAGATTTGACCTTTCTAATTCAGTCTCTCTGCTTTCTGGTCCAGCAGGGAAGTAGGGCATTCAGGATAACAAGGAATTCATATATATGCCACAAGTCACACATTTTCAAAGGGTTAGTTTAATAGATGATAAGATACATATATAATCATGGATGTGTAGAGGAAAAGAGATTCCCTTGTTTTTCAGATGAGGAAACCTTTGTACAGAGAGATTAAAGTGTGCCAAAGGCAGGCAGCTAATTAGTGGTGGGTAGGGTCTGGAACTCAGTGAAACTAAGCTGAAGATCTCTGAATGTTCTTCAGGTTCCCTGGTGCCTTAAGACCATGCTTACAAATGTTAGTTATTGTGCTATCACTGATATGCAGGTGGGCCTGTTATAAAAGAATTCTGAACAAAGGGTAGGAACAGTTACTGAACCATCACCTGTGTTCTGTGGCATTGTTGGGGTCGGGGGCTCTGCAATAGCTCAGGGACTAGAAGTCTGTCTACTGAAACTGTGTTTCAATTGTGGGGTTTCTTCTACCTCTGAAAAATTTTCAAGAGTACTTTTAGAATCATGTAATCTGAATTTGGAAACTGAAAAAAACCTCAGAGGTCTTCTAGCCCAGTCCTTTCATTTCCTAGCCAGGGAAGGTCTAAAGAGTCTAGTGCCCGAACCAAGTTGACTCAGCTTAATAGTGTACTTTTCCCTGTGCCAAGCCACCTGAAGGGACCTCTGGTGTCATCCAGCCCTGGCCAGGCCTCTGCTAGGTAAGGAGTCTTGCTGTCAGAACGCTGGGGAGTCTGACACTCTCTGGTGGCAGGCAGGAGTCAGTGCAACCCCAGGAATGACTCTGAGAGGAGAGGATGGTCCGGGTGGGCTGGAGCTGCAGGGCTCAGGGTTGTGTCAGGAACTTGAGCAAACTACTATATTTGTGTCTACCCTGTACCCCCCCCCCCACCCCTTTACATAATTTAGGATCAGTGTGGAATCTGTGTCTTCTGAAATCTGTCATACAAAGTTAAGAAATAACGAAGATGATGGAGAGGTACACTTAAAATGGAAATGTGAGTAAAACATCCTAAGTTCTGTTGGGCAAAATGAAATTTAAAGTATATTTCTAACCTGCTTGTTATCTCTAAGTACACAGCCTGTATTGCACCAGCCTCCCACATTCTTTTCTACTGTTGGATCGTTCCAGTTTAAAAGCAAGGCTTTCTGGGGTGCCTGGGTGGCTCTGTTGGTTAAGTGTCTGACTCTTGATTTGGGCTCAGGTCATGATCTCACGGCTTGTGAGTTCAAGCCCTGTCAGGCTCCATGCTGACTTCTTAGGACTCTCTCTTTCCCTTTCTCTCTGCTTCTCTCCCTCTCTCTCTCTTTCTCTCTCTCTCAAAATAAATAAACTTAAAAAAATACATTAAAAAAATAAAAGCAAGGCCTTTCTGACTACAAATTACAGAAGGGAAATGCTTTTTTCTTTCTTCTTTCTTTTTTTACCATCTAGTCAGGAAAGATAACCTATGTCTTTTAACATTGTTTAAATGAACATATTTTGTGTTATTAGTCCAAAGAAAAGAGATTATCAAGTCCACCACTGTGTATACTGTTTTGTTCAGTGATTTTTTTTTCTGGAAAAAACTTTTTTCATTTCTAGACTTTATAGGAATATTTCCATTATATATATATACTATGTATATCACTATATATATATAGTATATACTATATATATCAGTATATAATACTGATGATTATAATACTAATATATATATACATATGTATATATACTGATGCATATTACATAACAACTATAGCAAAAACAGTACACGATATAGAAATTTAATATATAACATTCATTATTAAAGAACATTCAGTGTCACTTGGATATACCTTGTGGGCATTTTCCTTTCGTATCAGTTTTATCTTTAAAAGGGTACGGTGTCTATGTATTTTAATCCTAATGTTAAATGACATTAGCAAAAGTATAGAACATTTGGAATGAAGACACATGCACATAAGCACACATATATATACACACTCCCAAAATATGAACTCAGCATAGTCCAGAGAGGCTAGACAAACTCAAATAGAATCCTTTCCACTAGTTTCTACAGGCTGCAGATGTTATTTTCTTGTAAAATCTTCATAGCAGGAAGGTCTGTCTACAAGTTTTCTGCTACCTTCTACTCCAGAATTCAGAAATTAACTGAAGATTCTGTCCTTCCCTGTTATCACTTCTTTTCTCTCCTCCCCTTCGAACCAAAAAGCACAAGCTAAGGATGATGCAGTTCTAAAAAGGCAATTACTGTGATAATATGAACTTTAAAAGTATTTTGTAGCTCTTCAAGAAGCAAAAGCTTTTGTCTCCAATGTTCACAGTTCTGTTTTAAATGCTACTTTCTCTCTGTCCAGTGGAGGTGAAAGAAATGGCAGAGAGAGCAGCCACCGGGCAGCTGGCAGTACCACCATGGCATCCTCAGAGTAGTGCGACTTTAGAGGATGAAGCTAAAGATGAGCCTGATTCCCTGCTGCAGCCCCCGCTTGGGGACCCTGAGAAAGTGGGTTGGCAGTGCACTGTAGAGTATCCCAGGGAAAATGATGAGTCAAGAGAAAATGGAAAATGTAACAAAATGGGTAACAGTGACTGTGACAGTGACCAGTATGGCAAACAGCCTGGACCTCAAAGCTTCAACAGTAAGTGCAGTTGGAGGAATTGGGATGGTTGAGCTCTATCAAGTTATTAGCTCTCAAATATAAGTAAGCATCCTGGAATATTTCCTTTGCTTGGTCTTCTCCCCTTTCCCATATATCTGGGATCCCTGAATTCCAGGGGCATACCCTTTTGATTCCATTGTCCTTCCTGTAGGTAAAGAAAATCCAGAAATTCGTGAGTTTTTCTGTTACTGGAGCAGACCATTTGCTCAAAGGAAGAAAAATAATCTGTATACCATGACCCTGTTGTTGGCTCTAACTTGGCAAGGAATTGAACCTTTTTTTTTTTTTTTTTTTTTTACCTGAGTACAGTAGTAGATGGCCATTCCCTACTGCCCATTTCTTTGCATTTTCAGCCAGAAAAACTTCACTGGCTCCTAGAGATTCTGTGCTAGAGGAATCTAGAGACAAATGGCATTGACTGTCATCACTTTGTAGATTTGCAGGTTAAAACTGAAGGCTATGCATTTCTACCTGGTAATTTGCATGCAATCAGGGCATGGAATATTATTTCACAGTTGTTTACAAATCAAAGAAAGGTACATCTAAAATTTTCATTTATGTTAGGTAGAAAACCTACTGGCTTGAGGTCTTTTGGTATTTAGAATCTGTTCCTTATCAAGCATCCCCCTTGAATGGGTGGGCCAAAGGATTGATGATACAGGACCACGTGTTGGGGCCAGGCCAAACTTACAGTCTCCACTTTCTGGACTGAACCTGACATATGGGACATGGCCATCCTTGGCAGAATATTCACAGATCTCTTCTCTCCTGCCACTCCTCTTCCCTTCCATGCCATCTGAATATCATGGAATGACTATGGCCCTGGTTGTGTTATAATCATTAGGTATCAGGCACCTGTCTCCCAGCAAAACTGTGTATCCAGAGCATAGTGAAGTCTTTCAAGCAAGTTCTGACGCATCTGTGGTCATTGAGAAATCTTACAGTGTAAGTAATATGGCCTGCAGAACCAGGTTGAACCCAAGGACCTAATAAAGTAGAACTGAGTTGTTGTTATATATTATGACATTGAAATAATATCTATAGTAGTTCTTTTTTGTTGGAGTATGTGCTTCGCATGAATGGAAAAGTATTTTCTCCCTGCCTAAATACTGTTTGAGTCAATTCAACTCAAAGCATTGTGTATCTTGGGGCTTGGGTGGAACACAGACGAGTGTCAGATTCTGGAAACTCTTGAGCTTTCTTTCTAGCTGCGTAGATGATGAGACCAACTCTGGAATCACAGTGTGAGGTCAGGTATCAAAGCTCATGGCCCAGCAGGTGACTGAGGTCCAATTGGAGTAGGAAGAGCAAGGCCAGGGTTGTGATGAGAGGGCCTTCTTCACCTAGAGTGTCCTCTGAGACCCAAATTCAGCTCTCAGTAGAAGGAATGTGTTTCTGCCTGGCAACTGCACCTCAGCAGGATCTGTGCATTGAGGCTGCAGCCCTGCGTCAGGGGTTTAACACATCCTTGAGGTATGTAATTGGGCCACAGTCCAGCCAGGCTAAGGAACCAGAGTGTGTTATCATTGTGATAGGAGGACACAGTCACTTAAAGAATATAAACAGCAACTGAAAATGAAATAATATAAAAATACAATTGTGGTAACATTTGAGATCTTTCAAAGAACATACTATTATATTTAATCACGGCACACAAACCACCCACAGGACAATTTAGGACAATTTATTCTTTTTCTCACATGGGGGCTGGAAGGATAGGCCATGTTAAGCATACTGGCTTGGCTGGAGAAGCAGGTCTGTCAGGGAAGCGGGGAAGGTATGTGAGGCCAGGTTTGTCTGAGAAGTTTCAATTTGATACAAGAGGTGAAGGGGAGCAGCTGCCAAGTGTGCAGGAAGAGGAAGCATGTGGCAAAAGCAGCATCCAAGGAAATAAATCATAAAACCTCTGCAAAGGGATCATTGAAGGTGTGGAAAGAAGCTAGTTAGTTGCCTGTGCATGTGGTGATCAGGGCCTGAACATGGAGAAATAAGCATAAAAGGAAGGGGTGGAATGGAGATGGTGAAGAAATAGCTGTTACTTTTGAATCTTCAAGTTTTATTTTTATTATTGAGATTGCATTGCTATTTTTAACATTATACTCCTTCACTTTTAAACTGTAGTGCCCACGGGACTCCTTATTTTTGAGCGGCCTCAGCTTCCTCATCTGGAAGACGATGCCAACACACGGACTGCGTCTGTGGGTGTTCAAACTCAGTGCCAGCTTGAGTTGTCTAGGGCCTTTCTTCTTAGAATTTCAGAGCAGAAAGGTCACCTAACTCCCTCCCCCTCCATTGTACAGATGAGGATGATGAGTCCCAGGATTTTCATTTGCCTCACTTGCTTCAATGGTTCACAGCTTGCTGTGGGGAAGGAAGGCAGAGGCAGGTGGTGCAAGCAGGTGGGGGGGGGGCGGCCCAAGTGATTTTAGATAACCCCGTTATTAACACTGTATCCAACTATAAAGGGATTTGTTTACAATGAACACCGACCTAAAAGTGATTTCCTACATTATTAATAGGATCAGTCCATACAATCAACTTGTTCACCAGAGTCTTCTGAGGATGTAACAGATGAATTTTTAACTCCAGACTATGAATATTTTCATTCTTCAACTGCTCAAGAAAACTTAGCTCTAGAGGTAAAAACCACAGTTTAGGGTAAAGTACTTTTCAGCTTTCTCTATTGCCTTATTTCTTTTAAATTATTTTTATTGAGAAAAATAGCTTACACATAAAAGCGTCTAATTTCGACTTAGTGTTTTCATGTGTTTTGAAAAGACATCTGAAAAATAAGATTTGTGAGAATGGAAAGTCATATGCAGTTTCTCCCAAAACTGTGGTTCCTGTATTTGTACAGCACTTTGTACTTTTTTTAAAAACACTTTTCTTCATGTCACCTAATTCACATATCCTTCCTGTGGGGAAGAGAAGAAGGCCTGCTGTTATTCCTCTGTGTGAAGAAGTGGTGATCCACAGATGTAGGGAATTAGCCCTGGCCTGCCAAGCTTTAGTGGCAAGAGAGCCAGGATTAGAGGCCAGGGCTCAGCATGAATGTGGGGCTGTGCAGTGCATGGGGCTTTCTTGGGAACCTGCCCTACTTTTGCAAACATCTATTTGTACAGAGTATTTTCATTTATAAAATGAAGCTCCTTACATTTTCTTACATATTTGTTTGTTTGTTTGTTTATTTATTTATTTATTTATATAATTTCTACCTCACCTTCTACTGACCTACCATTTTTTGGACCTTTTACCACTATGGAAGGTGGGGTAGAGGAAAGGGAGGATTGTAGATCTCAAACACAATATTTGACTGGCAGGAATTCAGTGATGCAACAAAAGCATCACTTCCACTCTTCTGCACGTCTGATAACAGTTTTCTGTTGTTAATCCTTCAGCTATTCTGGCTTTTAATGTGAGCAGACTGGCATGTTAAGAAAATCTTTAATAAAAAGATATACAGTACATATACACATATTATGTATACATATACGTATAAAGTGTAACATAGAGGAGAGTACACAGCTCTTAAGTGTACAGCCTATTGACTTTCCCAGACTTGAACACATTCATGTAACCAACCAGATCAAGAAGCAGAACATTATGGGTCCTCCAGAAGACCCCTGTGGGCTTCTTCCCAGTCACTGTCACCTCTCAAAGGAACCAGTGTTCTGACTTCTCACCCCCCAGAAAGTAGCTTTGCAGTCTGGGCCATTTTTCCAACTTTCTAGCTTTTCTGATAAAAGTCCTAGGAATCAAAACATCTTTGTGGGAAGGTTGGGGGAGTGGAGGGGATAATATAAAGAAGGGAAAAGTCACACAGTTCTTCCTCACAGTGGGGGCTGGGGAGGGCTTGTTGAGGAGGAACATAAAGTTCAAATGAGCACTTAATGTCTTCGAAGCAGGTTTATTCTTTTTCTATAAAAGATGCAGGAACCTTAGGAAGATTTTCAAGGTTTAAGAACATCAAGAAGTTCTCCCTCTACTTTTGATGATATGATGGCCTCCAGTGACCCTTCTTTCTTTGCTCTTTTATTCTTTTGTAGACTTCAAGTCCTATAGAAGAAGACTTTGAAGGAATACGAGATGCATTTGCCCAACCTCGAGGTTCTGGTAATAAGCTCTTAAGGCAGATTCCTTTTCACTTGCCTTTACTTTCTGTTGGATGACAGATCTTTAAAGCTGGAACAGTTCTTAGAGATAACCTCCTCCAGGCCTTTGATTTTACAGATGAGGAAACCTAGGCTTTGTGATTTCTCCTCATTAGAATGAATCTCCTGCTCCTCACCAGCCTCATAACATCCGCATATCATGTTTTCTGTACTTCCCCTTGCATCCTTATAGCATATGTTTAGTGGTTGCTGCTGCTTCCCCGCCTTCCCAGCCTTTCATTAGATTTCTGGCCCCTTTGTGGCACATAGCAGGTGCTTGGTTATATTCACTGAGCTGACCTGAGGGATTGACCCAGGCTGTACAACTGGTTATTGATGTAACAAAAACTAGAACTAGCTTTTCATGTCCTTCACCCTAAGAGGCAGAGTTTGACTGTCATTTTCCTTTGCTTGCTTAGAATCTTGGCAAAGAGTTAATAACAGCCAATAGTGCATAGTCAACATAACATCCTTCCCTCGGGAGGCCTTGGGTTCTGTATAACTCAGCAACTGCTTTCCATTACATGGGAAGTTAACCTTGAATCAGCAACCCGGGTGTGGCACAAGATAAGATAGAAGTCAACCACTGATTCTGATACAGACATTTAAAAAATTGTGTACTTTTACTCTTTTAAGGTATACAACTGTCTATTTTAAAGTTTATTTATTTGGAGAGAGGGAGAGAGAGAGCACAAGTGGGGGGGGGCAGAGAACAAGGGAGAGAGAGAGAATTCCAAGCAGGCTCCATACTGTCAGCACAGAGCCCAGCGTGGGGCCTGAACCCATGAACTGTGAGATCATGACCTGAGTCGAAATGAAGAGTCGGATGCTTAACCCACTGAGCCACCCAGGTGCCCCTACAACTGTCTATTTAAAAAAATTGTTTTTAATGTTTATTTATTCCTGAGACAGAGAGAGACAGAGCATGAGTGGGGGAGGGGCGGAGAGAGAGGGAGACACAGAATCAGAAGCAGGCTCCAGGCTCTGGGCTGTTAACACAGCCTGACGTGGGGCTCTAACTCACAAGCCGTGAGATCATGACCTGAGCCAAAGTCGGTCATTCAACCGACTGAGCCACCCAGACATCCCTACAACTGTCTATTTTAAACTCAGAGTTACCTATCTACTGAGCCAGGTAGCTATTTTCAGTCATGTCTCAACATTCTGAACCCAGACAACGTGGGCTTGGATTCTGAACTTACTGCCTTCCTCCTGCTATATACTCTGGTTTCTATCTCTAACCTGATTCATGCCCCTGTCACAGTTGACATCATCTTAAGCAGTAGGCTTTTAGATGAAAAGTTAAATTCTCAGGACAACGTGTATTAAAAGTCTGCAGACCTGGATCTTGGGTCACCCACTTCTTTCATGTGGCCTCTGCCTGCAGTTACTTTCTGTGTGAGCCTGACCTGCACATAGCCATTTCACTTCTGTTTAGAAGAAGGTTGAGTGGGATAGAGAAGTTGTGGGGCAGGTAGGTCAGAAATCCAGGGCTACTTTGATACGTCATCTGAAGTACACGAAGAAACCTCTGATTTCCACTCATGTCCCGCTTTCACCCTTCTCTTCCTCCTTTTCCACTAGGGCTCTGACATATACCCCGTCCACACCAGGCGATGCCACAGGTGAAAATCGGACACATGCCAGGTTCCAAGCCCAGTTTTGCCACTGATTTTTTTTTTTCATGCATGATCATTTCACCCCAGGGCTCCATTCTCTCTTTGTATAAAGTAAAGGAGAGGGTCAGACTGCAAAATCTCTTAAGTTTTTTTCCAGCTGTAATGGTGCTTATTAGGAATTCCTTAATGCTTTCTAGGGCTTTATGCCTCCTAGGTATTTGAAAGAGGGTCACAGGAAGAAGAGCCCTCATGCTTCTGTACTGACGTTTCAGACCTCCTTGGTACCTGCTAAAGGTGACACTGTTTTGGTGAGCCTCCCCATCGTCCACCATACTACTTGCTTTAAGAAATGGCCTTGGGATCATGAGCATTTGCCGAGAGGGCAGGCTGCTCTGCCTGTCCCCTTCTCTATAAACAAAGCAGTACACTGGTGGGAAGAATAATGAATAGTGGCCCTGTCTGCCCAGAGGTCTGCATAGTATCTAACCTGAGAACTGGTGGGGAGTAACTTTGGATACTTGATATCAAGAAGAACAGAAGAGGTGCACCTGGGTGGCTCAGCCAGTTAGGCATCTGACTCTTGGTTTCAGCTCAGGGCATGATCTCACAGTTTCATGAGTTCAAGCCCCATGTTGGGCTGCTCCGTGCTGTCAGTGCCGTGCCTGCTTGGGATTTTCTGTCTGTCTCTCTCTCTGCCCCTCCCTCACTCACACTGTCTCTCTGTCTCTCTCTCTCTCTCTCAAAATAAATAAACTTAAAAAAAGAACGGAAGATAGTTGAATTAGCTCCTTAGTACTCAAGCCCCCCACCCCCATTCTTAAAGTGGAGTATGATGGCCAAGAGGCTCAGCACTCTGGGAATGCCCAGCTAATGGTCTTTTCTATTTGGAATCTTTAGTGAACAAACAGTTCTTGGTTTCAACGCCCCCTGGTGTCTGTTGACAGGAACCAGGTCAGTTTGCCTTCCTGAAAAGACAAAACAACATTTGTCTCCAGAAATAACTGTGCTGTTATAACTGAAAGGCCAGTAAATGGCTTGATTGTATTTTGAGTGTCAGAATATAGTTACTCCCTCTGAGCAAGGAAAATAAACTTTCAGAGCAAAAACCTCTCCTATAGCACTCAATCCAAACCCAATTAGGAAGTACTTTGTTTATCCAGATTATTTCTCATTCTGAACCAGACCAAGGGAAATTCTAGAGAATGAAAACAATAATTTGAGTTGGTAAAAATTCAGTAAAAAAAGATGCATTTACTTTATTCTTTCAGGCGAAGAAAAGTTCCAAATGAGAAAAAGCCTTGGAAGGAATGCTGAGATTTTGACCAGGTCTCAATTCCAACCTATACGAACGTATGTGCTAGTATTTTAGTCACAGTTTCAGACTCACAGAAGTAATGTTAAATGTTGATAATGTCCCATATTTATATATTGCTTGTCTTCAAATATATTTGTCACCACATTATAAAAATTTGCTTTGGGGAATTTAACTTTCTTAGGACTTTTTCAGCAGGATTGTGAGGGATCGTGAAAAGGAGTCATTATCTGTATTCAGATCCTGACTCTGCCTTTCCTATCCCTATGACCTTGGTTAAGTTTCTCAACTCCTCTCTTCTATTTCCCCATTTATAAAATTAGGAATAAGAATCCTTATAACTCCTGGCATTCTTTACAGAGGAATGAAGACTTATGTTCACATAAAAACATATACATGAGGGGCGCCTGGGTGGTTTAGTCCGTTGAGCTTCCGACTTCAGCCTAGGTCATGATCTCACTATTCCGGAATTCGAGCCCCACGTGGGGCTCTGTGCTGACAGCTCAGAGCCTGGAGCCTGTTTCAAATACTGTGTCTCCCTCTCTCTCTCTGCCCCTTCCCGACTTGAGCTCTGTCTTGGTCCCTCAAAAATAAATAAACATTTGAAAATTAAAAAAAAAAAACACATACATGAATGTTTATAGCAACTTTATTTGTAATAGCCAAAAACTGGAAACCCAAACATTGTCTAACAAGTGAATGATTTAACAGACTGGTACATCCATACTATGGAATACTTCTCAGCAGTAAAAAAGAATGAACTATTGATACCTTCAACAACCTGGATAAATCTCCAGAGAAGTGTGCTGGATGGAAAGCACAATCCCTCAAAGTTATTTACTATATGATTCCACTTATATGGCATTCTTGAAATGATAAGATTATAGAAATAAAGAACAAATGAGTGGTTTCCAGGGGATAGGGAAGAGGTAAGGAGTAGGAGGGAAGTAGACATGCCTATAAAAGGGGCAGCCTAAGGGGATCCCTGTGGTGGTAGAAATGTTCTGTATCTTGACTGTATCAGTGTTGATATCTTGGTTGTTCTGTAGATTTGCAAGATACTACCATTCAGGGACACTTGGGTCAAGTGTGTTTCTTTAAACGTCATTACCTCAAAATAAAAAGTTTAATTAAAAACACTAATAATAGAGGTAAAGTACCTGACACAATAACATTCATTTTACTTTCCCTCTCTCTAGGTCTCAATTTCCTTACCTATAATAATTACAGCTGGTGTTTCCTAAGTAACTACCATATTCAGTCCTGTGAGGCACATACTGGCATCTCCATTTTGCAAATAAGGAAAGCAAAGTTCTGAGAGTTTTAAGTATTTTTTCTAAGGTCGCAGTTAGTAAGTGGCTAACTGTAAGTTAGCAAATGGTTAGTAAGTGGTCAGGATAGGCTAGATTATGCTATATAACAAACAACCTCCAGATTTTCATGGCTTAAAACAGCAAACATTTATTTTTTGCTCATGCTACAAGTCCACCATGGGTTGGCCAGGAGTGTGCAGTGCTCTATTACCTTCTATCCAAGATCCAGGCTTAGGGAGACTCCATCCTTGTGCTTCCTTGATTGCTGAGGCAGGAAAGGGAACATGAGTTGTGCACTATCCTTAAGGTTTCTGCCCAAAGTGACTCACATCACTTTTGCTTATACTTCACTGGTTAAAACAAGTGAGGTAGCCATTTATATAAATTAGGAGGGCCAAAAAGTGCTGTTGTACTTGTATACTTGAAAGGAGAAACAAATACTCTAGTGAACAGAATTAATAAAGTCATAACTCAATCCAAAACCCATGTTCTTTCCTTTGTACCTTTGGTCTCCGGATTGAACCCATGTTCTTTCCTTTGTACCTTTGGTCTCAGGATTGTTGCAAAGATTAAAAATATGAAAACATATGGAAGGATTTCGCATGGGAGCTGACTTATAGTTTATATTTAGTGGATATTGAAATTGAATCCTACCTATTAGTTAAAGTAGAAAAAGGTCAAGTCTGTCTTCAGTATTCTTTTCTGGCCGTTTTTTGGCATAAGTCTTTCTTGGCCCCACCTGATGTTCCATGTAGGACGCTGTCTCACAGCTGGTAAGGCCCCACCACTGTGCCCTTTGCTCCAGCCTCCATCCCCAGCAAATTTCCTGTGATCCATTGATTTCCTCAGGAATTTACTCACTGTCATGTAGTATCATCAGCTGATTTCAGATGGGCTGAAAGGAGACTGAGGCCCAGAGTAAGGCCCAGACATGCCTGAAAACATATGGCTAATCAGTAGCAGAGCCAGGACCAGAACCAACTTCCTACTTTTTTTTTTTAATTTTATTTTTTATTTTTTAAAATTTACATCCAAATTAGTTAGCATATAGTACAACAATGATTTCAGGAGTAGATTCCTTAGTGCCTCTTAGCCATTTACCCCATCTGCCCTCCCACAACCCCTCCAGTAACCCTGTTTGTTCTCCATATTTATGAGTCTCTTCTGTTTTGTCCCCCTCCCTGTTTTTATATTATTTTTGTTTCCCTTCCCTTATGTTTATCTGTTTTGTCTCTTAAAGTCCTCATACAAGTGAAATCATATGATTTTTGTCTTTTTCTGACTAATTTCACTTAGCATAATACCCTCCAGTTCTATCCATGTAGCTGCAGATGGCAAGATTTCATTCTTTTTGATTGTCGAGTAATATTTCATTGTATATATATACCACACCTTCTTTATCCATTCATCCATCAATGGACATTTGGCTTCTTTCCATACTTTGGCTATTGTTGATAGTGCTGCTATAAACATGGGGGTGCATATGTCCCTTCAAAACAGCACACCTGTATCCCCCTAGTATTTACTACTAGGATAAATACCTAGTAGTGCAATTGCTGGGTCGTAGGGTAGTTGTTTTTAGTTTTTTGAGGAACCTCCATACTGTTTTCCAGAGTGGCTGTACCAGCTTGCATTCCCACCAACTTTCTATTTTTGATTTAGCGCCCTTTCTGCTGCTTCTTACACTGGGCTGACAAACTGGTCCATTGTACCAGGTTAGTGCACTCTGCTGACTGGGGATTCATATGATTTTCTCATTTTCTCTCCTACAGTGCTGAAGGTGAACAAGAGGAGACATTAAAGGAATCACCAAAGGAGCTGAAAGAGAAAGACATGTAGGGCCACCAAAGGGTTGCCTAAGGATGCTGTGTAAAGTCTTGGTTTTAGGGAAAAATGAGGAATTTCCTTATTTGTGGGAAAATATATTCCTCCCGTTTTTATTCATACATTTAATGTGAGCGTGTTTCTTCTTTCACCAAAAAGCTGTTAACGATATGATCTAAATTAATAGCATCTTACAATCAAGGAAATATAATGATGATGATGATGATATTAATAAGTTTATACTGGAGGTAAATGAAATCTGTTTTCCATGTAAATATACCTTCATCTATGGAAATAGTTTTATTTTTAGTTTCTGAGATATGTTTAAAGTTAGTACTCTTTTTAGGATATTCTCTGAGATTCTGTTTAAGATACATAAGATATTCTAAGATAGTCTCTAATTCTGGTCTGCTGCCAAGTAAAGATTGTTGTCAAGAGCATCCTTAAAAAGCACCCCTCAGGAAAATATTGTTTGATTTTTCTAAACATCTTCTCCTAATTACTTTGTACTTTAAATTTCTTAGATCACTGACAGACATTCAAGACCTGTCTAGTATTTCCTATGAACAAGATGGTTCCTTTAAGGAAGTCTCATGCAAAACACCCAAAATAAACCATGCACCTACAAGTGTCAGCACTCCACTCAGCCCAGGTAATCACTGCGGGAGAAGTGTTTGGGGAGAAGAACTAACAGCCCCTGCCCCATTGGCTTTGGGAAGCCAGGCTGTGAGAAAAGACTGCCAGGTGTTTCCTCAGTGTAGAGGTGTCTCCTTAGCACCAGAGTTGAAGGGGATAATCCCATGGGGGGCCAGGTAGGGGTTGGTGGTACTGGTTATAAGCAGCTCTAAGGAGTTTTTTTACTTTAGTGGTAGAGACAGGCAAATGCAAACTGTACTTTGTACTCTAGCACTACTTAAAACCTATCTTGTGCTTAAACACACAGGTTTTTTTTTTTATGAAACACTTCTTATTTTTAAATTTTTTAAATATATAATTTACTGTCAAGTTAGCTAACATACAGTGTATATACAGTGTGCTCTTGGTTTTTCAGGTAGATTCCTATGATTCATCACTTACATACAACACCCAGTGCTCATCCCACAAGTGTCCTCCTAAATGCTCATCACCCATTTCCCCCCTTCCCCACCCCCCATCAACCCTCAGTTTGTTGTATTTAAGAGTCTCTTATGGTTTGCCTCCCTCTCTGTTTGAAACTAGTTTTTCTCCTTCCCTTCCCTCATGGTCTTCTGCTGTGTTTCTCAAGTTCCACATATGAGTAAACACACATAGTTTTGAGTCTTGCAACCTCAATGGCCAGCATCACATAGCCTCTCTCTGGTGTCCTTAGTTCCAGTATATTTGTGGTTCAAATAATCTCCCTTTCTTTGGATGGCCAAATTTAGAGACTGTCATTGTTTTTATACTTTGAGAAGCTATATCTCATATCTGTGATTATTTTAGTTATTAACAACTTGGAGAATCCCTGGTATAGATACATAGTTTTGTGGTTTTGTTTTTAAATAATGTAGAGGATTCAGAAACTAATTGCCCTCTTTTCTACAACAGGGTCAAGTTCTTCAGCTGCCAGTCGGTATAAAGACTGCCTTGAAACTATCACATTTCAGATTAAAACAGGTTCTACCTCATGCTGGAACAGTCAGGAATCCATTCAAACTTCATCTGATAGATTTACAACTGTTCGAGAGAAAGCAAAGAGCCTAGATTCCTTTCTTACTTCCTCTGAAACTGCCCCTTCAGGACTGACCGATCTCGTAAGTATACTGATTCTGCTTTCCACACTCATGGAGTCAGCCCAAAGGCCTCAGGGATCCAAAGTGCCAAGATTTCTCCAAATCCATTATACAAAGAAAGCAAGAAATAAATTGGATCTTCTCTGGGCTTCCCTGAGGTATCTTTCTGAGTCTGTATTCTAGGATAGATCCTAGGTTTTTGTGCCTTTTTTTGCCCCAGAGATAACATCTGGCAATTTCTCCAAAGAGCCAAATTGTCATAGCTTAGGATGCTGCCTTCACCTGCATTGTACTCTCTGTCTACCCACATCCTACTTACTTGAGGAGGCTTGGGTTCTGCTTCCTCTTTGATGCCTCCTCTGCTTAGTTCCCTGAGAGGTTTGATTGCTCTCTACCTTCTCTGAACTCCTGAACTAACAGTCTGCAATAAAAACACATAATTGTGTGCTACCTTTTCCTCCCCTCCTCCTTCTCCCCCTGCCGTCCTTCTTTCTTTTTCTCTTCTCTCTCCCTTATATTCCATATGTGTAGACTCTTCAAGAAAACTACAAATTCCTTACTTGGCACTGTTCATTAAAAATGTTGACCATTCTATAGGCAGACTGATTACTTGCTTTGGCCCTCAATTAAAAATCAATTGTTATCTTCTTTGGGCATTTGACTCACAAAAGATTCACTCTAAAGTAGGGAGATAAAGAGTTTTATGCTTTCATTCAATAAATTGTTAACTGGGCAGGTTTTAAGTGCCAGGTACCCTGCCAAGCCTTCTTCTAGGCACCAAATGTGAATAAGATAAACCTAGTCCCTGCCCCAGAGGAGCTCCCCACCTAGTGAGAAAGGCTGGCTAACACAATACAGAGGTAAGTACTGGGTGCTCTGGAGGCAAAGACTGGGTGAGAAGGGATCCCAGAGGAGGGGACATTTGAAAGAGTTTGACTCAACAAAACAAGTGGCTTATTCCATCAATGAAACACAGGCTTAATCTTGGAAATGATTGAACTGCATTTGCCTTTTGAGCTCAGTACATGTGTCAATTACCATGTTTACATCTTACTTATAGAAAAGATTGCCTGCATTTACTGGGGCCGGTTCCTCCAGCATTGCTAAGTCACCTGACACATCATCCCATGCCACCCAGAGAAGGAGCCTGCAGAAAGGTACCCTGTGTTTAATATGAAAATACAACCAAAATACAAAATAATAGTAAGCCAATTTAAGGGAACTTTAGTCTCATCGTTGATGCTACATTAAATTCAAACAAAAATGCTATTTTCCATCTGATTATAAAAGTAAAATATACTCATTAAACTTGGAGAATAAAAAGAGCTTTAAAAGAAAACTATCATTTAATTCTACCACCATTTTTTAACCTCTTGTACTATTCAGTACATAGTTTTTCTTTTTAAAATAAAAAAAAAATTTTTATTTTTAGAGAGAGAGAGCATGCAAGTGGGGGAAAGGAGGAGAGGGGGAGAGAAAGAGAATCTTAAGCAGTGTGGAGCCTGATGACGGGCTTGATCCCACGACCCTGGGATCATGACCTGAGCTGAAATCAAGAATCTGATGCTCAACCAGCTGAGCCACCCAGGTGACCCCATTTTTTTAAAGTAAACTGTGCCCAATGTAGGGCTCGAACTCACAACCCTGAGATGAAGAGTTTCAGGCTCTGCCTACTGAGCCAGCCAGGCACTCTCTCTTTCATATTTCTAGAAATGTACAAAAATGTATGTATTTTTAGCATAGTTGATATCATATTGTGTATTATCTCCAGCCTATTTTTTTTCTTTTGATGCTATGTTTTGAGGATCTCCCCTTAGTGAAAATTATTTGTTAAATATATGTAATGGCTTCATAATAGTCCGTTCTACATATGTTGCTTAACTATGCCATTATGTTGAAGATTTATATTGTTTTCTAATTTTTGTTCTTTGTATAAAAATCTTTGTACCTCTGATCCCTTTTTTAGGATAGATTCTTAGGAGATGGTTTTCAGATCAAAGGATATGAGAATGTTAACAACTCTTGAGGCATATTGCCTTTGCTATATTAATTTTAATGTCTTATGTTTTGGTACAATTCTTGGATTTTGTGAATTAAGCTGAGGGGTTTTATTTAAGGTTATAAGGAGGGGAAGGCCCAAAGAGTGGTTGTTCTTATATCCCCTGGCCTGGTAACCTATAAAAGACCTTCCATTTTATTTTTTATTCATTTTGACTGGCCCAGACTGTATCCCTCCAGGAGCCCTATGCCAGATTAGACCCCCAGCCTCTTAGTAAGAATTTATACTTCCCCTACCCTAAATATCTTTGGGAGGGAGAGACACAGATCAAGAAATGCTGGGATAAGGGGTAAAGCAGGAAAGGATTTGGAGTAAAAAGGGGAGTAAATCCATTCACATGTTAGGAGGTCTCAACTAGAACTGCTAATGTAAGAGGCTGTCTTCCTGCCTCAGTTTGTTTCATTGCTGAGAAGTCCTATGTCAAATTCATGTGGAAGCCTGGAAAATCCAGTTCAGGGTCAGAAAGGTGTTAAGCCATTTTTCTCTTTATGTTTTTTAAGCATTAGTAGAAGCCATTTCACAGCATCATGTTGATGAGCTACCACCACCATCTCAGGAGAT
The DNA here is from genome assembly GCF_027475565.1 of Acinonyx jubatus. Taxonomy (NCBI): domain Eukaryota; kingdom Metazoa; phylum Chordata; class Mammalia; order Carnivora; family Felidae; genus Acinonyx; species Acinonyx jubatus. Next base: position 27,659,632 of record NC_069397.1, read on the forward strand.
GCTTGACGAAATTGGTAAGGGATGTTCAATACAGAATGTACTCCATGGCCCTGTTATGGTCACTGACCACAATATAGTTCTTTGTCTCAGGTGTAGGTACTAGTACAAATGGCCCTAATAAGAAGGTCTAACTGAATGAACAATTCAGGAAGGAGCAGTTTTCCAATAAAGTGGGCCTCACATTACTACTGAAACCTGGCCAGGATATTAGCCTGTGTCTGTGGTCATTTTGTTACTTTAAAGGGCCTATGGTAATGATTCTAAGAAGAATAACAATATTTAAGTGGTTTATTATGATGAAATTGTTTTATTAAAGGAATATTTCACCTCCTTTTGGAACCAAACCAGCTATACCTTGGAGGCCTGAAGTCTGGCTACTAAGGTTGAGACATCCTGTACTTTCAGTTTTGCCATTAGCAGGAGGTATTAGAGGTATTGGCATCATGGATGAATCACCTTCTCAGGGGCAGAGATGTCAGTGGCACAAGATGTAATGAGACCAGAATTTTCCATCTCAGACAGGGACCCAGCTATACCAGCTCAATTTTACTTGTAGCTGGATTGGCTGGCCCTGCCCAGCTGAGCCAATGCTGAAAGTACATGGAGGCATTGGGCCAGGTGGTTTCTCACTTGAAGAGTGAGAAGAGACGTGATTGTTCTCTCCTTGACAGCCTGGTTGACCAGCTTCTTATTCTGAAAGGACGCATCTTGGCAGACCTCTCACAGTCCAGTTCTTGGTATGGGGCCTCTAGAGAATTTCCCGATATGCACCAGCTATTTTTCAGGGTCTCTTAGGTTTTGTGTCTCATCAGGAAGAAGGAGGTAAATGAGGACTTATGTGGTCTGACTCAATGGACAGCTACCATCTAGGCTATCACAACCCCCAGCCCCTGATTATTGGTCTGATGAACTAGGGTGGAGCCAGTCAGAGCTGCCAGACCTTCCTTTTTTCTTTTTCTGTACTCATAGACCCCTTCACCTCATCACACCTCTTCCCCAAAGCCACAGGGTCATAGCGTTGTTGGGTCAGGCTCTTAGGGTGCCTACCCCTTAGGGCTACCGCTAGGGCTTTCCTTCTCTAGAATGCCCCAAGGAGTCCTTGCAAATTCTTTCTCTCCAGTTGTTTTTCTTAGTACAGTAATAGAACTGCTGCTTATGAGAGTAGAGGTCACCCACACATGTCCAGCTCAGATAGATTCTCAGTGTCATTTTTCTTTTGTCATGACTTAAGGCAGTATTTGTAGGCTCCTTTGCAGTTTGACCTTAGTGATACTTTTCTTCTGGATCCTGCTGTCTTCTCTCTTAGTCACCATATAGACTCCCCCATTTCAGCAGCTGTTAGCAGCCTTCCTCCTAGGTTCCAGCCTCATGGCACAGCTGTACCCCAACACACTCTGCAGAAACCTTTTCTCATTTTACTCATGGGAATTATCTGGACCAGGTTTCTAGGTGATGTCTGTACTTTGACACAGGTCAGTAATTTCCCAGAAAGACAAAATTGAGAGGTCACTTGGGTAGTTTCTTCTAATAATGGGCACTCCCACCTGATTATTATAAATCATCATTCCATTGTTTCACCTCAAGAGAGCTTTGGAGAGTGACCTGGTGCTGACACCTGTGCTCTTTTGGAGGGCCCACATCCACAGCTCTAGGCTTCTGACAAGGGCCTAACAGGGAGGATCCTCTCGAACTCTAGGATATAGGTGATCTTTTAAGATTAATAAAGGACTATCTTTAACAAGGATAAAAATGATTTTTTTATTTCAAGTTATTTCAAGTGATCAAATGGGGGCCCCTTGATGCCCAGGAGCTGCCAGGAAAGGCCTGCTTCCTGACCTGCAGGAAGAGAGGCCCCTGTGCCTGCACACAACAGGGCTGCACCAGGGAGTCCAGGGTCCCTGTGTGTGCCGCCTCGCAGCTGTCTCACTGCTCTGCTGTGGGGAGCACTTGAAGGATACTGTGCAGCCACAAATGCAAAGCAGTATGCAATTTGGCAGATGCTTGTCTTGGTGTAATGGTCAGTTCTTTAGGAAATGGAGATTATTTTCTTTGCCTTCTATCTTTTCATAAACTAAGTAAAAAAATAGGAAATATAGGCCATAGAGATGGGGGAAATTGGAACCTGCTTTGATGTGTTACAAACTTGACAGAGTATAAAATAAAGATTAACAGCATAAATCTTAGAGCTGGACATCCTGGGTTCAGACCCCATCTCTGCTTCTTACGCTGTGTGTGATTCCAGACTAGGTCCTCAACGTTTCTTTACCTTCATTTCCTCATCGGCTCAACAGGAATGACAATCACACGATGAGTCTTGTAAGGTTGTTATGAAGATTGTGAACATGAATCTTGAATGAATGTGTGTAAGTTAAAAACAGTAACTGCCACCTAGGGCTTTGCAAGTGTTACCTATCATTGTTATCATTATTATTTTTATTTTTAGTGTTGGATAGAATTGGATGCTCTAGACCAGTGGTTCTCAAAGGTTATTAGCTGTCAGAATCACCAGGAGGGCTTATAAAATATGATTGATGGGCCCCACCCCCAGAGCTTCTGCCTCAGTAGGTCAGGGATGAGGTCTAAGGCTTTGCATATCTAAGTACTGAGTATACTGAGGCTGCTGATCCAAGGACCACCCTTTGAGAACCACTGCCCTAGAGAATGGTATGACATCTGAAGGAAGAAATAAGTTGTGTTTTGCTTTTGTATTATTGTGACAGAGCACTTGAAGCGACAGCAGGCCTCATCCACAGTGTTGCGGGAGAACACAGCAAGTTATCTCGGTGTCACTGTAAATGGTAAGCCAGCTGCCCAGACCCTTTTCATCAGGTCCTTGCTATAACACTGCCCTTGGCAGCACAATGGTACATGTGGGACACTGTGGGCATTGAGGTCAGGCACAATTCCACCTCATTAAGCTGTTTAATGTCTCCGAGCCTCTGTCATCCTCATCTGTAAAATGGGGATGATAATTCTTACCTCCTGGTTTACACAATAGCTCTATGAACAGTGTCTGGTACATTGTAAGATACTGAACAAACTTTCCCTTCATAGGACCATTGGCAGGATGAAATGAGACAGTATTGTAAAATGCCTGGCATACATTAAAGGGTACTAACTACCTTTCCCCACCCAAATTCTTTCCTTGGGGCTCCAACCTAGAAACATTTACAGGTGAGAATAGGGTGGTCACCCAAAGTGAATCAGTGCAATTTGTTTTCAGGGTGTCTTGGCTCCTCTTTTATGTGCCCTCTCTTTCCTCTGCTTTTTCTGTCTCTCTTGAGTCTTGGCACAGGTAAGGTTTCCTATTGCTTCATCTGGCACCAGAGAGCTCCCAAGACCCCAGAAGCAGCTTCTGTGAATGCAGGCACCCTGCAGACTGCCACCTGGCCCCTGCTCTCCTGGGAAGAAGTAGTGCAATATATACTTCAGGGACCACTGATTAGCTTTAATTTTTTGCACTCCATTTCAAGGCAGGCTTTCTCAATTTGTTGTTGTTCTAATAAAGTTAAGTCTTTCAACCATTTTTAGATCAAAGGCACTTAGAAGAACAAGAAACTAACAGTAAAAAAGAAGATAGCAGTATGCTCTGGACCAAAGAAACTCAGGATCTAGAAGAGGACACAGAGAGGTAACAGAAAAAGCTGGGCTTCTAAAAGGATTTAATAAACTGTATTAGTGTGTTCATTTTTCTTCCGATACTGACAAATAAGAATGGGGAAAAAAGGTCTTTCTTCCTACTAGCCTGATAGCCCCTATTCCTAAAGGTTTTTTGTTTTTAATTGTAATTGTGATAAAATACACATAAACATAAAATTTTCAAGTGTACAGTTCACTAGTGTTAAGTATATTAACATTGTTGTGCAACCGATCTCCTGAACTTTTTCATCTTACAATACTGAAATTCTATGCCCATTAAAAACCCAACTGCTCCCTTTCCTCAGTTCTATCAACCACTATTCTGCTTTCTGACTACTCTTGATACCTCACATAAGTGAAATCATACAGTATTTGACTTTTTGTAGCTGGTTTACTTCACTTAACATACTGTCCTCAGGGTTCATCCATGCAACATGGTCAGAATTTCCTTCTTTTTAAATTTAATTTTTTAAATTTACATCCAAGTTAGTTAGCATATAGTGCAACAGTGATTTCAGGACTAGATTCCTTAATGCCCATTTAGCCCATCCCCCCTCCCACAACCCCTCTATTAGTCCTCTGTTTGTTCTCCACATTTAAGAGTCTCTTATGTTTTGTTCCCCTCCCTGTTTTATATTATTGTTGCTTCCTTTCCCTTATGTTCATCTGTTCTGTGTCTTAAAGTCCTCATATGAGTGAAGTCATATGATATTTATCTTTAACTGACTAATTTCACTTAGCCTAATACCCTCTAGTTCCATCCACGTAGTTGCAAATGGCAAGATTTCATTCTTTTTGATTGCCAAGTAATACTCCATTGTACAGATATACCACATCTTCTTTTTCCATTCATCAGTTGATGGACATTTGGGCTCTTTCCATACTTTGCCTATTGTTGATAGTGCTTCTATAAACATTGGGGTGGGTGCATGTGCCCCTTTGAGACAGCATACCTGTATCCCTTGGATAAATACCTAGTAGTGCAATTGCTGGGTTGTAGGATAGTTCTATTTTTAATTTTTTGAGGAAACTCTATACTGTTTTCCAGAGTGGCTGCACCAGTTTGCATTTCCACCAGCAGTGCAAAAGAGATCCTCTTTCTCCACATCCTCACCTGAGTTATTAATGTTAACCATTCTGACAGGTGTGAGGTGGTATCTCATTGTGGTTTTGATTTGTATTTCCCTGATGAGTGATGTGGAGCACTTTTTCATGTGTTGGTTTGCCATCTGGATGTCTTCTTTGGAGAAGTGTCTATTCATGTCTTTTGCCCATTTCTTCACTGGATTATTTGTTTTTTGGGTGTTGAGTTAGAGAAATTCTTTATAGATTTTGGATACTAGCCCTTTATCTGATATTTCATTTGCAAATATCTTCTCCCATTCCATCAGTTGCCTTTTAGTTTTGCTGATTGTTTCCTTCGCTGTGCAGAAGCTTTTTATTTTGATGAGGTCCCAATAGTTCATCTTGCTTTTGTTTCCCTTGCCTCTGGAGATGTATTGAGTAAGAAGTTGCTGCAGCCAACAGAATTTCCTTCTTTATTTATATTTGAGAGAGAGAGAGAGAGAGAGAGAGAGTGCGTGTGTGTGTGTGTGTGTGTGTGTGTGTGTGTGTGTGTGTGTGAGAGAGAGAGAGAGAGAGCAGGGAGGGGCAGAGAGATAGCCGGAGACACAGAATCCGAAGCAGGCTCCAGGCTCTGAGCTGTCAGCACAGAGCCTAATGTGGGGCTTGAACTCACAAACTGAGATCATGACCTGAGCTGAAGTCAGACACTCAATCAACTGAGCCACCCAGGCACCCCGAGAATTTCCTTCTTTTTTAAGGCTGAATTACAGTGTGTGTGTGCGTGTGTGTGTGTGTGTGTGTGTGTCTGTGTGTGTGTGTATCAAATTTTGTTTATCTGTTCATTTATTGGTAGACACTGGGTTGCTTTTACCTTTTTGCCTACTGTGAATAATACTGCTAGAATATGGGTATACAGTATTTCTCCTGGACATCTTGCTTTCATTTATTTTGGATATGTAACCTGATGTGGTAATGCTGGATCATATGGTAAATCTATTTTTAATTTTTTGAGGAAATACCATACTGTTTTCCACAGCAGCTGCACCATTTTACATTCCTACCAACAGTGCATAAGGGCTCCAATTTCTTTACATCCTTGCCAGTACTTGCTATTTTCTGTTTTTTTGATAGTACCCATTCTAATGGAACAAGTGTGAGGTGATATCTCATTGTGGTTTTGATTTGCATTTCCCTAATTAAGAGTGATGTTGAGCATCTTTTCATATGCCTCCATGGCCATTTGGCAGGCAAGAATTCTACCACTGAACCACCAGTTCTCCAGGTATCCATGGCCATTTGTATATTTTCTCTGGAGAAGTAACTATTCAAGTCCTTTACCCATTTTTTAATATTTTTTTCTTGTCAAGTTGTTTTTGTTTTCGTTTTTCATTTTGTAAGGCAGACACAGGCTTCAGCTTCTTTCAAGACGTTTTATTATTTTTTAAATTTTTAAAAAATATTTTAAAATTATTTATTTATTTATTTATTTTTGAGAGATACAGAGTGAGTGGGGGAGGGGCAGAGAGAGAATCCCAAGCAGGCTCTGCACTGTCAGCACAGAGCCTGATGTGGGGCTGGAACTCACAAACCATGAAATCATGACCTGAGCTAAAGTTGGAGGCTTAACCAACTGAACCACCCAGGCACCCCTAAAAGTATTTTTATATTTATTTTGAGAGAGAAAAAGAGAGAGAGAGTGTATGTGTGTGTGAGAGAGTGAGTGAGCATGAGTGGGGGAGGGGCAGAGAGAGAATACCAAGCAGGCTCTGTGCTCACAGTGCAGATGAGGCTGACATTGGGCTTGATCCCATCAACCATGAGATCATGACCTGGACCAAAATCAAGAGTCCAACGCTTAACTGACTGAGCTACCCAGGTGCCCCCAAACATTTTAATTAAAGGCCTTGGAAGAGAAGTTTTAGATCTTTGTGGCCAGATAAGAGAAAATGGGGGCAGCCATCCAGACAATTCAGTCTAAAAACACAGGGTTGCCTCAAGAAACCCGATTCTGTTCCCAATTCACTTCAGCTCACCTCCTGTGCCTCCTGACTTCTCTTACCTTGCCCTAACCATCATTCAGGGCCAGGACTGGCATGAAGCGAGTGAGACACTCCTTGGGCACAAAATTAAAGGAGACACCAAAAAATTCAGGGTCAAGATAAATTGTTTGAATACATTATTTTAAAAAATAAAAACTGATGCCAAGAAATCAATGATGAGCAAAGTATCTAAATTTTGTTGAAGAAAAAGAGGATCTGAACTTGTCCTTGCAACACTTGCCTTATCCTAATCCTGGTCCTGTGGATCCTTAAGGTAGCTCTGCAGAATTCTTTCAACTGCAAATGATGGATAACTCTACCTTCATGCTTAAATGAGTTTGTCTCACACAGGAGGCAGTCCCACAGGTTGGCAGGTCATGCCTTGTGTAGCAGCTCAGTGATGCCACCAGGGACTTAGACTCTTTGGATATTCCTGCTCTGCTACCTTACTATGTTGGCTTTTATTTTCAGACTTGTCACCTCCTGGTTTCAGGATCGCTGCTATCTACACACCAGGCAGGTGGGGAAAAGGAATATTCTGACTCTGCCCCTTTTTTTATCTGGAAAGCAGAAACTTTCCCAGAAGCCCTCCCAGCAGATGCCCACTTATATTACACTGGCCAAATGTGATGCATGACCACCCTCATTTGCAAGGGAGACTAGAAATTGAGGTTTTAGCTTTTCAGCTGCTGTAGAAGAGGAAGGGAAGGAAGAAGAGTGCTACGAATAACTTTTAGGTAGTGAATCTAGTTCCTGCCCCACTCTTTAAAGGCTAAATTATTCTCTATGAGGAAGAAAAAGAAAGAGACCTGGAAGGGAAAGTTTGGGAGGTGGAAGAGGAGATGAGCCCTGGGACCTGCAAGGAAGGTCCTGGGGAGACAGAAAAGACAAGGGCAAAGGGAGAGGAAGAGAAATACATTTTAAAAGTTTTAGAAATCTTTTTATCTATAATGTATGATGTAACTCCAGTCCTCCCATCTCCTCAAAACACCTTCAGTAAAAATCTACATCATTATTCAAGCCAAGGAAGATTAGCTCAAGAAGGCCGAGTTAAACTTGGTTGTATAAAGTACTTTACATGTGGGGCGCCTGGGTGGCGCAGTCAGTTAAGCGTCCGACTTCAGCCAGGTCACGATCTCGCGACCCGTGAGTTCGAGCCCTGCGTCGGGCTCTGGGCTGATGGCTCAGAGCCTGGAGCCTGTTTCCGATTCTGTGTCTCCCTCTCTCTCTGCCCCTCCCCCGTTCATGTTCTGTCTCTCTCTGTCCCAAAAATAAATAAACGAAAAAAAAAATTAAAAAATAAAGTACTTTACATGTGATCAAAAGTTAGCTACTATTATTATTTTCCAAAAGGGCTGGCTGTGCTGGACATAGATAGATGCCCAGAGTGGGACTTTTCAGTCCTTCTGAAAACACTGTGCATCCTTTAGCTTCTGAGGTAGTTCTTCATTCAAAAAACTTACAGGAATGAGTGTACAGTTCTAGCCCAGGGTGGAAATTAACTTAATGGCCTAGAATTGAGACTGAGTCTGGCATTGGACTTTGGGAGGTGGCTATTCTCATGGGTGCTGAGGCTTTTTATTAAGAAGCTAAAGAAGAGTTTTTGGTGTGCATCTAAATTGTATGTAAGTGACCTCTGCAACTGTAAATACAGTCTCACCTAGCTATCATTTTCTTATCTGTACAGTGAAAACACATGTTTTAAGGTCCTTTCCCACTCTAAAACACTGTACCTCCTTGTCATGGAATAAGAATTGTCTCAGTTCTCTTCACTTGTCCTTGGACAGAGCTCACTCTACTCTTGATGAGGACCTAGAAAGATGGCTACAGCCACCTGAGGACAGCACGGAGCTACAGGATCTCCCCGGAGGCTCTACAAGGTTATTGTTTTCCATCAGGGGGTCATTTTCTTTTTTGTCAAGAAGGAGGACTAGATTTTAGTCATTAAAAAAAAAATACCTTGACTCTTTGGAGAATGAGTGTTTGTAGATAAGCCAGCCTTGACTCCTGTCTGCCCCTCTTCCTCCACACACAGTGCTCAAGATACTGATTAGCAGATGGATATCAGTATACAGAGAGGCCTCTAAGATTGCTATATCTTGGCCTTGTCACCTTCAACATTTTCATCAGCCATTTGAATTAAATCAGAAAAGGCACGCTTATCAAATTTTTAGGTAACAAAAATCTAAGAATGAATACTAATGTGATAGACTGGATTCAAAATGGCCTTGACAAGTGGAAATGTTAAATGCTTCTAAAAGATGAAAGTGAGCATTCAGATGTGTAGAATGCAAGGGATCTGACCTAATGGAGAATTTTTGACTGGAATCTCCTCCTCACTGGTTTCATTGAAGGTAGGAAGTATGTCGTTTTATTTTTATATGCTCAGCACTTAGCATGCATTTTGAGACATGGTAAGAATTCAAAAAATTTTTCTTGAAGAAGGCATAAATAGCGACTCCATGAGGCCTCATTGATGCAGTTGCTAAAATGGTCAATGCAGCATTAATGCTGAACAAACAACAGCATCTTGCCCAGGCCAAGGTGATGTCTCATGCTAAAGAGAGGACTCGTAGGACACAGTGTGGGGTTACTTTCTGGGCAAAATATTTTATTACTTTTTAAAATTATTTATTTATTTATTTTGAGAGAGAGTGAGGGAGAGGGGCAGAGAGAGAGAGAGAGAGAGAGAGAATATCCCAAGCAGGCTTCGCACTGTCAGTACAGAGTCTGGGTGCAATATTTTATTTTATTATTTTATTTTATTTTATTTTATTTTATTTTATTTTTTGTTTTGTTTTGTTTTGTTTTATTTTAAAGATATAGGCTTGTTTTTTTAAAGTGTATCTATTTTGAGAAAGAGAGAGCAGGGGAAGGGCAGAAAGAGAATCTCAAGCAGGCTCCACACTGTCAGCACAGAGCCAGATGTGCTCAAGCTCACGAACTGTGAGATCATGACCTGAGCCGAAATCAAGAGTCAGATGCTTAACTGACTGAGCCACTCAGGTGCCCCTGGGTGCCGTATTTTAAAAGCGATGTTGACAAACAGAAGAGGGTGGCCATCGAATAGTCAGAGGTCTGAAAACCATATCATGTGAGAATAGCTGAAGGAGTTGGGGAGGCTCAGCTGGAGAAGTGCAGGTGGAGTGGAGAATATTTGATAGTTACCCTCAAATACCTGAAATGTAAAGTTAAGAGAGTCAGCTTACTCTCTTCTGCCCCAAAGGGCAGAGCTAGTGACTAGAAACTGCACTTCGAGATTTTATCCAGTAAAGCACATGCTTTTTAATAGCTATTGCTATCTGATAGAAAAAGCAGGTGCCTTTACAGTTTATCAACAGCTCCTCCCACTCAAGCACAGGCTAGACAACTCTGGTTCTGGGCATTTGGACAGAGGTGGAAGAGAACCTGAAGGCTTCCTCCAGTTGTAGAACTTATGATTCTATTAGAGGTTAGGAGGGAAAAAAATCGTTTTTGCTTTAGGTGGCTTTATTTTCTCTCTTGTTTTACATATTTTGTTTTGAATATTTAGTAAATAAAAAAAGAATAAAAATCCCTGTACAGTGTCAAATTGGTTCAGCCAGCATCTGTTGAGTGCTGACAACCAAGTGCTGTGCTGCAGGAGCAGAGGAGTGGGATGTCTCTGCCCTTCAGGAGCTTACACTTGAGCAGGGGAGATGATTTCTGCTTACTAGTTTGGCAAATATGGTCTTATTGTTAGATACTTCAATCAGAGATACTTGAGAGTTTCAGGAAATGAAGTAAGGTAATAAAATAAATGGTGGTTACAAAAAAGGGCACCAATTACAACATAAGTGAAATGCTTTTGTTGGGAAGGGAGGTAGATAATATAGCCTAGAGGTTGATAGAGTCTGAATCAGACTGCCTGGGTCAGATCCCAGATCCAGGATTCCTGAGGCACATAACTTCTGTGTACCTCAGTTTCCTTATTACTTGCTGGGAATGGTAATGGTAACTATATAGTTGTGATAAGAATTAAATGGCTTACTGTACATTATAGCACATGTGCCAATGCCTGGCCAGTAGTGCTAGCTATTATGTTTCCTTTGGAGTAGTCCTGTTACCCTGGCCATTGTGCATATGGTTTGATGCCCCAAATCATTGTCTTTGAAGGGAGGCAAATACCAAGGATCAAGAAGTTGGTGAAAAGAAGAGAAAAGGGGAAGAAAGCTTCAAGTCAGAGAGAAGGAAATCAGACAGCTTTTTAGGCAATTCTGAAGAAGGTATGAATGAATGGTTGTTTATAATGTAACCTGGAGTCCTTGGGCTATGATGAGCATCAGAGTTATTTAGAAATATTTCCCAGATGCTATACATAATCCTTCTATGCTTTCCTCCTGTAGTTCAGCCCAGGTTTTCTGTTAATTGCCAGTTACACCTTAATCACAAAACAGTAACATCCTATTTTATTTCTAAAGCAAGCCTTTGGCCAATCTCATCATCTTGTCTTGCACATTGTCTAGAAAGATGTTTTGCTTCTAATTGTCTAATGTCTTCAAAAGAGTTCTAAATTTAGCTCACACAGAGGCTGCAGAATCTGAGAAGGAATTATAAACTGTGGAATTTAAGTGGAATCTACAAGTAATGTGAAAGGTATAAATTGATCTTAATTTCAAAACTATTTTGATAGAGCTTTAGGCACCATTCACAAATGACACCCTCCTATATTTAAGTTCCTCCTACTTAAGAAGTTAGAGATACTGATTTTTTCAGAACACCTGGAATCCCTTTCATTCCTTCGCCAATTCATTCTCATTCTCCTTTCTCTGCCCTATTTTGTGCTTTGTGAACTATCTCCTGGGCTTTCTGGCCAACAGGCTTCCTGTTGGCCAGTGGGAAGAGGGCAGAGGAGTGGTTGGGTATTACTTCCCCTACCTGCCTACTTCAGCACCTTATCTCTGGATAGAAGTGGTGTCCCTTCACCACACAGCTTCTGTAAGGCAGCCTGTCCTCAATTCCAGCTCTCACTGGGTTCCAGTAACTGTTCTGCCCTAGCTCCACCCTAGTCCCTTTTGACTTAGCATTGATAATGGCTTCCCACTGCTGCTAGTCACTGGGTGCCTTGCCATCCTTTGTTTGCTCCCTTAACTCTGACTATACCTATGTAAGTAGTCACTTCATTAAAGGGCCTGCGAGTGTATTCTTTTTCCTCTGGGACCCTGGACTGGCACAGGACCCAGAGTGTGTAAGCATTTAGCTAGTGTTGAATTCACTGAGAACATAATGCAGAGACTTTGTGAATTAACATCATTAGTATCCATTGCTGTGACAGGGAGCTGCAGAATGTTAGGTGGGGAAGCCCATTAACTATTTTTGGAAAGATTCTGTCTCTAGCAGAAAACAACTATTACCGGTAAAACAGTCCACCCTAAACTAGAGAGAGAGCACTAAAGCAATTTCTGGATACTGGCACCTTTAGACCCAGAAAGTAACCTGGTTGTGTTTTCTTCTTTCTATATTTCATCAAGAGGAACTAAAACCCTGTTTTTGGAAGCGACTGGGTTGGTCTGAACCATCCAGGTAATGAGTTGGCATATGTTTGTAGGTCCAAGTTCACTGTCTCTAGACCACATGAACAGGCTTTAAACATTTATCAGCATGTAAATAAACATTAATGTTAAAGTTATTGATAAAGTTGTTTGAATGATAATTAATTCAAAGTTGCTCAATTTTTTATGTGTTAATGTTTACAGCTAATTAAAATACAAGGTGAAATTAATGCCAGGTTTGATTAAGTCATCAGTAGAGTCAGCACAAGAACAGTTTTGGACAGAGGGAGGACAGGATGATGCTATCAATTGCTTTGTAGTCATTGTACATTCCCATGACATACTAATTGATTATCCCCCTTGACTATAAAGATCAAAATCCCTTCCCTTGAACTCAGTTGAATAGAAGGAAACTGTTGTTTGTGTCTTTAAAAAACATAGATACTCACTTGAAACTCTTTTTTTGTGTGTGTTTAAAAAATACACAGAATAATCGTGCTGGATCAGAGTGACTTGTCAGACTGATGGGAGTTGGATCGTACATGAACTCCTGGCCTGAGTTTGAGCATCCTGCTTGTGAGCTCCCGTCTCTCCTCATCTGCTTCAGTCACCATCAGGGCAGTGATTCTGTAGCTCACACTTTGTTCAGCTGCCACAATAGACAGAACGGCTGGCCCTGTCTGCACCACAGTTAACCATCTGTTTTCAGTTCAGATTTCTGAAAAGTGAAAGGTAGCTTTTATTGTAAAATTTCCTCATTGTTCCCAGAATGGCTTTGGTTTTGGTTTTGTTGGTACAGATTTTTGAAAACTTTAATTCCTGTTATATAATAAAATGTTTACTTTTAATACCATTTAGGTTTTAGCTGTGTAAGACATTTCTGTGTTTTAGTTATTGGGAGAGGAACTGCCACCCAAAGAGGCTTCAATATCTGTTATAAAGTTTGACAGATAAGCAATGACTGCTACCACCTCTCATATAAGCCAGCACCAGTCATCCATAGTTTAGAACAGAAATACTGCCCTCCTCTTGGCCAGGATTGTCATATTCCCATTCCAGCTAGAATTTACTTACATGATGAAAGTACAGGTCGGAGTAAAAGTCCAAGATATTTTGAACCCTTTAAAGTGAATAAACATCATTTCTGAGTATTTTGGATTGTATACCTCACATCATTTGTGTCTTAGAGGAGTGAAATTGTGGGAAGATGAAGATCACAACGTTTTCTCTAATTTAGCCTCTAGTGACTCCTGGGCAGATGCATACATGTGTCTGGCATGGTATTTAGAGGATTGATATACCTTCATCTGCCTCAAGTTTGGAGCTTTTACATGTGAATAAAAACCTTTTCTTAGAAGTTATGTGCTGTTGTGCAGTACTAGCCAGCTACCAGCTAACATTTTATTCTTAGCAAGTGAATGATAGGTCTTTTGTTTGTGAAAACTGGATAGTTCCTGTTGAGGATGGTCATATCATACAGTTTTTATTAGCACCCCAGAATTCTACCCTGCACAAATAAAATAGGAAGGTACAAATCTATTTGACTACTTTGAAACAAGGAAACAGTTGCTTGCCACTGTAACCAGAGCAAAACCAAAGCAAATTACTTTACAAATAATACTGTATATAAGAAACTTGGGGGGATACGGAGACTTGTAGTACATAGTCCTTCCTCTCAAAAACTTTTAATTGGTGCAACAAAACCAACATACATAAATATGTAAGGACTTTGTGTCCAGGACCCACAGGAAAAAAAATGTATGGAGTGATAGACATATCATGTTAAATAGTGAGTTGTGATATTACAGCATTATCTATTAGTATTCATAAAGGCTACAAGTCCTACATAAACTCTCACTGATGTGGTTTATAATCACTAATATTGGCCAACATTAACAATAATAATGTTGGTAGATAATGTTTATTGGTTATGGAGTAACTGTTAGGTGCCAGGGTTCCATGATCTGCCCAAGACCATACTGGAGCAAACATGTTTGTATACTTCACAGTAAAACAGAGTAGCTTTCCCTGAGGCTGTAGTTCAAGAGTGCCCTGCGCACTCTTGGAAGTGAACCAAGAGCAAATTTAAGTTAAAACTGATGGTGATATATCCTTTATGAACTTAGTCCCCATCCTCACATCTGTCTGGTGGGTTTGGTGCTGAGTTTTTAGAGTATACGGAGTCCTTCACTTTTCCTCAATATGTGGAAATATAATGAATACATAAACGGTTCTAGACACATAGTAGATGGCTAATAAATTATTGTTGGCTCACTATTGAATGGAATTTTCCCCTTGGAAAATTTGATTATTAGAAATTTCCAGATTAGATTTTAGTTGCTGTTGTTGTTGTTATTGTTTTCAAATACATAGCTTTTGGCCCTTTTCTGGATGCTAATAGTACTCTTTTATTACTTGCTATTAGAGGGGTGTTTTAGTTGTGCCTGGCTGCCTCACTCAGAGGAGCATGTAACTTGATCTCATGCCCTATGTTCAAGCCCTATGTTTGGTGTAGAGATTACTTAAATAAATAAACTTAAAAAAAAAAAAAGAATTGGGTTTTAGAGATGTGCCTCCCAAGAACTTAGAAATAAGTTGGTCCTCTGGGAGTTATATAAGTAAAAATCCAGTGTCCCACTGAATATGATTAATTGTATAGTGGGGTAAAATTAAAGGACCTTCTATAAATGTGTGACTTAACAGATATTTGGAAATAATATTGAAAAAATAGAGTAAGGAGGAGGGATGTGTCCTACCAGATGTGAAAGCATAGCATAAGGCTGCAATAATTAACAGAATATGGTATTGACATCAGAATGGAAACCTGATCCTTTAGTTCCATCTCCACCCCTTTCAGTTGTCATGAAATTACATCTTTATGTAAAGTGTGGCCAAAAATAAAAGCTAATAATATTTTTAATGCGTTACTCTCTTAAATTATGTAAAAAATAAACCAGGATTTGGAGTTATAAATCAAAGTTACAGTAACACTAACTTTTATACTAATTATTGCTGTTTTCTTGCTTTAAATGTATTGATCTCCTAAATCATGGAGAAAACAAAAAGTGCAGTTACAAACCATTGTAATGGTTGTAACCAAAATTAGTATAAAAACTAATACTGGTTTTTATAATTGCCCATGTACTTACCTTTATTGAGACCTTTTATTTCTCCATATGGCTTTGAGTTACTATGCAGTGTCCTTTTATTTCAACTTGAAGCATTTCTTGAACATTTCTGGTAGGGTAGATCTAGTGCTTACAAACTCCCTCAGCTTTAGTTTTTCTAGGAATGTCTTAATTTACCCCTCACATTTGAAGGACAGCTTTTCTGGATATAGGATTCTTGGTTGACAAGGGTTTTTATTTTTTATTTTTAGCACTTTGAATATATTGGCCTACTGTCTTCTGTCTTTCAGAGTTTCTGTATATAAAAGAATCATTAGTTTATATTTAGGGGCACACTATACACAAGAATGTAACTCTGTCACATCAACAATTAATAGGGGTAGGATGAAGCTGTAAAGGGAGAGAGTTTTTTTATTGTTATTGAAGTTAAGCTGGTATAAATTCAAATTAGAGTGTTACACATTTAGGATGCAAAATGTAATCTTCATGGTCACCACAAAGAAAATAGCTATGGAATATACACAAAAGGAAAAGAGAAAATAATTTAAACATTTCACTACAGAAAGTCAACTAAATACAAAAGGAGACAGTAATGCAAGAAATGTGGGACAAAAAACAAATAGCGTAATGACAGACGATCTCATCAGTAATTCGTTTAAGCATAAATGAATCAGGGGCGCCTGGGTAGTTCAGTCGGTTAAGCGTCCAACTTTGGCTCAAGTCATGATCTTGTGGTTCATGAGTTCCAGCCCCACATCAGGCTCTGTGCTGACAGCTCCAAGCCTGGAACCTGTTTCAGATTCTGTGTCTCCCTCTCTCTCTGCCCCTCCCCTACTCACTCTCTCTCTCAAAAATAACACTAAAAAAATTTTTAAACATAAATGAATCAAACTCTCCAATCAAAAGACAGAGATTGGAAATGGATAAAAACACATTAACTATATGCTATCTATAAGAGACATTCAAAGCCATAAATAGATTGAAAGTGAAAAGATCAAAAAGATATTCCATGCAAGTAGTAAACAGAAGAGCAGGGGTGGCTATACTAATATCAGACAAAGTAAACTTTAAATCAAAAAAGGTTACAAGAGACCAGGATATTATATACAAAAGGTTCAATAGGGAAAGAATATATTACAGTTATATTTATATACCTAATGACAGACCACCAAAATATATGAAGCAAAACTGATGGAATTGAAGGGAGAGAATAGACGATTCTATAACAATAATTGGAGACTTCAAAAACTCACAATAATGGATAGAACAACCAGACAGAAGATAAGTAAGGAAACAGAGGAGTTAACAAACCAACTAGATCATACAGATATATATAGAACACGCTAGCCAACAACAAAAAAATACACATTCTTCTCAAGCACACATGGGACATGTTTTAGGATAGGCCATATTGTAGGCCACTTAAGTCTCAACAGATGTTAAAAGATAGATATGATAAAGTATCTTCTCTGACCACAACAGGATGAAATTATAAATTAATAACCAAAGGAAGGAAACGTGGAAAATTCATAAAATTGTGCAAGTTAACACTTTTAAAATGACCAATGGATAAAAGAAATTACAAGGAAATTAGAAAATACTTTGAGATGCAGGAAAACAAAAGTAACATCAAAACTTATGGGATGCAGCAAAAACTGTGCTAAGAGGGAAACTTCTAAGTTATAAATACATTAAAAAAATCTTAAATCAACAACGTAACTTTACAACTTAAGAAACTAGAAAAAGAACAAACTAAATCCAAACTAGCAGAAGGAAGGTATAATAGAGATTAGAGCAGAGATAGAAAAACAATAGAGAAATGAAACCAAAGGCTAATTCTTCAAAAAGATCGACAAAATTGACAAACTTTAGCTAGATAGACTAAGAAAAGGGAAGACTCAAATTACCAAAATCAGAAATTAAAGTGGGGACATTACTACTTATTCTACAGAAATAAAAAGGATTATACGGGAGTACTATGAACAATTGTATGCCAACAAATTGGATAACAGATGAAATGGACAATTTCCTAGAAACACAAAACCTGCAAGACTAAATCATGAAGAGAAAATCTGAATAGACCTATAACTAGTAAGGAGATTGAATCAGTAATCAAAATCCTCCCAATAAAGAAAAGCCCTGAACTTGATGGCTTCACTGATGAATTCTACCAAACATCTTAGGGACTAATACCAATCCTTCTCAAACTTTTCCAAAAAATTGAAGAGAAGACACTTTCTAAATCATTCTGAGGCCAGCATTACCCTCATACCAAAGCTAGACAAAGACACTCGCAAGAAAACTACAGATCAGATCCCTTAGGAACATTGATGCAAAAATCCTCAACACGAGCAAACAAAATTAAGCATATTGAAAAGATTATACACTATGATCAAATGAGATTTATTCCTGGAATGCAAGTATAGCTCTACATGAAAATCATAATATGTACTGTTATGCAACAATGTAATATGTGATATGCCACATCAATAGAATAAAGAGGGGGAAAAGCCTCATCATTTCAACTTGATGCAGAAAAAGCATTTGACAAAATCAACACCTTTTCATGACACTCAACAAACTGGGAGTAGAAGGAAGCTCAATATGATTAAAGCCACATGTGAAAAGCCTCTGGCAAACATCTTACTCAATGGTATGGAAAGACTGAAAGGTTTTCCTCTAAGATCAGACACTAGAGAAGGATGCCTGCTTTCACCACTTCTATTTAACATAGTAGTAGAAGTTCTGGCCAGAGCATTTAGGCAAGAAAAGTAAATAAAAGTAAATAAAAATAAAATAAAAAAAAGTAAAAAAAAGTAAATCCTAATTGGAAAGGAAATAGTAATCTCAAATAGTAATAGTAATCTCAAATAGTAATCTCTGTTTGCAGATGATATGAATTTAGAAAACTCTAAAGACATAACCAAGAAAACTGTTGGAACTAACAAATGAATTCAGCAAAGTGGCAGGATACAAAGGCAACACACAAGATTCCATTGCATTTCCATACATGAACAAGGAAGAATGTGAAAGGGAAATTACAAAAACAATTCCATTTACAGTAGCATCAAAAAGAATAAAATACTTAAGAATTAACCAGGGAGGTGAAACACTTGTACTATGAAAACTACAAAACAGTGCTGAAAGAAATTAAAGAAGACATAGATAAATGGGAGCACATCCTATGTTCATGTAATGGAAGACACTATATTGTTAAAATGTCAATACTGCCCAGAGCCATTTATAGATTCCATGCAATACCTATCAAAACCCCAATGATGTTCTTTGCAGAAATAGAAAAACCCATCCTAAAATTCATATGAAATCTCCAAATAACCAAAGCAATTTTTCAAAAGAACAACAGAATTGAAGGGCTCACACTTCCTGATTTCAAAACTTACAAAGCTACACTAACCAAAATAATGTGGTATTGGCATATAGACATATAGATCCATGGAATAGAATAGAGAGCCTAGACGTAAAACTTTGCAAATATGTTCAAATGATTTCTGACAAGGATGCCAAGACCATGGGGAAAGGACAGTCTCTTCAACAAATGGTGCTGGGAAAACTGGATATCCACATGCAAAAGAGTGAAATTCTTACCTCACATTTATCTAACACCATATACAAAAATTAATTCAAAATTGATCAAATACCTAAATCTAAGGCCAAAAACAATAAAACTCTTAGAAGAAAACATAGGACAAAAGCTTTAAGTATTGGATTTGGCAATGATTTCTTGGACATGACATCAAAGGTACAGGCAACAAAATAAAAAAAATAGATATATTGAACTTCATGAAAATTTAAAACTTCACTATCCACGGAGTAAAAAAGCAAACCCCTAGAATGAGAGAAATAACTTGCAAATCATATATCTGATAAGGGATTAATAGCCAGAATATACAGAGAACTCCTAAATTCAACAACAAAAAACAATTCAAGATTGGGCACAGGACTTGGAATAGACATTTTTCCAAAGAAGTTATATGAATGGTCAAAATGAGCACATGAAAAGATGTTCAACATGACTAATTATTAGGGAAATGCAAATCAAAACCACCATGCAATACCACCTCACATTCTTTAAGATGGTTACTATGAAAAATACAAAACAAGTGTTGGCAAGAATGTTTTTAAATTAGAACCTCTGTGCACTGTTGGTGTGAATGTAAGATGGCACAGTCATTATGGAAAGCAGTATGGTGGTTCCTCAACAAATTAAAAATAGAATTATCATATGACCCAGCAATATATTCCACTTGTGAATAGAGTCTCCAACAGATAGTTCTGCACCAATGTTCATAGCAGCATTATAGCTCAAATGTGGAAACATCAGTGTCCATAAATGGATGAAGGGATAAACAAACTGTGGTAAATATGATGGAATATTATTGAACTTTAAAAGGGAAAGAAATTCTGCAATATGCTACGACATAGATGAACCTTGAGGACATTATGCTAAGTGAAAGAAGCCAATCACAAAAATAAAATAATGTATGATTCCACTTACATGAGTTACTTACAGTAGTCCAAATCATAAGGACAGAAAGTATAGTGGTTGTCAAGGCTGGGGTAAGGGGGCATTGGGAGTTACTGTTTAATAGGTATGGAGTTTTTATTTGGGATTCTGAGAAAGTTCTTGAAATGGATAGTGAGTGGTGATGACTGCACAACATTGTTAATGTACTTAATGCCAATGCATTGTGCATTTAAAAATGGCTAAAACAGTAAATTTACAAGATGAGAAGAGTTATGGGGATGGATGGTGATGATGGTTGCGTAACAATGTAAATGTATTTAATACCACTGAACTGTACACTTCAGAATAGTTAAGATGGTAAATGTTATGTGTGTTTTACCACAATAATTTTTTTAATTATGGAAAAGCATAAGTGGACTAAGTAGAAAGGTGTCCGGGACATATTATGGACTCATGCTAGTAGGTATAATATGACCCCATGAAAATTTATACATAAATGTCTACATTTGATAAATGCATAGATATCTGGAGGGATGCTTATTAAAGTAGTAAAATAGTCCTTTCAGGAAAGATGCTTATTAAAGTAGTAAAATAGTCCTTTCAACTTTTCATAATTCTTTTAGCTGTTTTCTGTTTGGAGAATAGAAGGTTTAGGAATACTTAAATCAGTGGGAGGCAGAACTATAATGTCATAGTTAAGTAACTATAAACTTAGTCAATTTTATTAGAACTCATTTGAAGGAAAACTGCTTAATAGAAAGGAATGGTTAGTGTCAAGCATAAGAAAAGGAAGTTTTAGGTGCCAGACATGGGGATGGATGCTCAGCTAAAGCTGTATGGATGAGTGGATGGGGAGTGCACTAGGTATGCCTAGTGCTTTGTGACAGGTGTTGCCCTCTTGTGGGATATCATACTGACTTCTTGATCCGGTTCCATGTTCACCAAGCAACTTTTCTTCCTCTTGAAGTTGGTGTGTCTATAGGGAAAGAATGACCTGGCTTCCAATCAGTTCAATAGTGTGTTTCTCAAAGTATATTAGTGGGTTGTTATTCTGGTTTATATATTGGTCTCTGTGCTTGGTTAATGACAGTTGACACTAGAGAAATTGATTTACATAATCTATTACTTCATAAGAAATTACCTCCAAAACTTAGTGACTTAAAATAGCAATAACCATTTATCTTTAACAGTTTTTATATATCAGGAATTTGGAAGTGACCCAGGTGGGCAGTTGTGGCGCAGGGTTTCTCCTGACGTTGCAGTTTAATGCATTTACTAGTTGACTCACTCATATGACTGGCAATTTTGTCTTGGCTATTGACTAGGGACCTCAGTTTCTTTCCACCTGGGTCTCCCATTGAGTTTCCTCACCACATGGCAACTGGTTTTCCCCAGAGTGAGCAATCCAAGAGATTTTGCCTACACCAAGGCAAAAGGTGCAGTGCCATTATGATCAGCTTCAGAAGTCCTAGACCATCATTTCTGCTATAAACTGTTGGTCGCAGAGGGCAAGCCCTGATTCAGAATGAGAGAGGCCTACACAAAGGCATGAATACTAGCAGATGAGAATCACTGGGGGCCATCTTGGAGACTGGCTACCACAAATCCCATCAACCAAGTGGCAATTCCTGGCAATCCTGTCCTTTGCTGTATGCTTTCCATTCAAAATAAAACAGTTTAATATAGCTTTTACATCTCATCACATTTTATCTTCATCATACCCCTGCCAGTAGGAAGAGCAGGAGAAGTGAGAGTGTGATTACCCTGAAAGAACCTACTTGTGACTCAAGCATGGATTAATACAAGTTAGATTATTCATGATGAGGAAAATATCAAGATTCTGTATTTTGTTTTGCCCATTTTTGCAAGAATCACCCTTTTGTGTTTACTTGTGCTGAAATTGAACACTGAAAAAAATATTTTCCCCAATATTAAGAGAATGTAAACAATTATTCAAACAAGTACTGAGATGATTTTAATAAGAACAAAAAAGTGATAGCAGACTTAACGTTACATGTTGATGGAGAAATTAAAACTCAATAAATTTATAAAGAGAAATATAATCTTCCCAGACAAACAGATAAGCATTATAGCATCGTGGTTAAAGGTTATAAATCAACAAGTCACCGTATTGAAAGGAGAATCTCCTAGGAAAGCTTTTTTAAGTCAGCCAGTCTCAATTTTATAACAAGATATCAAATAAGTATAAACAGGAACCATCTTCATTTCAACCTGGCTTACCCTTAGTGTCTTCAAGATATCTGACTTGTATTCTACTTTTATCCTTTTCTGTAAAACAAGATATAATGGTTAGCCAAATGTTTTATATTCTAAAGACGTGTCAGTAGCTCAAGGTTTCTTGGCCTATTGAGATTCCTGTTACCTAAGAACGTGTTGGTTTTTGTTTCAACTTTGTCTTTAATCAAAGCTGATTTTAAAGATCCAGAAACAATGAATCTGACTGTCCTGTAACCATGAAGACCCTTCAGAGTCAATAGTGGAATGTGGATATGGTAGAGAGCAGCATGTGAAAGGGAAAGAAAGATGACAGTGTCTCCCATCCAAAATGGTATCCAAGATGCAAAGGCACTTTTCAAATCAAGAAAGAACCAAAGTCCAGCTAATTAGGAGAATTGAGAGGAGAGGATTGTGAGAAAAGACACTCACATTTTTTGAGTGACACTTACCTACCAGATGTTGGTTTCCAGATGAAGAAACCAAGGCTCAGACAAGTCAAATAACTTGTCTAAGGTGCACAGTCATTTACGATTGAAACCAATGACTAATTCCAAATCTTTCCTACAATCCTATACTCACTCCTAGGCCAAGAATGTGAGACTTTATGATTTGAGAAATCTGGATTTTTACCCCAGGGTCAACCAAACCACTTCTGATACCTGGAAAAGTATGGGGCTCTATTTTTTTACTTCTATACAACTAAATTGGGGACAACTTTGTACTTGCATCTTATTAAAACTGGTACTAACACAGAGTGATTGAGTTGAGTAGCCTTGCCTTAGCAGGATATTCAGACTGATTCCTTCTCTAGATGAGTCTGGGAATTCCTAGAATCTGTGGAGAGTAATGGAGAGTCTGGAGCCTTCCCTGTGTACTAGGGAAAACTGGTTTTACTAAGAACTTGACCAAAGATCTGGTGGTGTCAACTCCAAAGACAAGTCGCAGTTTCCTTGCAGTTACTGCTTGAGATTCTCTGAAGAACTGTGGCAGTATGCCAGGATGTTTAGTAGGAAGCTCTTTCCTTTATGACATCACCAGGCAGGTAGCTAAGGGGACTATTTGAGACACTCTTAGAATAACAGCCACTTTTGTGGGAGTACAAGAGCAGCAGCTTTTAAAGCCAAGGGTAAACATTCAGACTTCATTAGGATCCTCAATACAAGCCAGCCAGTAAAATATGGGATCTACCCAGAGGAGCTCAGTCTATCGGATGGTCAAGACAAATAAAACTGGGTCCAAGGTAGCAGTTTCAGCACAGAAAGGGTCTGAGGTTACTAACACAACCCCTCAGCGGGGACAAGGATATATGATTGCCTCGAGCTCACGAACCGCTGCAGCCCCCCGAAGTCCTTCGCCCCATCGAAGATCAGAAGCTGGGCATCTCCCCTCTTTCCATTCAGCATCAGACTATCCACGTTCTATCTCCCCCCAGTCAGGGCCCAGTGGAACACCCATCCCTCGAGGAAGCGAGGCCCGATCAAAATCAGAATCATACCGCCATCCCTCTATTCATCGAAAGATCCAGCAAACTCAAACATCAGCTTCCCATGCTGTCCAGACGCAACGGAATGTTAGCCCATCCAGAGAGGACTCAGCACGAAGAGGGGGTGAGAGCAAGCCAGGGCGTGACATCAGTAATCGCTACTCATTAACCTCTGATGCCAAATCCTCTCGCCGGTTGAGTTTTGTAGACCAGAAGGGTAACTTACAAATCTTGCAAGAAGACCCACCCTCCAAGGTCCAGTACCCACAAGGGGTCAGAGTTCCCCGTAGGACTTTGGTTTACCCAAAGGATGAAGCAGTTCAAACTGAACCCATCCAAAAGGGTTTGACTGCTACTGAGATCAGATCTCCAAGAAGACCCTCTAGCCCAGAACATAGCAGTGGCCGAGTCAGTGCAGACTCTCGGACAGCCCAAAGAAAGATCCCTGGCCAAGAGTGTGAAATGAGTCATCCCAGCCCAATTTACACAGAACCCAATACTTTGCATAGGAATATGAACTTGGAATCATCCCTCAGACTCTCTATCCTAAAGGATTTGAGTGGTGGACACCGAGTTCCTAGGCGTTCAGATCCTGAGACTATCCCTAAGCAGTCTGTCTACACTGACACCAAGAGCTCCCCAAAGAACTTAATATCATCAGAAGTAGAGTCCAACCTGAGGTCCTCAACTAGAGGAGATGGCGAGGTCAGCCGCAGGGTCACCATCTCTTCAGCGGAACAGTTATACTCAGCTCCCCGTGTGACATCTCGAGCAGTGTCTGAGAACCCCCACAAATCTATGTTTGTCACTCCAGAACCCAGCTATAAGCAGCACACCCAAAGACCCTCAGAAAGTGTCTGCATGTCCCCAGGACCTGCACTCAGGTATCCAGAACCCTCCCCAAAGCCCTCGGTCCATGCAGAACTGGAACTGACCCCTCGGCCCTTACCCCCTCGGGCCTTACCTAGGTATGGACCTGACTGTTCATGGTGGGCCTTACTCAATCCTGAAGTTGAAACATCCCAAAGCCGGCCAACAACACCTGATTTTGAGTCTAAGTCCCCTCTTCCCCCAGACCCTTTATTGTCCTTTTTTGAAATGGACTCAAGTCCTTTCTGTGAGGAAATGATGTTCCAGAGAGAGAAGGCAAGTCCAGCAACACCACCACCACTATCACCACCAAAGGAGTCTCCAAACCAGGCACCATTGAGAGAAATGCCACAAGCCCTCAAGCAGACCTCCAAACAACCCATTCAAAGGTTTAGTGCTTTCTTCTTGGGTATGTGAAGAAGCAGACTGCCCAGGTGCAGCCCCAATTTAGTGAGGTGGGACATTGGGGTGGGTAGGAAAGTCAGTCCCCTTCTTCATTCTGGGCCTCAGAGCTGCTCTCCTGCCAGTGCTCAAGCTAAACCTTGAGCCTGTTGCCCCATTCCTTCCCTGCCAGCTTTTTTGAGCTCCAAGCTAATGACATCAGTAACGATGCTTGGGCAGGCATCAGGCATTGATTCTTCCAGGCAACGCTGCTTAACCTTTCAATGGAAAGTAATAGAGAGTGGTTTTCAGGGTAGGAAGCGCTTCCCAAGAATGGAGATAAAGAACTGAGTTGGGACTAGGGCTGGTTAGGGCTAGTAAAGAAAATAAGGTTCTCAGGTAAATATTCTGACAACAAAGTGGAGAAGGGGAAGCACAGATACGCTAGGACCTAGACTTCCAAGAGGGGAAAGGCATTAACAGTGGCACAGAGGGTGGAGAAAAGGGTGGGGCAGGATTTAGTCCTAGACTGCAGGGGCTTCTTGGAGAGGATCAAGGGCTGAGGGCACCTTTGGATGGAGAAATGTAGAGCCTAAAAGGGAAATGTTAAGTAGTGGGGAGAGAGGTATACATCCCACAGTGAAAAAGAGCAACAATTTCTGTTACTTTCAGATGTGTCTGAGGAAATGTATAATCGTGTCATCTGGTGGCTAAAAGGTCTGTGATTTTCCCTCCTGTGGGTCCGTTGTTGGGGTTTGGGAGGCAGGAGGACAGGTGGAAGGATGACCGCTATGTATCTACAGAGCTAGGTCTATTAGCACCACACATACTAGAGGGTTGACTATAATTCCACTATTAGAGTCATTCCTTTGGGACTTGGAACCTTTTTCATTTTCGAGAGCCTCCTTTCAAAGGGAAGTAGTCATTTCTGAAATGGAGAACAATTTAAGCCTATGCCTTTCAGTTTAGCTAGTCTTACCTCTTGTGATTTTTAACCCCCCCCCCCCCGCAAAAAAAAGTCACCAAGACAAACTACCTGTTTCACAGTCTTACTCAGGGTTTACCCTGCCCTAATGTAGGTTGATGGGTCTCCTCTTGGGTCTTGTGTCAGAACTCTCCTCAAGCCCCCTTGTCCAGACTTGGGAGGTATTTATTGGCTTCTTCCCAGGCACAATCTCCAGGGATGTCCAGGCCTCTGTCTTGAGGCCATCAGTGGGTCCTGTAGCCAACTCTAGAATCCTTAAGTATCCCCAGGGCCTCGTGACACCCTCCCCCCCTTTGTACTCTTGACCTCTCTGTTGGAGAGAGAGGGGACCAACCCTCATAAAGTGAATATTAGTAACAAAGAGTTCCTGCCTTGAATGTTGTGGCCCAAGATATGCTTTATTCCTGTGAGCATGAGGGAGGCCAGGGCTCTGGATGAGGAAGTCCCTAGGGAGGAGAGAGTCCTGTGAATGCAATCCAGTCCCAACCGCATGAGCTATCAAATTGGCAGCAAAGAGCAGAGAAAGGCGTCCCTGCCCCTCAGAGAGAGCAAAGCTCTATAAAGCTGAGGTTTAGTAGTGTGGACTCTGGAGTTATAGTATTAGGTTTGAGTCCTGTGTCTAGTATTTTTTCACTGTGACCTTGGGTAAGTTATTTTATTTTTCAGTTGTTAGTTGCCCCAACTGTCAGTGGGAACAATGGCTACCTCTAGGATTTATAAGAGGACTAACCAAGCTACTACATGTATAGCACTTAGCATGGTGCCTGGTAACAGTGAGTCCTCAGTATTTACTGCTGTAAATTTACTAGCTGTTGCTATTTGGGCCACTTTCACTAGAAAGGATGTTGGGCCAGGTTATGCCAAAGTCCACTGGAGATCTTTAGTAAAATTCTCTTTTTCCCTTCCTGTTGGTACTCTCTGAATTCCATTTGCTGCCTCTTGGGAATGCCTGACTTCTACTTCTCCATTATGACAGATGAGGAGGTAAGAACACTGCTGGGAAGTTACTTCCAGTTTTCCCATGCTCCCCCTTATCCAAGTCTCTCTCTTAACCTCTTATGGAAGCAGGAATGGAGGGAGACAGACAGAACTCTCCCTATAGTTGGGCAAGTTGTTCACTGCACAAGGGTACCTAGCAGAGAGGGCAAGTGGGGGCTGAAATCTAGCCTGTGTTCTACTTGCCATGCTGTGCACTTGGCGGGGTGGGGGGAGCTGCATCTCCCCAGAAGGAGATTTGCACAAAGGTGATCTAAAAGCTGTCTGGGAAACCATACATTGGATCAGCCCCCACTCGGCTCTCCCCTCTTCAGCCTAGGGCAATCCAGAAAGGGAACACTTTTCTGGGTTACACACTATTTGAGTCCTCAACTTGGAAAGGCACAAGGTAAACTCTGCTCTCAGCAGCCCTGTGTCCTGAATTTGGCAAAGAGTGTCCTGATTTCAGAGTGCATTATTCCTATAACTACTTTAGTTCTTCTTGGCCCATGTTTGATAAGATAGTCTGAGCTCTTCCTGCCTCCATTCTTTCTCTTACCCTATCTCTCCCTTACCTAGAGCCTAGCATGGCTTTTAATGGGTCCCATCCATAGGTTAGCCCAGGATGGACAGTTAATTACAGATAGAAAACAAATAAAGGAGGTGGAGCAGGACAGCCTGAGCTCAGATGATGGAACAGCTGAAGGGGAGGTGCCAAAAATGTGGCTGCCACTCCCTCTGCCATGGCTTCTTATTCAGCCCCATGCCCTGAGCTCAACTGTGGGTGGGAACAACTACATTTAGAGATCACCTCCACGAGAGACAGTAAATCCTTCTCTCCCTCTTTCCTTTTACTCTTCCTTCCTTCCTCCCTCTCTCCCTTCCTTTCATAAACAACTTCATTCAGATGCCTAGCACTCTGCTAGGCACTACTGGAGAGAGCATTGAAGCCTCAGAGCACACACATTCTTTGGCCATGAGAAACTTACCATCTGGTTGGGGAGATAAGACATGGACAGGAAACATTTAAACAACAATATGAAATAGTTTGTGCTCAAATGTCCAAATAAATGCAACAGACTGAATATGTGCTCTTGGAGGAACTTTGGAGAGAAGGAGTCATTAGGGGATGTGTGTGTGTGTGTGGGGGGGGTGGTCAGGTTACACTCGCCTTCTCAAAGCTAGAGATATCTTAATAGCTAGTCTCTTACCTTTGGGAAGGGGTTAGTGTTTTCCCTCATTCTGGATATGACGGTTTTGACTGAGAAAGTTCTTCCCTTTTCTCCCCCATCCTCACCCCCTTTCTTTGTGCATCTTGTTTTAGTTTAGAAAGTCAAAAGCCTTGGCAGCAGAATGGCTCCTTCCCAAAATAGCTCTTATCCTGTCTGGATAATTGCAGCTCTCCAGCCCTGTTCAGCGGCAGAGCTGCTCCCCAGAAGCTGGGAAAAGAAGCTGGGGAGAGACCAGCTGGGCCTGCTGGTCTTCTCTGGCTCTTTGGAAGTGCGGTGTCATGGAGGTGGGCCAGGGACTCCTCACAAACCATGAGAGTGCTAGGCTTTCCCCAGCCTGTCCTCCAGGCTGAATGGCCAACAGACCTTCCCACATTAGAGACGATGGTGCTAGTGTCCAAGGCCTCTAGTTCCTCCGATCTGGGAATGGTTGACTGTAGAGTCTGTTCCAGATTCCATTCCTGGCAGGAATTCTCTGGTGGCCAGCCACAGCTCCTGGCTTGTGAACAGCAGCATGTTTGTTGTTGAACTTCACAGGCCCTTCTGGGTCCATAGTTGAGGATGGAGCCTGATTCAACCATCTCTCTCTCTCTCTCTCTCTCTCTCTCTGTTAAGTGTCAGTCTCCTCCCAAGTGGCTCCTCAAGGCCCTTTTGTCTAAGGAGCAGGGATTACAGATGCTTCTCATCCTTGGATTGGTAATTTAGGGGCTGGAATCTCCCCAGAGAAGGTTATGCTGGAATGAGGGAATCATTCCTAATGATTTTGTTTTTTTGTATCAAGACTAGCAGAAGCTCAACAGGAAGGTCTTGAGGGTGCCCTATGGTGTCAGCTGGGGCTGTCTTCCCACACGGTCCTGGGGAATTCCTTGGAATAAAGCAGCTCTTGATGGGAGGGGCTTCAATGCTCCAATGGATGGAGCTGCCTTGGCCCTAAGAACCTTGTCCTCAAAGCACCTAACCTACTTGCCCTTGCAAATGACTTCTCAGGCTGTCAGCAGACAAGGTGGTTTACTCCCTTCTATCTCTATCAATTATGCAAGAAACCAACTCTGGAAAACAGGCCAGGAAACAGGGGAGGCCATCTCAGTGATACCTAAGGCAAACTTCAGTGTCTTTAGAGTGACCTGTCATTTGGCCCCTGGGGGATGGTATGGCCAGCCTCCTGTTGGCTTTTGAGTCTCAGGGAAGTTTTGCTCAGACTTCCTCGACAGAGAAAAATCCAGAGTCCAGGAGGAACACAGGGAGTCTCTGCATTCATGGGAATGTTAACAGAATCCCAGGATATGGGCTGTCTGAAAGGAACCTTAGAACCATCTTTCCCACTCCCCTTATTTTCTCTTGCTTTGTACCAAGGCTTATAGTTGAGAGGAGAGATAACTGAAAGAATGGAGCAGAGCTGCTAAAAATGGGGCAGGGCACCTCGGGAGGCTTTTCATAGCAGCCTGACCCTTGATACCCAGCTTCTTTTCGTGTCAGATGGCACCTTGTTCATTTTCAGCTACCATGGGCAGCAAAGTCCAGAGCTGGATGGGAGGCTGGTAACCTCTGACCCACATTGCTATTCTGGGGACAGGCTAGGTTGACCCAACTCAGGGTTTGCCTGGGATGTTCCTGGTTTTAGCATCCTGTGTCCTGGGACCCCCACCAGTCCTGGGCAAACTAGGACAAATGGTGACCGTAGGACAGGCTAAAGTGCATTATGCCTCAGCAAGAGCCACTGGAAGCACAGGGCAGGGGGGTGATGTCCTGCCTTCACTGTGAGATCTGAGCAGATTGCTCCCTCTGACTATAAAATGGGGGCAGGAAAATCCTATGCCCCTCCCTTGTGGTCGATGGTAGAACTGAGGCCAGAATCCTTTAGATTTTTACTCTTCTCAGAATGATCCCACATAGGGAAGAACCTGCCACATTTATTTTGGACTTTCTGGTGTATTTCCAGAAGTTACTTGGTTCCCTGCTTGGAACCCATCTCCAACATTCTATCTTTCTATCAGAGAAGTTTGGTGGTGTTTGAAATGGTGGGGTTTTCAAGTAAGAGGAGAAATAGCAGGCCTGGATAGATTAGGGAGCTTGGCCTCAGAGAGCAAGGAAGCATACTTGGGCGAGGAAGAAAATCTGTAACACAGAAGCCACCCTGACAGCTGCTCAGCCAGAGGAAGGCTATCCTGAGTGACGAAATGACCATGTCCCTTTACCCTCTTCTGCTCAGCTGCCTTTGGCCCAGCTGCCATGAGGGGAGAGGCCAGAGACAGCTGCACCTTGGGGGCCAAGTGCGCCCTTGAAGGAAGGGGACAGAATGTGAGGCAGCTCCTGAGAGAAGCTCAGGCTCTGACGCTGAAGGTGGGAGGGCAGGGCCAAAGTCATTTCCTTGGCACACCCACCACAGGCAAAGTCATTTAGCTCCAAGAGTCTCTATGATGGCTGTTTTTGGGAATTCAGCTCAGTAAGTCTGAAACCAAGACTAGTTTTCTAGAGATGGCGTGGGGTTCAGCTGGAGAAGCTGACTCTACAGTTGGTGGCAGCATGGTCATTCCAATGTCACTTTAGTCAAGGGCTCTTTTCCCATCCCTCTACACTATTACACATGCACATTCCTAATTGTTTGTAGAGAAAGCATTTGAAATGGTCACAGTGATAGCTGCTGATTTGGTGTTGATAATTTTCTCATTAGCTGAGATAGTAGCTACCACTCATTTTAGTGCCTGCACCATTCTAAGTGTGTTACCTTAGTGAATCTTCACGGCAACCTTATGAAGTGAACTTTTGCTCCCCATTTTGCAGAGCTGGCTCCTCAAGACTGAGAGTATTTTAGGGAGCACCCTGCCCCAGGGATTCATATGTGGTGTAGAAACCCTTCTTCCATAGCCACATCTTCCTGGAAAGTAACTTATCAATATTTCAGCAGCACCTTCAGATATCACAAAATATGAAGGGAAAGGTTTTAGTGAGGGTAACATTTGTGTCTTTGCATGGAAATTACAAGGCTGGGAGACAAAGTATGAGCTGGCAAGCAGCCAGAATGAAGGGCAAGTTATGGATGGGTCAGTGAGGCCCAGAGCCTCAAGGCTTGTCTGTGCTCCAAAATCAGAGTGGAAAACTAATCAATGAATCCTTTCAGTCAATTCATATTGATCAGACACCTCCTGGGGGCAGAGTCCTGGGCATCCAGGAGGACATTATATCACATGTTCATTGAATTGAAGTGAGTAGAGGTCATACTCGCTGTCCTTGAGGGGCTTATGGTTAGTTTGGAAGAGAAAAGTCTATAGATGGGTCACTTGAAAGAGTGTGGACATCAAAGAACAAAACAAAGTCCAGTGAAATGAGTTAGCAAAGCTTCTAGCATGGAGGCACTTGGAGGGTAAAGTCCAGGTACACACAGGTTTCAACTCCAGGTAATGAAGACCTTTGATAACACACTGCCCAAAGATTGAAGGGCAGTAGAGTCAGTTTTTAGTCGTGGGAAACTTTTAAGAAGATGGGATGTAGGGTGGGGGCTCTTGAAGGGGGTCACACACCAATGCATATGTAAGTCTCTTCCATCTCTCAGCTCCTGTGCCCTGCCCTACTGCAGAGAAGGTGTTGGAAAGGCCCTCTGGCAGGCCTCTGGCAGGCCTCTGGCACTCTACTGGCTCCAGAACTGCCTCTTACCACAGCTAGACAACAGGTGCCAGGAAACAGTGCTCCCTGACATTACCACCCACATTTCATGCCTGATCCAGGATCATGAGACACTGGGGAACATTAGGGGTGGGAGTGAGGTTGAGGGTATTTTGGTTTCTTGCCTTTGCACAGAACTTTCTGGACAGGCTGGCTAAGGTTTCCTTGAAGGACACAACCCGGTAATAGTTCTTTGCCCCTACCAGAGCTCTCTGACTATATCATCAGTGACTCATCACCTCTGAGGGAAGGGAGATACAATTAGTTCTTGTGCCACTTAAGAAAACTCTGCTACTGAGAGGCAAAAGTGGCCTTTGCTAGTCATACAGATCCGAAATCCTGATTTCCTGTGATAATCACTCTTTATTCTTGGCTTTTGAACCTGGACCTTGACTTTGCCCAAGTACAGCATCCTTATTTAGTTTGGTGCCACACAACCTTCACCCATGGGTAGGCAGGCCAGGAGTTTTTCCACATAGACCATGCTAGCCTGACCTAAGCAGAGGGACCTCCTGATAGCAGACTGGAGGTGTGTGCTGATCTGAGTTCCCAGAAGAGTCATCCCTTGTGCCAAACAAAGTGTTCATTCCCCAGACCCTTGGCTTGAAATCCCCACTCCAGCAGTGCATGGGAAATTGTACTCTAGTCAAGGATATCATTTCCTGGTGGGATGTTGAATTTCAAGGAAGAGTCAGACTCTAAGGACTGAGGGGTACCAGAGGCAAGGTTGGCCAGTCCACATGCTAACTGGAGATGGGGAGGAGCACTCAATGGTCAGTGACTCATACAAGGGCAGCTATATTTTGGCCCTGCTTCTGACCAGGTGTCAGACGCTACCTGCACCATCACAGAACACAAGAGCTGGAGTTGGGGGGAGTCCAGTTCTCTCTCAGTGGGGGAAAAAGAGGCCCATGAAGGAGAAGGGATATTCAGGCAGTGAGCTAATTGCCAAAGCTGGTGTGGGGTCCTAAGCCAAGGCCAAGTTCTCTCAGAAACTCACAGTGCTTCAGAGTTAGTATGCGAGATTTATGTAGATGGAATGGCTCAAAGTCTGTCTTTAGCTTTTACTTCACCCAACATGCCTCATGTTGGGCAGCTGATGTAGTGATTACAAAGACACTGGTGAGCATCAAGACCCTAAGAGTCTTGGTGTAGAGATGAGTTCCACAGTCCCAGGCCTCTCTTTGGGGCTCACTTCCCTCAAAACAAGCTGGCACCAACATGCCTCAGGACACACAGGGCTTGCTGGGGGCCAGGGCAGCTGGTGCCAGAGCAGAGTTGGGATTCCAGCCACAGCTGAGGATGAGCTAGCTGGGCTGCCTTCTGAGACGTGTCTGTGTCCACACTTGGACTACAACCAGGACTGGGGGGAGGAGGGAAGTACACTTGCGGAAAACAAGGGTTTGTTTGTGATGGGGCCTGTCTTCCTTGACATAGGTTTTCTCCCCTCGGCCCAGCACTCCCAGCCCAGGCCATGCAGAATGCCAGTGGAAGCACTCAAGAAGCAGTCTTATGAGTGCATACGTGAGTGTTAGTGGCCTATAGCTAGTTCCCAACAGTGGGGCTTTGTGTAGTGAGTTTGATGTTCAGGTCTGACGGCAGCAGCTGCTGCTACTTCTGTAGCCTTCCAATAGCCATTGGTTTCTCTCTAAGGAAACTCTTTCATGTCTTTGTTTTCCTGAGTACAGCTTCAGATCTCTTCATCTACCCCAGGCCTTTTCCAGGAAACTCTCTATACATTCAGAGGCTCCCTCTTATCTGAGCCAAGCTGCTGGCGATATCCTAGTTTAATCCCCTCATTTTCTGGTGTGGGAACTGAAGTCCAGAGAGGTAAAGTGAGTTGCCCAAGGTCACCCAGCTAGGAAGGTTCCTCCTCAACTTGCTAGCCCGTGAATGCCCCTGATTTCTTTAAGCAATGGCACTCCTTCCGTCCTTCAGTCCACCAGTGCCAAATATCTAATAACGTCTCCAATAGCCATCCCATGTTTGCTGAACGTGTTCTCATCTGTATACCTAGGCCCCCCTCCGTCCCTCTGCTAAGTTCTAACTTGATCCCAACCATGACCACTGGTCACAGATCAGACTGAAATAGAGTAGGCAGGCTTCTGGGTGTTCTACCAATAGAGAGGGCCATGTCTGTGGACCTGTTTTATTCAAAGTGTATTCAGGCAAATCAGCATGCCCTGGAGGAGAGTTTGTGGGAGTCAGGAAGAGGCATACTTCTGCAAACTTTCACAGAAGCCTGACCAGCTCAGCCCTGTATTAGCTCGGAAAATCCTCACCAACCCCCACCCTCTAAGCATCTACTTCTTCCTTGCTGCTGCTGACCCTTCTGAGCCTCTAATGCTTCTAAAGCTGCTGAGGCATCTGTCCCCACAGCATCTCACCTGCTTGCCCAGCATAGACTGGCTCACACCTGGGCTGCCACTTCCCACTTCCCTCAGCCCCAGACAAGACTCTACTGCCCCATAAAGGCCACTCAGCCTCTTCCCTTCCACCTTTCCAGCAGATGATCCCTGGATAATTTATGCAGCAAATTCTCTTTAATCTTTAATCTAGGGTCCTGCAGGAAGGGAACATTTTGTCTCTTCTTCATAGCTTGGGTAAAGGTAGAGAAAGTCTGACATTCTACCTTAGGAGGTGTAGAGGGGGTAGGGACAATCAGTTAACTTGGACATCAGTTAGGTTCATTTCCTGAAAACCTTCGGTAACTAATGGAGTCTCTCCCGACTCGTGGGGCAAACCCCTCTCCTTCGAAAGACCTCTCCTGGGGATGCTAGGTTGGCCTTTCCCTTTTCTTGGGGGATTTGCTCAAGCCCCCACGGTGATGCGCTGCCTGAAGAGGCTACTCTTAGGGGCTGAGTAAGGAAGAGCCAGGTGAGCAGTGCTGCGCTGTCCTGAGCGCCTCTGCTCATCCGGGGGGGGTCACGGGCTGCAAGGCCCGCCTCTCCCCGCAGCCAGCCGCCCGCGGCCGCCTTCAGCTTTGCAGGCGTCCGCGCCTCAGAGGGCAGGCCCCGCCCCAGGGCCGACTCGCCCCGCCCCCGGCCCCGCCCCCGGCCGGTCCGCACTCTGGGCGGCGGGCGGGGGCCGGCGGTCCCTCGAGGTCGGCTCGCAGCTCCGGCCGCGGGTCGCTCGGACGCTGTCCCTGCGGAGCTGGCCCGGCCCGGGCTGCAGCCATGGTAAGGCGCGCGGGCGCGGGGCAGGGCCGGGGCGCGCAGGGCCCGCTGCTCCCAGCGGCTCCGCGGGGACCAGCGGCGCAGCAGCCCCGGCTGTGCCGGGCGGGAGGCGCTGTCTCTGGCTGCTGGTGGTGGACGGCGTTGCGTCGCCGCTTCCAAGTTTCTCGCTCTGATCCGAGCAACGGCGGAGCGGCCCCCGAGGGCTGGGGTGCTGCCCGCGTTTTGGGACCGGGGAGTGGGTCGGTGCTGACGGGAGGTGGGGGGGCCAGCCGGCAGAGACGCGCGTGTTAGGCTGGGGAAGGCGCGTCAGCGACACGCGGAGGTGAGGGTCCCCCGCCCTTTCCTGAGTCAGCTGTTACCTGGATGACCCCTCCTCACCCACCTACCCTGGGCTCAGGGACAGCACCAACTTCCTTGGGAAGACACACAGAGGAGGCCTACAAACACTGCCTGCCTCTCGGAGAGGGATGGTGAGACGCATGGGCCCTCCTCCTTCCCGCAGCCTGGCAAAGGGCATCTCCTGGCTCTTCCCACAGCGCCCTCTGCCCAGGGACCCCTGAGAGAGGGAAGCCTAGCCTACCATCCTACCCTTGGGATCATCTATACATCACTGCCTCTGAGACAGGACCCATGGGGAAGCTTCCTCCTGCTGCATCCTACACTACCCCAAACCAGGTCCCTCTGCAGTGGTGGGGGTGGGGGAACTCATTCCTGCCACCCGCCTGTACTGGAAGGAGAGATACTAACCCCAGTCAGCCTCCTGGATACCCCCAGGTAGGAAGTTTTGATGTCTGACTGTAAGGGTGCCAGCTCTTCTGCCATCCTTGCCAGAGCCTGCCACAAACACATTATGCTGGGTGTCAATGCCTCCAGGCCCCATGCCAGCCTCTCCTCCCAGGTTGGAGGCCCCCCAACATTTGCCCACTGCATTAGGAGGCACAGGCTGTTTACAATAGGAGGAGATCCATGACCAGCCTGTGGGGCAGGATGTTGGCTGTGGGCAGCCTCCAGAAGGGAACTCCCTGGGCCCCATGGAATCAGAAGCTTCCAGGTCTGGAAAGGCCAACCTTTTGGGCTTTTGTCTTTCAAGCTGTTTCCAGGCTGAGGCCCAAGCTTTGGCTAGGAAGTCTTGGTGACTCTGTGACCTTCCCCAGAGGGGGTTCCTGGGAGAGGCCAAGCGGTACTGGTCTTTATCCCTGCCCCACTTCCCTCCACATGGGTACCGTCACACTGATTGTTCCAGTGATAGAAGCCTGGGGAGAACTGACTGTCCCCATTGCCAAGCCCAGCAGGGACCAAGAGGGGCTTTTCTGCCACACACTAAGTTCAGTTCAGCTGAGGTCTTGGTGCTTTCAACTTGGCTGAAGCCACCCTCTAATTAAAAGACATCCCCACCATCACCACAGTCCTCAGCTTTAGGCCTCTTAGGCCGAGTTCTTAGGCTGACTGATATATGTCAAGCCAGACTTCTCTATAAGAGGTCTCTCTGTGAAAGGAGATCAGTGTCCCAGCCACTATGGAGGTCAGTGGGTACAGTGGGGAGAGCTCCCCAGCCTCCCCTGGAAACCTCCCCAGGGGGTTTTAGTTTGCATGGGAAAAGAATGATACGCCAACATTAATAACAGTCCTATGACTTGAGATGTACACTCTCTCTTCTCAGCTTCAAAACAGCTTGAGTTATCTCTCCCCAGCCTTCCTGGGAGGCAAGGAAGGGCCATTCACAACTGGACATTAGAGGCCTGAAATTAAGACAATATTCAAAATCACAAAGGTTTCTGGACAAACCAGAAACACTGGCCTCCTGATTCCCAGTCAGGTGCTCCATCTGCACCCTTCCAGCCAAGCCCTTCAGTTTGTCTCCCACCTAATTGGCAACTCTGAAGCCTCTGGGATGCCAGCCTCCCTTTGGTCTCTCAGAGAACGAGTGCTAGCAGCTCTTCCATTGACTCTCTAGAAGCAGTGGGGTGATGGAAGTGATATGGGTCCCCATGAGTCAGAGGTCAGGTATCCTAGGGTGGGAGGAGTCCTTTTGTGGCTGGGACTCTGCAGGGAAATCTAGGGGCAGATGTCTGAAGAGACTGGGGTTCTCTGCTGGAAAACACAAAGGGACGCTTAGGAAGAAAAGCAGGGCTGTTCTCATGAGAACATATTTCTAGGGGATTGTAGGACATCCCACCCTACTTCAGCACTGCTTAAAGTTAAGGTGAAAGAGATTGGAGTCCTTTGACAGTGGAGTCTCCTGGGTGGCTGTCCCCGTGCCCATGTACTGATGGGCCAGGTCACCTTGGGGACAGCTCATGACCCTCTGGCAGGCCTCGGTGCCCTTGGGGGTTAACAGGCCAGGTGGATCAAGAGCCTGTGCTGCAGACAGACTCGGGAGGCTGGTGCTGTGCCCACCGGGGTAGGCAGCGGGCAGGCGTCATGAGACAGCCAATCAGAGTTGGAGGGGACTGCAGAGAGACAGAGTGATCCTGCTGCAGCCGAGCTGTCCTTGGAGGGTGGGAGCCAAGGGAAAGGGAGGAGGATGGGGTGGGGAACGACATTCCACAAGCTGTTTTGGCCCCTGACAGAGACAGGGAGGGGGGAGGGGGGGCCAAAGAGAAAGGGAAAGGAGCAAGCCAGGAAGCTGGATTACAAGAGCATTGAGACCAGGTTGTTTCCGTGTGTGAGCAACTTTTCCTGGGGGATAAAATTAGACCTAGAGCTTGCCGACAGGGTATCTGAAGTGTGGGAGGGACATGGACCATTCACTGGGATGGCAAGGTAGTTCTGTCCCTGAGGACAGGACTGAAGCTGGGGTAAGGTGCTACCCTGGGAGCTGGGGGTGGGGAAGGACAGGCAGCAGGTGAGGAGGAGCCTAGTGCCTGACGCCTTGTCTAGGGCCTCTGTGGGCCGCTTCCTGCTGACAAGTAGCCAGGACTGGCAGGGAGAATGATGCTGGGTTCCTGGTGACTTTTGGAAGACTGGATGGTAGGGGTCCCAATCAGGGCCTTCCTTTCTCTTTTAACTGCTGCCCCTCTGCTCAGTGCTCCTGGGGAAACCAGGTGGAACACAGTCTTCTTTCTTCCACCCTGACCAACTGCTGGGTCACTGTGGGGTCATGCAGAGAGGCGGGATTTCCTGGAATTCCCCAGACTCTAGCTGCCAGAAAACAGGACCTGTGGGACCCCACCCTCCTCAGTCCCATCTCTTCTGTTGCATATAATTAATTGTCCAAGCCGGGACACTTTTGAGAGTGAAAAGGGCACAATTAATCATTATGCTGCAACAAGAAACAAACTGAGATGTACAGTTGCTCCATGGGATCCCATAAATACTTTTGCTGAGAAGAGCCTGTTAGGTCAGGCTTGCTTCAGGACACCCTCTTTTGGTCACTAAGCCCCCACATGCTGGTTCCAGTTTCAGTCTAAAGGGCCTCTTTCCTCCCCTCTGTCCAGGCAAGCCTTGGAGATGATGGCTATAAGCAGGTGTGGGGACTTGAGAGGTGACAGCCTAGAAGTAGTTCTTAGGGGACTTTTCCCTGTAGCCTCTAAATCACTTCCCTCTAGCATAAACCTGGCAATGTGTATGTCTGCCTCCTTCAATTCTTCCCTTTGTAAAAAGGGGACCTGCAGAAGACTGTGGCCATCTTCTCTCCCTCCACCCTGGCCGGGTCTCCACAGTGGTCTGGGATAGCCCCCACTGGCTTGGCCAATCCCCAGGGAGTGAGTCAGCCTCTGAAGCCAGCCCTTGTCCATTGTCTGGAGGTGGCATGTGGGTATTGTGAGGCAGAGCTGAGCCCAGCACTGCCAGGCACTCCACAAAGGGGACTGGCCCCCAAAGGAGAGAGGAAGTTTTAGGGTCTAGAGTTGGTGGCAGGAGTGGGGGGAAGTGGCCTCTCTTCCAGGTTGGGAGATGGGGTGGAACAGGTCTCTACACAGAGCCAGTCATTGTTTGTCCACCCCACTGTGGTTCACCATTGGGGCCAGATCCCTTCCTGCGTGGCTGGCTGAATCTTACTCCAGGCAGAGGGGGCAAAAGACAACCGATGGGTGCTGTCTCCTATGTGTCCCTCACAGGTAGGGGCTGTCAGCAGCCTAGTGTCCTCCCATCCTCCCTCACTGGGTCCCTTCCAGCTCCCTTCTACCCTGCACTCAGCATCCACTGGCGGGTTTGCCCTAGTCTCCTGGGGCCTACCCTCAGGCTCTGGTGTGGCACAGTGTCTGGAATAAGGGACAGAGGTGTCAGATCAACTGTACTGAGCTCTGGGCAGTGAGCCCTGGAGAGTGAGCACCCCCAGTAGAGTCTGCATCTCCCTCCCAGAGCTCACTGACCTGCAGTGACAGGAGGCACAGGGCCCTCTGCTGGCTCTTGATTTACCTGGGGCTGGCAGGTCCCTTCTCCCCTCCCTACTTCCCTCCTGCCCCTGTCCCATTCTGACTGACTCTCTGCACTGTCCTTGGATCCTGAGCCCGCATCCTCATCTCAGTTCTAATGCCTCTGTTGCTCCCCCTTATTCAGTCTGACTTCCTGGCCTTTAGGGCATTCACTGGCCTCTGGCTTGGCCAGACCCCCCAGGAAGGGCAGGGCAGCAGGCACCCTGTCAAGAGGGAACATCAGGACTGGAGCTTCTCTGATCCCAAGAACAGTTGCTGCCTGCAACAACTGGGGGCTGCCTAGGGCTGCTCCAGGACTCCAGGGTCTTTCCTGGCATCTCGGCTGGGGAGGCACATGAGCAGGTGAGGGAGGAATGGTGAGCACTTCCTCTGGCTTGGCTGCTAGTGCAGTTTCTTTTCCCTTCTAACCACAATCACTTTCCTCTCTCTCCCTCTCACCTTCTCTGGACTTCCTCCTTCATTCTTCCCTTCATGCCACCTACCCACTCCCCCCCATCCTCCCACCACCTCCCCTCCAACCCCCAGATCAAGCGCTTCCTGGAGGCCACGGATGACACAGAACTGAACAAGTTCGTGAAGGATTTCCCAGGAAGCGAGAGCTGCCACCAACCAGAGGCCAAGACCTGGGTGTCCAGGCCCCAAGTTCTGGAGCCAAAGCCCCAGGCCCCGGACCTCTACCAGGATGATCTGGAGTTCAAAGGCCCCTCGTGGCCCCAGCCCTCTGACAGCCAGCAGTACTTCTCTGCCTCAGCCCCTCTCAGCCCCTCAGCCCGACCCCGCAGCCCATGGGGCAAGCTTGATCCCTATGACTCCTCTGAGGTAGAGCCTCCAGCCCTGTCTTTGCCTTTCAGTGGGCTGGTGCTGGAAGACCCAGGGAGGGAGCAGAGAGATCCCGAGTGTCTGTGCATGTATGTGCATGTGTGTGTATAGGTGTGCACATACGCATGCATGCATGTTGAGCTGGGGCCTCTCCTGTCTAGTGTCAGCACCAGTTCTGAGGTGTTGGCCCCCAGGTGCATTGGAAACTGACTATCAGCAGGGGCAGGAGCCCTGCTGGTGGCCCCAGATGGGGCCTCAAGGGAGTTTGACACCATTCCTCTAGGGCTGGGGCAAAGACCTAGGAGGGAGGGAGAAGGTGTTGGGTCCTGGGACCCCTCCTGCCTCTCACTCTGACACACTCTGCCTTCCTGTCCATTAGGATGACAAGGAGTATGTGGGCTTTGCGACCCTCCCCAATCAAGTTCACCGAAAGTCTGTGAAGAAAGGCTTTGACTTTACCCTCATGGTGGCAGGTAGAGCTGGGGAAGGGCTGTGCTAGGCAGGGGGTGTTTCAGGTGGGGCTGGTATGTATTTGGGGAGGAGGTATAGGTAAGGAAGGAAGAAGCAGCCAGAAGCCGTGCAGTTTTGCAAAGTAGCCAGGAGCCATGGGTGGCCAAAAGTGTGTATGTGTGTGTTGGGGGGAGGGGGGTTGAAGTGGTACAAAGAACACCTGACCAACAGTTTTCTAGTATTTGCCTTGTTCTGTGTGACCTTGGGCAACCTCTTATCCTCACTGAGCCTCATTCAAATAAGAAGGCTAGACAAGCTGTTTTCTCTGCTTCCTTCTGGCTCTAAAACGCTATGGTTCAGTTGGTCTCTTCCCAATTTGATGAAAAAGCAGCTCTCTACACACCTTGTTCTGGTGGGGTTGCCTTTTGGCTATAGATCTTATCTTCTGTCCTCTCTCGCCTGTCAGGAGAGTCTGGACTGGGGAAATCCACTCTTGTCAATAGCCTCTTCCTCACTGATCTGTACCGGGACCGGAAACTCCTCGGTGCTGAAGGTAAGGCAAGGAGAGGGGCATGGAGACTGGCATGCAGACTTGACTTAGGAAATCAAACTCATGCCACAGCCTGGGGGCTGGGGCCTTCCCCAGCATGCAGGAAACCATGGCTTCTTAGAGGGCCTTGACGGCATCTCTCCATAGGCCTATCTAGCCTGGCAGCCCACCAGCCAGCTCCCTAAAGATTTGGGTGCTGAAGCCAGGCAGGGACCAGAATCCTGCTCTCTGAGTGAGTCTCTGACCCCCAAAGGATTCCAGGAATCCAAGAAAAGAGCCGGGAGCAGAGAAGAGGCTGGGGCCAGAGCCAACAGCCACCGGCATTTCCTGTGTTGGGAAATGTGCTCCTTGCTGGTTCCCAGAGAACAGGCCCCCAGGCGGCCTGGGGTGGGAAGGGGGGCAGTGTGGATGAGGCATTCTGGGCAGCAAAGCTGATTGGGGTGGGCGGTTTGTCCTGACTGGGCAGGTCCTTGCCCTTGCCCTGGTCTCAGTTTCCCTTTCCTGCAGAGCGGATCATGCAAACTGTGGATATCACTAAACATGCAGTGGACATAGAAGAGAAGGGTGTGAGGCTACGGCTCACCATTGTGGACACGCCGGGTTTTGGGGATGCAGTCAACAACACAGAGTGGTATGTCTGACCACGCACAGCCCCAGCTGCCCCCTTCCCATTACACACACACATACATCCACGGATGCACACATAAGCACAGACATAGCCACAATTGTCAGGAGTTTATGGCCTTTGAGCATGCCACCACCCTTTACAGGGCAGCTGAAGTGAGAGGAAAAGAGTGGGAATAGAAGATCTTTTTTTGTTTATTTTTTCCTATTTATTTATTTATTTATTTTTAATTTACATCCAACTTAGTTAGCATATAGTGCAATAATGATTTCTGGAGTAGATTCCAGTGATTCATCCCCTATGTATAACACCCAGTGCTCATCCCAACAAGTGTCTTCCTTAATGCCCCTTGCCCATTTAACTCATCCCCCCACCCACAACCCCTCTAGCAATCCTCAGTTTGTTCTCTGTATTTAAGAGTCTCTTATGTTTTGACCCCCTCCTTGTTTTTATATTATTTTTGCTTCCCTTCCTTTATGTTCGTCTGTTTTGTATCTTAAATTCCACATACGAGTGAAGTCATATGATATTTGTCTTTCTCTGACTAATTTCACTTAGCATAATACTTAGCATCTTGCAAATGGCAAGATTTCATTCTTTTTGATTGCTGAATAATACTCCATTGTGTGTGTGTGTGTGTGTGTGTGTGTGTGTGTGTGTGTGTCACATCTTCTTTATCTGGGAATAGATGATCTTTAATGAACTTTCTGACTCTGACATAAAGTACTTTCTGTAATGGGGGTGAAGACACAAGATAAGAAAGAAGAGCCTCAAAAAAAGCAAACACATGTGGAAACATGTAGCACAGGGCCAGACATCTAGTAGTGGCTCAATAAACACCACCTCCCCTCCTTCCTTTTCTTTCACCAGCAACATTTTAGGTGCCACAAACAAGTTTATTAAAGGGATGAGAGTGCACTGAGGGAGTGGTGAGGAGGAGAAAGAGGAGGCAAAGGGTAAAAAAATAGGTTGAACTTTGTTTAAATTCCAGGCGTCCTCTAGGCTACCTTCCAGAAGAAGAGGTGGCTTTGCCACATACCCCATCATCCTTGGCTTTATTTTTTCAGAAACTGGAGGGATGCTTAGATAATGGTCAGAACTAAGTGAGTAGATGAGAAGGAGGATGAATGATAAAGACAGGAGAAAAGGTGGTGCCCTTGATGAAGAAGTTAGGCAGGCAGTGTTAAGATGGCTAGCCCAAGAGTTCAGATCTTGGGTCAGCATATAGTAACTGCGTGGTCTTCAGCAAATGACTGCATTCCTGTTTCTTCAGTTGAAACATACTGGCCCTTACCATCTTATCCAGTTGATCTGAAAATCACCCAGAATGGTGCATGTGAATGTGTATTAGCAACTAAAGTAGGGTGTCCAGGTGGCTCAGTCGGTTAAGTGTCCAACTCTTGGTTTCAGCTCAGGTCATGATCTCACGGTTCATGAGATGGAGCCCTGTGTTGGTCTCTGGGCTGACAGTGTTGAGCCTGCTCAGGATTCTCTCTCTCCCTTTCTCTCTCTCTGCTCCTTCCCTGCTCACGTGCATGCTCTCTCTCTCTCTCTCTCTCTCAAAACAAATAAACATAAAAAAACCCCTAAAGTAAAGGGTTGTTTACATTATACCTATTATAATTGCAGCACCAGTACAAAATGTAAATGCAGGGCCCCTTGGTTAGAATGATTAAGAATTTCAAGACAGCCACAGCAGAGAAGTAAACCAAGCATAGGCCCTTCTGAGATCAGGACCTGGTGTCGATTGCACAGTTTGCATTCTCAGAAAGCTGACCCTGGGTAATTGCCTCACAGACTCATCAGACTCTTACAGACCTTTCTGTGCTCTGAGTCCTCAGC
Source organism: Acinonyx jubatus (assembly GCF_027475565.1). NCBI lineage: Eukaryota > Metazoa > Chordata > Mammalia > Carnivora > Felidae > Acinonyx > Acinonyx jubatus. Next base: position 27,703,158 of record NC_069397.1, read on the forward strand.
ACATGCTTTATCATTAAAACGTGATTTTCAGCTCAGCACACTGGTTCATCTTCAGCTTCAGTGCCTTAGTCTTGAGGGGAGGGCCATTTTTTCTTATATTCTTGCCACAGCACTGTGCTGGCACATGGTACATGGTCTCCTGATGTAAATATTCCTGATGGATCGAGGTGGCCTCCGTGTCATCATCACCCTTTTTATTCTCGGTATATGCCTCAGTACACTGGGCTTGCCACGACACTGTACCCAAACCAGCACCTGGTTCGTACTGTAGCAAGTATCACCCTCTCCTTCAATCAACCTACGTACCTTTCCTTTCCTTCCACAAGAATAATCATTTCATTTGCTTGGCACTTCACAGTATACAGTGCACCTCCACATAAACTTTAGTCAACAAGTAGGAGTTTATTGAGCATATACTAGGTGTCCAACCAGTGCTGGGCATTTTAAGGGATACAGAACAAGTATGAATCATCCTTGTCACTGAGAGGCTTATGGTCTAGTGGCAGCGGGGATGGGAAGGGTTGGCAGCAGTTCTGTAACATATGTGTCAATCAACTTCAGTTAGTAAATAGGTCAGACAGTGTCGTGGCAGACACAGAGACAAGTCAGAAGGCCAAGTGTGTATATGTATACATATATATTTACAGTGTGGTGGAGAGAAGGGGAGAATAGTGTACATAGATGTACACTGGAAGGAGCCTTCATGGAAGGGTGGGTTTAGAGTAGAAACACATAAATAAAGATTCTGAGGCTGGACTGTGAACCTGACTGAGGGCTGTCCTGGCTTCCAATTGGTGTTCACCTGCAGGCACCTTATTCTTATTGGTTCGTTTGGTCACCTAGGCTTTTTTCCTCTCATCAAACTAGCATTTATTGAACTTTGCCTGTGTGCTTAGTCTGATTTTCTATTGGGACATGTCAGATGCACCCCTGTCCCACCCAGGGACCTCCCTGAAGATGTAGTAAAGCAAGCCAGGGGATAACAGAGTCTTGAAAACACTGCTCAGGATGTGGGCTACTCTGTAGTCCCAAAGCTCACGAGGCAGCCCCCACTCCCACAGTTTCTCTGCTTGTCTGTCCCTGCTCCAGCTGGAAGCCTGTGGCAGAATACATCGATCAGCAGTTTGAGCAGTATTTCCGAGATGAGAGTGGCCTGAACCGCAAGAACATTCAAGACAACAGGGTGCACTGCTGCCTGTACTTCATCTCACCCTTCGGCCACGGGTATGGTCTGAGCCTGAGGCTCCCAACACTACCAGGTGCTGCCAAGGGAACAGGCTGGGAGCACCAGGGCAGGGCTGCCACTAGCAGGTGGTCACAGATTCCTATCTCCCAGGCTCCGGCCGTTGGATGTTGAATTCATGAAGGCCCTGCATCAGCGGGTCAACATCGTGCCTATCTTGGCTAAGGCGGACACACTGACCCCTCCTGAAGTGGAGCGCAAGAAACGCAAAGTGAGGGAAGCCGGTGGGGGGAGGGTAGCAACTGGGCTTCTGGAAAGGATGGGGTCCCCAGAACTGTGGGCCCTCATGTGTTTGCCAGATCCGAGAGGAGATTGAGCACTTTGGAATCAAGGTCTATCAGTTCCCAGACTGTGACTCTGATGAGGATGAAGACTTCAAATTACAGGACCAAGCCCTAAAGGTGGGGCTACGTGAGGGCATCCCTTTCCATCTTGTTTCTTCTGGGCAGAAGAGGGAAGTGGAATTCTATATAAGGGGTGGGAGAGCACGCTGCTTTTCTAGAGTGAAGCAGAAAAGATAAAGATATAGGTGAAAAAGAACAGGTGAGAACAGGGAGTATTGACCAGGCACCCTTAACTTCTTCCAGGAAAGTATCCCATTTGCTGTAATTGGCAGCAACACTGTGGTAGAGGCCAGAGGGCGGCGAGTTCGGGGCCGTCTCTACCCTTGGGGCATTGTGGAAGGTAAAGCATTGAGCTGGTGACCTGGGTATCTCCTTGCCCTCAGTGGCTCTCCCAGTGCTCCTGGTTGACCCCTAGCCTTGCTGTGCAGTGGAAAATCCAGGACACTGCGACTTTGTGAAGCTGAGGACAATGCTGGTGCGTACTCACATGCAGGACCTGAAGGATGTGACACGGGAGACACATTATGAGAACTACCGGGCACAGTGCATCCAGAGCATGACCCGCCTGGTGGTGAAAGAGAGGAATCGCAAGTATGACCAGAAGCCAGGACAGAGCTGGCAAGGGTGGGGATCCCAAGCACAGCCTTGAGTGAGACCAAGCCCTTCCTTTGTTCTTCTACAGACCCTGGGCTCAGTCCAAGCAGGTGCTGGGGTCCCCCTAGCCTTACCAACCCTCCTTTTCCCTTCCCCTCAGCAAACTGACTCGAGAGAGTGGTACCGACTTCCCCATCCCTGCTGTCCCACCAGGGACAGATCCAGAAACTGAGAGGCTGATCCGAGAGAAAGATGAGGAGGTGAGAGCAGTGTGAGGTGGTAGGGGTTGACAGCCTGGGGGCAGTCCCTGCTTAACTATAAACCTCAGTATTTCTATCTGGGTTTAATGGTCCATTAAACCACCTGGACTTGTGGTTTAATGGTTCTACCCAGGGTCTCCATCACACCTCTGGGCTTCCATGGCCCTGGCTCAAGGGATTAGAGCTTGGGGGCACTTTGTTAACACTATAGGACTCTCTAAAAGGCCCCATTTTGATGGGTGTGCCTGTTCCAGCTGCGGCGGATGCAGGAGATGCTGCACAAAATCCAAAGACAGATGAAGGAGACCCATTAGCTGGCTTTCAATCCTGGATATTTAAATCTCCTCTTCATCCTGCCCAGGCCGGCCCGTCCCAGCACCAGCTCTGCTCAGGCCCCTGCAGCTACTGCCACTTCGCCTTACATCCCTGCTGCCTCCCCAGAGACTCAGAGGAAATAAAGTTTAACAAATCTATGGCTGCCATATGGTGTCACTGTCTGTATTTTTACCAGCCCCTGGAGACCAAGAAGATCCTAGGACCCACTTTTGAAAGGGTGCTGAAGGAGGGTGCTGGTTTCTGGCTTTTAGTAGGGAAAACTTTCCTTTCCTATGACAGGTTTCAGTCCCTGCCTAGAATCCAATCTGGCCTCTCCATCACACTGACCACAGCTCTATTATCTAGGGCCTGATCCCCTCTTCATCTTTCCCACATACAGTAGTTTCAGTTCTATAGAAGATTTGGATCTGAAATCTGCTCTTGGGAAAACATGTATTACCTGCATGCAGCCTCCTGACTTCCTTTTTTCCCTGATTTGGGGAAAGGGATATACAGAATTAAACTCTGCACTCTAGGAAGCCTGTGATACAACACTGAACAGTACGGAAACCCTTGTGATCTTCAAAAACTGTAGTAAGTGCTAGGAGTAAAGTACAATCGTTGTCCTGGAAGAGTTCAGTAGTCATTTAACAAATATTAAGCATCTGCTAGGTTGCAGACACTGTTCTAGATCCTGGAGTTAAAGCGAACACGGGCAAGGTTCCTGTTTTGCTGGAATTTACCAGCTGTGGTAAAAGTTCCAATGTTCTATAAACAAAGACACGTGAAGATAGTTTTGTCCCCAGGGGCTAGTATTAAAGCATTCAGGCCAACTCCCAAAGTGAAGCTATCGGTCGAGAGTCTGAATCAACGGTTCTCCATTTAGGCTGGGTTGGTGGTGTCGCACGGCCACGGCGACCTCCAGCGGCCACCTTCAGCCATGCTGCCTGCTCTGGTTCCCCGGGGCCGGGGAGGGAGAAAGGGAGGAGCGAAGAGCGGGGTGAGTCCTGTTCCCACTCCTTACAGACCAGGTGGTCGCAGCTAGCTAGTGGCAACCTGAGATCCAGATTTCATCTCTCACAAGTGAGAGATCTTTACTCAGGACTGACGGCACCATGCAGGTCCCGAAGGACGGCAGGGTCGATTCACCGATGCAAAGTGAGGGTTGGAGGAACCCGTCAAGATGCAGAAGAGAGGAAACCCTTTCGCCTCTAGTCGAAGAAGACCGAGGCAGAGCCTCGAGCCTAGGCCTGCCTCCTCCCTTAGCCCGCGGGTCTTTTCTCCCTTTCTGGGTTTGGGACGCGATGACCGCAGCGAAACCAAAACTGAAATGGATAAACTGAGGTGCCACCGGGGATCTATTTGAGAACTACACCCAAAGCACGGTCGTTGCCGGAAGTGGCTGTAGGGCCACTACCAGGCCCCGCCTCCAATTGCGCTACCAGAAGGCGACAGCCACCCCCCACTTCCGGCCCCTGGAGCCTAAGCCAGCAGCCCCCCTTTTACTGCTCTCCCATTGGCTGCCGCAGGGACGCGCTGTGATTTCTCATTGGTCGAGCCTCCTCTCCGGGGCCGCACCTCCTCCTCCCAGGTACTGTCTTGTCTTCCGACACCCGATAGGCTAAAGGCTGGGAGGGCGTCTGCCCTATTTGACCAATGAGCGGAGTGAAGAGTGAGGGCGGCGGCTGCGTGGTGGGGGCAGGGCGGGACTTGGTGTGGCTATTGGCCAGGGCGCGCACAGACCGGAGATACGATTGGTTGGGGTAAGAGGCACCGTGGTGGGGTCGAAGCTGCGCGGCCTCAGCAGCTGGGGGAGACGGAAGTGGTGAGAGCGCGGCCTCGGAGGGTCGGGCGGACGCCGCCTGGGTGAGTCACCGTGCCCCGTGCACTGCCAGTCTGGGAACCGCAACGACTGCGTCTTGCCCCGCCCCGCCCCAGCCCCTCCGCTTTTCATGAGCCCCGCCCTCTGTCATTCGGGGCCCCGCCTCCGAATCTTTAGGCTCCGCCCCTAGAACCTGGACACCTGGGCCCTTATGCCAGCCTGGCCCGCCCCCCCTCCCCCCCCTCGCCCCGGGGCCAGATCCCCTTGGTCTGGGAGCCCTGGGCATCGCAGGTCTGGTCCTTGTCCTTCCCTTCCTCCCTCCCTCCGTTTCCCTGAGGCTGCGTGCCAGTGGGCGGTGAGGCAGCACCTCTGGCTTGCCGCTTGCTGGCTCCCCCGTGAGGAAGGGTGGGCTGTGATCAGGGAGGCGGGCAACACCACAGATGGAGGCTTTTATCCCCACAGACTTGGCGCAGGGCACTGCTGGACTGCTTCTGAGCTCGGATAGCAGGCATGAAGGAAAGTGTCAGTAAAACCGGGGCCTGGCTCCCTAAGTGGGCCAAGGAGGCCCATCCTGAATTTCTGTTGCTTAGGCCCATTTGACAGGTACTGACTGACTCGGAGGCCTTGAACTGGCCTGATTCCGTCCCTGTTGTGTGTGGCCTCCCACAATCCTGCATCCCACTTGGTGTCAAGTACACTCAGCAGGACCTATCCAACGCCGCTGCCTTCTGCTCACAGGTTGTGGTCCCCTCCCTCTTGTCCTCTGCTCTGGACTCTGCCCCCAGTAAACAGGTCAGGTGGGTGCTACTCCCAGACTTAGAGGCTGGCAGAGCATTCCTGTGGATTCATATCCCTACCAAGGCCTGAAGTAAGTCTTGGTTGTGCAGCCTCTCGTTTCAGAGTTGGAAGTTCCTTTGCTCTCCCAAAAAGAATAGGGTTTGGAGTGTTCTCCTTCGGGTCTCAGAATCAGGACTCTTGAATTTTGCTGAATAATCTTGGATGACACTCATTCCTGCTGCAGAACTTTGTAACTGACTTCATGCCCTGCAGAATCACTTGTTGCTTTTCTCCCCATGTAGCTCGCATTGCCTCTGTCTGGCATGGGGACTTGTGGAGAGGCTGGATTCTCTGTGAGATTCTCTGTTAGAGGTCCGGAGTAGGTGTGTGGCATTTGCTGATTCTAAGGTAATATTAACGGTGCTCTTGAATCCTATGTTTCTCTGTCTTCTTACAGTAAGAAGCAGGCAGCCAGGACCCTCACCACAGTAGAATGGTGAGTACTCTCCCTTTCCTCAGATCGTTGTGTTTTCTGTAATCCTGTCTTTCTCCATGAAGCTGCCCTGCCCCTCCTGGACCTTGAGCTCCAGGCTACTCTGTTCAGCTCCTAAACGGGTTCATCTGTGCTGGAAATAAATTAGGGTTTCTGTAGATTGCAAAACATCAGCCAGTATATGGCCCTGGGACAGGGAGCCTGTAGAAGTCTTTTTTTGCACATGCTATGCCATGCGTTCCCTATACTACCTACCACTGGCACTCTTAGCCTTTTATAATGGCCCTTCTCTTGCTTTTCTTGGGTCCCTGGTGGAAGCTCTCTGTTCTCTTTGTTCTGGCCTGAAAAACCAGGCCTCCTTTATCTCAAGATTCTTGTACTTCCTAGTGGGCCCCTTGGATATTGTGGGTCCTGTATCAGGAGTGACTCCACCAAAACACTGGGGCTTCTCCAGCTCTAAGGTGCTGCTGTCTGTTAAGCTACTGCAGCCAATAGCTGACTGGATATACAGCAGGACAGCAGCCTCAAGATGCCCAGAATATCACTGGGCTGTGCTGGGGATGGGTTAGGGAGGGGGTTGTAATGATCCTGTATACTCTTCCACTGACTGTAAGTGCCCTTGTCTCACCTCAAGTTCAGGGAACCCCTTACTTTATCCCTGAGAACTAGGAGAGGAAGCAGTGAGATGAGAAGAGAGTGGAGAATTGTAGGCCCTGGCCCATACCAGGCCCTTGCTCTTTTCAGTTCCTTTAGGTATCTTCTGTACTTAGGGACATGTTAGGGAATTCAGCTGGTGAGAGGACTCTCTCCTTCCCTCCCTAGGCATGTGGGTATGTGGTGTGTGCGGTACTGTTCTGGTATCTTCTTAGAAAGCTTGCTGGTCTTGGTCCCCACCAACTGATAGCCCCTTTCCTTTTTCTTTTCTGTAATACTGTGAATAGACTGTTGGCTTCAGGGTTAGCCTAGTTTAATTTTGAATCCTAGCACCACCACTTAAATAGCTTAGGTAAATGGCATACTTTCTTTTTAAGCCTGATGTCTCACCAGTAAAACAGGATAAGGCTTAATTCTTGGGGAGCTGAAAGGTTTTAGTGAGATAATATTTGGAACATGTATGGCTCATAGTAGATGCTTAATGCAATGTCAGGTTTTCTCCTATTCCTCCCTTGCCCTCAAATCCAAACCAAAGCCCTGGTTTCTGAAAGTAACCAGGCACAGGAAAGTGTGGGATTCTCACCAGCTCCTTCTGTGACTCCTGGTGGCACTTTGAGCCTTTCACTGCTCCCTATTCCTCGGCCCTCTACCCAACTCCCTCCATACTCTCGGGTTTCAAGTTTTATTCTGCATGCTTCTGTGGTCTGTAGTTCCAGTCTTCTCTTTCCCAGCCTAAAAAATTCTTTTCCAAGAAAGACTTTCTTACCCAGATGTCAGAGGATGTGAAACAAGGGAGATGTGGAGCTTAAAGAGTAGGGTTGGGCAGGGGTCTTAGAATAAAAACAGAGAACTTCCCTTTCAGGAGTGTGGAGTGACTAACTGGCATAGATCAGTGTACGTTCTAAGGGGCAAAAAAAGGGAACGGGATTTAGTGACGTTAGGGGATGGGAGGACACTGATGGACAGGGGTATGGTGGGTGGTGGTTTGGGAGGGAAAGGAAGAAGCCTTGGAACTGGAAAGGTCACTGGGTGGAGGTAGGCGAGCTCCATTTTGAGAATTCAGAACAGGCTTTGAGGGAACTCAAGGTGGGGAGAGCATGGGGATGGAGTGGGAAAAGGGGGGTGTGGGGTGGCTCACCTGGGAATATGGGAAATGAAAAGATGTAGGAGGTCTTGCCTTACCTTTTCACGCTATCTGGGGGCAGTCCCGCACCCCAGACTTCAAAAGCCCCTAGACTTCCCCAGAGGACGCCCTCGCACGCTGCGGAGGGGCTCCGAGGAGGGAGGAGCCTTTGGAACTGTGGGCGGGGCCGCAAGGTTCCGCCCCATCCCTCCTCTAGCAGCCTGGGTCTCTCCCCTCTCTTATGCGCTCGTGCGGGAGGGCGGAGCCGGGCTCGCTCCATTGTGGAGAGTAGGGGAGAGGCGCGCGGGAGTCCGCGGAGGCCCTGCTACCAGCGCGCTCGCCTCCTGGCCGCCGCGGCTGCCCCTGGCAGGCACCGCAGCCGGGATGCGGCGGGCGCCCGGCACTGGCGGGCAGCGCAGCGGCTCCGGGGACATGTGCGCTGGCCCAGACCGCCCGCGACCATGAGCCTGACCGCCCGCGTCTCCTGCTCTATGCTCAGCTGCTTCGTAAGTGTTGGCCTCGCCTGCGGGGGCCCAGGGGTCCTAATGCATGCTGCACCCCCAGCCCCGCCCAGGTCCAACCCTTGAGATGCCGGATTTTCGCCCATCCCCCTTCCCTAGGCCCCTGGCAGGGGAGCGGGGGGGGGAGTGTGGGGGGGGGGCGGCGGGTGGTTCCCTTTTCTTTCTTGGACTTGCTTTCATCTTCGGGTGCCGGGGGATGTGGAAGGACGGGGTGGAAATTCTTTGACCCATCTTGGCCCCAGAGCCACTGCCCTTGACTGCAGATCTCCAGGCCCCGCCCTGCAGGGGTACATCCCTTTACCTCCACCTCTCCATCTTGGTCCCACCCGCTGCATCCTTGCATGGGGATGTGGGATGTGGCTGGGATGTTAGGGGGGCAGGTCGGGGAGCACAGAATGTCTGAGCTGTTCCCCTGGCTCCAGTCCCCTCCCCCTTCTACCACTCCAACCCTCACCTGACACGCCAGTCTTCTCCTTGACTGTCCCCCAGACAGCCTCTCTTCTCCATCTTCCCTGCCTCTGCAGGGCTCTGTACCTCTGCATCATTCCCAGTCCTCCCCCACCCCCTTTGGCTTAATGCTCCTTCCCAGCTTCCCCCATCTGTCCTCTCAGATGTTCCCACCCTTCCCCTCTCACCGCCCCCCTCCCCCATCCCTCGTGGGTGGCTGCCAGGCCTCCTCTCTCTCTCCCCTGGCCTTCCTTGGGTCTCCCGGTTTCTCCCAGGTGCGTGGATCCCCTCTTCACCCCTCCCTGGTGGTTGGGAGAGGAGTTACTTCTGCTTGCTGTGGTTATTCCTTAGGAATTCCCCTCTGATCAGGGGGCAGGGCAGGTTGCTTGGCAGGTGGTGGGGGCTCTTTAGCAGTGTGGGCCTAACTGGAAGATAAGCTCAGCTCCAAAAGACATCCTCCTTTTGAAAGCAACCATGAAGGCCCTCTAGAGGCTTGGGACTGAATCCCCCAACCCACTCCTCTTTGTCTCCTTCACCCACCAGATTGACAGGTCGTGGTCTTAGGTGCCTGTTTTCCCTCTCATCTCTAAAACCAGCAACCACACCTGGTTCCTTTTTCTCAGGGCAGCACTTCCCATTCTCACTTCTGTCTTACCCTCACATTAGTCTTTTTCTTAGTTTTCTCTCTTCTTCCGTTTGGGAAATTTTGGTTCTTTTTGGTTCTGCTGCTTTTTGAGGAGTGCAGATTCCCAGGTCCTCTTTGGACCTTACTCTTCCCTTAGGCTTAATAGGCTTGAGTACCCCCCTGTCCCAACCAAGCCAGGCCTCTTTTCTCTCCTCTGGTGACCAGACCCTTTATAAGTGTGTATGGGGTGTATCCCGGTTTGTTGAGGGGAGGGGAGCAGAATGAGACCTAATGGGCCAAATGGAGCCTGGTGACTTAGGGCTGAGGCCTTCCCCACAGGGTGAGGAAGGGCCCCCCAGCCTGGAGTACATCCAAGCCAAGGATCTGTTTCCCCCCAAGGAACTAGTGAAAGAGGAGGAGAATCTGCAGGTAAGGAGGAGTTGGGGGCCCAGGGTGGGTTGAACTCTCTGCCCAATTAAAAACACCTTTTTTCCCCTCCCTTCAAAAAATATCTCCAAGGGAATCTATTTCTGGGCTTTGGCTTCCTGTTTCCAGGTCTCTGGAGGGAGGGGAATCTGTCTACATGTGCATTGTAGAGCCTTTGGCCCCAGGAAGGGAAAGGCAGCTTTCCTGTACAGCTGTTGCCTGGTGCTGTTACCGTGGAGAGGACTCTTCTGTTCTGCCTTGGCCCAGCTTTTCCAGAGGGAATCCCACAGATCAGGGTTTGGGGAGGGGAATGGAGGGGTGACTCACTTCTGGACTGAGGGTTCCTCTGCCCTTCAACAGGTGCCCTTTACAGTGCTGCAGGGTGAGGGAGTGGAGTTCCTGGGCCGGGCAGCTGATGCCCTCATTGCCATCTCCAACTACCGACTGCATATCAAGTTTAAAGATTCTGTCATCAACGTGAGTTCCTGTCTTGTTCTCCCACAACCACGGTAGAATCCCTGTCTGGTTCAAGGTGGGATTGTTCCAATGCTCTACTTGATCGTGTCTCCAAACAGTTGGGGTTCCCTTCTTTTTCTCACCAACCTTTTATTTTCCTGCCTCGTTCTCCTAGCTATAGGTCTGTCTTTCTGCCTGTCTCTTATTCTTCCATCCCCTCTTCTCTCTTTCCTTTTACTCTGTTCCTGGCCCTTCTAAGGGGTGCAGTGGCACTGTTGGAAGAGTGCCACTTACCAACCGTGTGGCCTTGGTCAAGTCACCCTACTCAGGTCAATTTCTTCCCTAATAGTTTGTTGTGAAAACACTTGGCTTGCAGGGTTCTTGTGATTATTAATTAAGGCCCTGTATGTAGAGGACCCAGCACAGTTCCTAGGCACTTAACTGGCCCTCAGTAAATGTGGGTTTCCTTCCTAGTGTTGATATATCCGCATCTGGGCTGGGGTGGGCATGAGGAGGGGTGAGAGTGGGGATCTGAGCTTTCGTTTGCCCTTCCTCTGAAGGTCCCCCTCCGGATGATTGACAGTGTAGAGAGCCGTGATATGTTCCAGTTGCACATTGCCTGCAAGGACTCCAAAGTGGTGAGGTGAGAACAATGGGGCTGCACGCAGGTCCTCTGGCCCTAGTCTTGCCCAGGCCTCTCTGATGCAGGGTTTCTCTGCAGCAAGAAAGGAAAAATCCTGCCTCACTTTCCCTATTTGGAAGAAAAGGTAGAAGCCCTGTCTAGGTTGGGAGGTCAGTTTACTGACCCACAGTATCTTGACCTGGAAAAATGGGGATAATGCATAGCTCATGGGGTTGTCATAAGGATTAAATAGGATAATGTATGAGAAAGCACCTAGGGTTAGCATACAGCACTTACTTTATTGTTGGTTTGTTTATTAATTCACTTAACATACATTTATTGAGTACTCTCCTCTATGGCAGACTGTTCTTTTTTTTTTTTTTTTTAACGTTTATTTATTTTTGAGACAGAGACAGAACATGAATGGGGGAGGGTCAGAGAGAGAGACAGAGAGACACAGAATCTGAAACAGGTTCCAGGCTCCGAGCTGTCAGCACAGAGCCCAATGCGGGGCCTGAACTCACGGACCACGAGATCATGACCTGATCCGAAGTTGGATGCTTAACCCACTGAGCCACCCAGGTGCCCCTATGGCAGGCTGTTCTAAGCACTGGAGATACAGCAGGAACAAAGAGACAAAATTTCCTACCCTCATGGAGCTTATATTCCATCGGAGAGATAGCCAGCAGTAAATAATGAGTAAAATATGTTAAATGATGGTAAATGAAAGGTGAAAAATAAAGCAGGTAAAAGGGATATGGAGTGCTATGGAGGTGAAGGTTGTAGTTTTAAACAATGTGATCACAGAAGGTTGCATTGCAAAGGTGACATTTGAGTCAAGACCTAAAGAGAGTGACCATGTGGATATTTGAGTGAAGAGGGTGCCAGAGAGAGAGCAGCGAGTGCAAAGGCCCTGAGGTGGGTATGTACCTAGCATATTGGAAGAAGAGCAAGGAAGCTAGTGTATAGCTGGAGTGGAGTGCATGTGGGTGAGGGTGGTGGAATGTAAGATCTGAGAGGTAAGGGGGGGTGTCAGGTTGTCATAATGACTGGCTTTTACTTTGAGGTAAATGAGAAACCACTGCAGGGTTTTGAGCAAAGGAGAGATGTGATCTGATTAAATGTTTTATAGAATTGCTTTGGCCGCTATATTGTGAATAGATGGAAGTGAGTTGGGGGCAAAAGCAAGGGCAGAAGCCGAGGGATTAGTTAAGCTATTGCAGTTAGCCAAGTGACAGAGCATGATGGCCTTGCTAGCGTGGTGGTGGTCAAACTGGTGAGGAATGGTCAGATTTTTGAAGGTAGAGATGACAGAATTTGCTCTCAGATTGGATATGAGAGAAAGAGGAATCTGGAATGATTCCACGGATTATTAAAAGAATGCTCAGTTTAGAGGCTGTCATGTGCTCAGGTCTGTAGGGATTCAGAAAGAGAATCCACAGTGGCCTTGCCTTCAGGGAGGTTGAGGTCTAGTTGCTGAAGGAAGATTTAACAGTGGCAGTATGCTATGGAAAAACATACTGTTTAATACTCTAAGCATATTAAGAATAAAAGAGGAAGGGGTCTTAAAATGAGCTGGGAAGGCTTCAAAAAAGAATTGTGACCAGAACTATCTTCAAAGTGTCAGTAGGATGTGGCTTGGCCAAGACGAGGTATAATCAAGCAGAAGTGAAGAAACAAGGAGACAGGAATGATGTGAACAGGACTTCCTGCCTGAAGCAGGAGTCATGGGAGATAACGTGGAATAGCAGACATTCAGGGACATGCGGTAGCATTTAGATTTGATATGAGAAATGAAATGGTAGGGCCCCCCACTAGAAGGTACAAGTATGTCTCAAGGACTAGAGTTCTTGGGAAGAGAATTGTCAAAAAGATAAATTCTCTTGGGTATTCACCAGTATCCCTGGTTCTCCTCAGGATCCCCATGCCTTACCTCCTGCTTTAAAGCCTCCTCTCCCCACAGCCTTCTTGTGGCCTTGTTTTTGACCCTTATGGCCCCAGTGCACACCTGCCTCTTATCTCACTCTGTGGCTTCTTGCCTGGCAGGTGCCACTTCTCCACTTTCAAGCAGTGCCAAGAGTGGCTGTCACGGCTAAGCCGGGCCACGGCGAGACCTGCCAAGCCTGAAGACCTCTTTGCCTTTGCCTACCATGCCTGGTGCCTGGGGCTGACTGAGGAGGACCAGCATACTCACCTATGTCAGCCAGGTAAGGCCAGGCTGTTTTCTTTGGAAGATTTCCTGTCTCTTGATTCTTACCCTCCTCCACCCCTGGCCATGGTTCTGTTGGATGCTGACAGGCGTGGGGGCTGTGTTGCAGGAGAGCACATAAGATGTCGCCAGGAGGCTGAGCTCGCAAGGATGGGCTTTGATTTGCAGAATGTCTGGAGAGTCTCCCACATCAACAGTAACTACAAGTGAGAGGGCAGGGGTGGGGGAACCAAAATACCAATCTAGACCTAGACCTTGCCGGGCACAGCCCCTGGTTCTGTGAGGGGAGGACTCCTGACTCACAAAGCCATCCCTGGGGATCTTGTCATCACATGTCTTAGATCAAGCTTGGTGATCCCATCTGTTCTCTTCGCAGATTGTGCCCCAGTTACCCCCAGAAGCTGCTGGTTCCTGTGTGGATCACAGACAAAGAGCTGGAGAACGTGGCTTCCTTCCGCTCCTGGAAGCGGATCCCGGTGGTTGTGTATAGGTGAGGCGGTAGGGGACAGGAAGTAGAGAGGATACTTTTTATGCAATAAGGAAAGAGTCAAAACTGGAGATTTGTCCTAGTTGACCGGGAATTGACACCCCGCAGGGAATGAAATAATTTCAAATCAAAAACTGCCTCAGTTTTTTTCTCCTAAAGATGAGGCTTTTGGAGAGTACATTCACTTTACTCTTTTTTGGAGGGTGTGTGTGTGTGTGTGTGTGTGTGTGTGTGTGTGTGTGTGTGTGTAAAATGTTGCATTAGAACAAGAGTTGGCAAACTGTCACCTGTGAACCAAATCTAGCCTGCAGCCTGTTTTATGTACAGCCCAGAACTACGAATGATTTTTATATTTTTAAAAAGTTATTTTAAAAAAAACAAAAACCAAGAAAACCAGAAAGGAGAATGTATGACAGAGACTGGCTATGATGTGTGAAGCTGCACATTTATTGTTTGTTTCTGTCTGAAAAAGCTTGCGGGTTCCCTGCAGTAGAACATTATAGCTAACATAGAGCAAGGCATATAATAGCGAGGAGGTTTGGAGTTGTTCTGCTCTCGGCTCAGCCTTGCTTTCCTGCTGGTGTCTGTACCTGGAGCAGGTGCTGTGCAGATTCAAGAAGTCAAGGTCACCCTGGCAATACAGAGCCTATTTGAGAAATGTGTATGACAGCACTTTCTAAACTATAAAGCCCTCTAGATATGTCAAGGGCTCTTGGTGTTTATTATCATGGCCTGGGTGAACTGGTAGCCCCTGTTGGCTCTGGAGATCTTAGTTCTTGGGGCCTTGGTAGTAGGCCTGGGGGGTGGGAGCTGCAACTGGCAAGGGCATGATGGCTTCTTCCATTTTGTCAGACACCTACGCAATGGGGCTGCAATTGCCCGCTGCAGCCAGCCTGAGATCAGCTGGTGGGGCTGGCGCAATGCTGATGATGAGTATCTGGTCACGTCCATCGCTAAAGCTTGTGCTCTGGACCCGGGGACAAGGGCCACTGGGGGCTCCCTCAGCACTGGGAATAGTGATGCCAGCGAGGCATGTGACACTGACTTCGGTAAGGTGTGGGTGGTGCTTACGCCCTGGGGAGCAGGTCCCCTCCTTGGTCTCATTGGCTTTCAGGGAGTCCCCAGTGAGAGGATGGGAAGAAGATGACAACACACAGGGTGCCAGGGTCCCTGCCCTTTGGGAAGCTGTGGGGTGGCAGGGGACTATAGTTGTATGTTCTCCTCTGAAAGGGAGTGTCCCAGGGTAGGGTGAGGCTGGGCTGGCTGACCCAGGGTCTGCTCCCTGCCACATGTTTAGATTCTTCCTTGACTGCATGCTCTGGAGTGGAGAGCACAGCGGCCCCCCAGAAACTGCTGATCCTGGATGCTAGATCCTACACGGCGGCTGTGGCCAACCGGGCCAAGGGTGGAGGCTGTGAGTGTGAAGGTACTGCTGTTACCCCAGTGTCTGCAGTCAGTCTGTGCTCTGGGTGGCTTTGGTGAGGAGGGACCTGGGGGCAGCTCGTGCAGTGGAAAGAGCCAAACACTTGGCTTGGAATCGGGACTCTGCCACTTAACTAGCTATGACTAAATTGCTTAATCTAAGTTTTATTTTCTTATCTGTCAAATGGGGATGATAATAACAATTATTGGCTAGAGAAGCTACTATATATTGAGAGTTTACTATGTATTGCCATTGCTAGTAGTAATAGGACTATCATTTGTCATTAACATCATTATTACTACCGTTAGTATATGGCTCCTGAGCATCCAGACATAAGTGGTCTGCACTGCCAAGGAAGCCTGGCCCACTTGTCCTGGACGCCTGTTTTCAGGACATGCTCTTATGCTCCACTCTCCTCTGTATGTCTACAGAATACTATCCCAACTGTGAGGTCGTGTTCATGGGAATGG
The DNA here is from genome assembly GCF_027475565.1 of Acinonyx jubatus. Lineage (NCBI taxonomy): Eukaryota > Metazoa > Chordata > Mammalia > Carnivora > Felidae > Acinonyx > Acinonyx jubatus. The sequence continues at coordinate 27,718,469 of NC_069397.1, forward strand.
CCAATATCCATGCCATCCGGAACAGCTTCCAGTACCTTCGGGCTGTGTGTAGCCAGATGCCTGATCCCAGCAAGTAGGTGGTCCCTGCCCCAGTTCCATCCTCTCTTGTCTTGTCCTTCACCCAGTTCTAGTTCTTAGGAGGTGAGAGAGGGAACTGGGGAGTATAGAGGTATGGGAGACCTGAGAGCCTGGATGCAGTGGGCCAGTTCCAAGATCACTTCTTCTGCTTTTTAGCCAACACTTTGGAACAGCCACAGGACACTGGGCTCCCTTTGTTTGGATCCTCTCCTACTTAAAGAACACAGAGGACTGGGGAAAGAATGGCTAAATGTGCATGTGATGCTTCCCGTTCTCCCTCGGTCCCTAGTCTCTTGTCTACCTCAGGTCTTGTCTTCCTTCCTTTCCTGCCAGATACCTCCTGGCAGAAAGGCCACAGACTGGACCGCTTGGCTTCAGCCCTCCCTAGGGACTTCATTAGTTGTGGCTGGCCATGGGCGGTGGAAGAGACTGTTGGATCCTCAGTGCCCTTGGTGACAGACTTGATTTCTGCTCTTGCGTAGCTGGTTGTCGGCACTGGAGAGCACCAAATGGCTACAGCACTTGTCGGTGATGCTAAAGGCAGCTGTGCTTGTGGCTAATACTGTAGACCGGGAAGGCCGGCCTGTGTTGGTGCACTGCTCAGATGGCTGGGACCGGACACCGCAGATTGTAGCCCTGGCCAAAATACTACTGGACCCATATTATAGGACGTTGGAGGTATTGAGTGGGGTTGGGTGGGAAAGAACAGAGGGAAAGGGGGGCGGAGAAGGCGTTGGGTCCTCTGGATCTGTCTTGGGGATCTTTCAGTGGAGGCCATGGGTGGCTTTGAGTCGTAGGATTGGTTCTGCTCTTCTCTGAAGCTGCCAGCTCCTTGCTTCGGGCATCCCCTGGGGAGTAGCATACCAGCCTTTCCAGAAAGGACCTGTACTTGGACTGTCTTTTTTGCAGGGCTTCCAAGTTTTAGTAGAGTCTGACTGGCTGGATTTTGGGCACAAGTTTGGAGATCGCTGTGGCCACCAGGAGAATGCAGAGGACCAAAATGAGCAATGCCCTGTGTTCCTCCAGTGGCTTGATTCCGTTCATCAGCTGCTCAAGCAGTTCCCCTGCCTGTTTGAGTTTAATGAAGCATTCCTGGTAAGTTAAAGCCTGTGGCCAGGGTCAGGGAGAAGGTGGCCGAGGCTCCCAGTTGCAAGCTGTCTTGGCCCTCTAGGTAAAGCTGGTGCAGCACACATACTCCTGCCTCTACGGCACGTTCCTGGCCAACAACCCTTGGGAGCGAGAGAAGCGCAACATCTATAAGCGGACCTGCTCTGTGTGGGCTCTCCTGCGAGCTGGCAATAAGAACTTCCATAACTTCCTCTACACACCTGGCTCAGACATGGTAAGTCCAAACCCTTATCCTGTCAGTGCTTCTTCGAGACCTATAAGGAGAACAGGGTGAGTCAGTGGGGAGAACGTAGAGCCAAAAGCTTGGGGAAGGAAGAGGGACCCGGAACAGCTCACAAAACACTAGTATGGTGCTGCTTCCCTAGGTCCTGCATCCTGTGTGTCACGTACGGGCCCTACACCTCTGGACAGCTGTTTATTTGCCAGCGTCGTCTCCATGTACACTTGGGGAAGAGACCGTGGATCTTTACCTTTCCCCGGTGGCTCAGAGCCAGGAGTTTTCTGGCCGTTCTCTGGACAGGTAAGAAGATCCTTTCTTGCTCTCTTCTCTCCCCACCAGGAAGGCAATACTGCTTTGTGTCTAGCCTAACGTTCTCCTTCTTTTATGAGATATTTAAAAGCAACTTCTTGATATAGTTGAAGGAGAAACTTGGCCCAGGACTTGCAGCTAGCATGGAGTGTACTCTGTGTGTCTTCAAGGTCCTCTCCTAAGATAAGATTGGTTACCTTCTTTCCTGGAGCTGCTCTCACCCTTTGTGACCTAGCCAAGCAGAGGACAGGAGAATAGAACAGAAAGGACTGTTTCAGGAAGGTTTGTGGGAATGGGCTTGATTTATGTTCACTGATAGAAGGCATTGATGGGGCACTTCCAGAAGCATCTGATTCTCAGGGAAGTGGGTTTCCAGAAGAGGGATGGCCTTCATGTTCTCCCACAGGAAAAGGCCAGAATTTAAAGTTTTTATCTTTTTGATTTATTTTGAGAGAGAGAAAGAGGAGGAAAAAAAAAAAAAAAGCGTGAGCTGGGGAGGGGCAGAGAGAAGAGAGAGAGAGAGGAGAGAGAGCATCCCAAGCAGGCTCCTTGCCATCAGTACAGAGCCTAATGCAGGGCTCGATCCCTTCAATTGTGAGATCATGACCTGAGCCAAAAATCAAGAGTTGGATGCTCACCAGGTGAGCCACCTGTCCAAAAAGGCCAGAAGTTAAAGGGAGACATAAAAATTAAAGTTTATCTTCTGGCTGAATATTTGGGGGAAGTACAGTCAATGTTGTTTACGTTATAAGAGTAACACAAGTTCCTATTTTAGAAAAACTTGAACGATGTAAAAGTAGAAAATGAAAGTCCTCCCTCCCTGATCCTTGTCCCCACAGGCTGGTAACACTTTGCGTGTCTTTCCTGATGTTTATGTTTACAGACATGTATCCACGCTTTCATATAGAAACGTTTTTAAAATACAAAAACAGGGGCACCTGGGTGGCTTATTTGGTTGAGCGGCCAACTTCAGCTCAGGTCAGCTCAGGTCATGATCTTGAGGTTTGTGAGTTCGAGTGGGCTCGCTGCTGTCAGCACGGAGCCTGCTTTGGATCCTACTTTGGATCCTCTGTTCCTCCCTCCCTCCCTCTCTCTCTCTCTCTTTCTCTCTCTCTCTCTGTCCCTGTCCCTCTGCCGCTCGTGCTCTGTTCCAAAAGTAAATAAACCTTAACAAAATAAAATACAAAAACGGAACCATATTTTGCATACTGATCTGCAAAATGTTTTGCCCGCTTTGTATTAGGCTGTCACCCCTGTAAAGCACATGTAAAGCTGCTGTTTTTTTTTTGCTTTAGCGGCTGCATATGTTAGTCTAAAATTAGAGTGTAGCATTATTTATATAACCAGTTTCCAACTGGTGATCATTCAGGTGATTTTTTTTTTTTAACTTACTGGGAGTGCTTTAAATAACATCCTTAACTGTGTGTAAGTTTTTTAAAACAGTTGTCAAATACACATAATAATTATCATCTGAACCATTTTTTTTAAATAATTTTTTTAAGTTTATTTATTTTGAGAGAGAGACAGCATGAGCCGGGGAGAGACAGAGAGAGTGGGAGAGAGAGAGAAAGAATCCAAGTAGGCTCCATGCTGTCAGCACAGAGTCCGATGTGGGGCTCAAACTCACAAAACTGTGAGATCACGACCTGAGCTGAAACAAAGATTTGGTTGCTTAACCAACCAACTGAGCCACCCAGGTGCCCCATCAACTGAACCATTTTTAGGTGTACAATTAAGTAATATCACCTTATATGTGTATCTTGGCATTTGTGCTAGTGTTTTTGCCAGATAAATTTCTAAGCAATGAAAATGCTGGGTTCAAAGGATATGTATGATCTTTGTTTCTTGGTGGAAGATTTTTATTTTTTATTTATTTGTTTATTTATTAAAGTTTATTTATTTATTTAGAGAGAGCACATATGTGAGCAGGGGAGGGGCAGACAGACAGAGGGAGAGAGAGAATCTCAAGCAGGCTCTGTGCTGTCACCATGGAGCCCAATGTGGGACTTGATCTTATAAACTGTGAGATCATGACCTGAGCCAAAATCAAGAGTCTGACACTTAACTGATTGAGCCACCCAGGCACCCCTTGTGGAAGACTTTTAAAGCTAAAATATAGCTTAAATTACTGGTTGAATATTATAAAGGAAAACAAAAAAAAAACATGCCCCTATAAATTACTGGTTTTAGGGTCTTGAGTCCATGGTCAGCTGCCCAGGGATAGGCTTCAAGAATTCTGTGATTTTCCTCTTTCCCCAAACTATGCAGAATTTGAGTATACTCAAATTTATAAGTTTACTTTGCCAGGGAGAGGGCTCAGAACTTTTTATCAAATTCTCAGTAAGTTCTGTGACTTGTGTAAAAATCACTGTCTTAAATTAATATCTAATTTTTCAATTCAATCAGTGTTTTTTTTTTTTTTAAACCTACTAGTTGTCTAATACTAGGTTTATGGGCCAAAGAAATACAAGATATTGATTCTATTTAAGATATTCTTTAAAAGCTGTAATAAGATAGACATAGGAGAACTACTACTAGAGAACATTTCTAAGTCAGCATCCAAGCAAGTAAGAATGTGTATAGTTCAAAGCTATTAGAGAAATGAGAAGTCAGAAAGGGGTCATTTGGTGACTGTTTACTCAGAGAAGTTTTAATGGAAGACCAAGCAGGAAACCTTGGCTTTTTTGTCTAGCATCTGGTGCAGGGCCTGGCACATAATAGGTGCTTTAGTAAATGCTTAAATGAACAAACAAATGAATGGAATACCTGGTAATAAGTAGTGGAGAGGGGTCCAAAGGAATTGGATACATGAGAGTTAGTTGTTTTGTTTCAAAAAAAATTTTTTTTTAATGTTTGTTTATTTTTGAGAGAAAGAGAGACAACGTGAGCAGGGGAGGGGCAGAGAGAGACACACACAGAATCTGAAGCAGGCGCCAGTCTCTGAGCTGTCAACACAGATCCTGACATGGGGCTCAAACCCATGAACTATGAGATCATGATCTGGGTCAAAGTTGATGCTTAACCAACTGAGCCACCCATGCACCTCTACATGAGAGATAGTTCAAAGAAAAAAAGAGACACCTCTTTGGAACTGGCAGGGGTTAGGAAGGGGCCATTCTGAGGAATAGAAAGAAAGAAATATGGGATGGTTCATTGAGGGCTTTAAACATTTCCCTGAGGAGTTTGAGTCAGTTGTCAATAGGAAGTCATTGTGGGAAGTCATTGTGACCTGGTGACCATGGGATTTTTGGAGAATGAACCACTGAGCTGGGTAGTTGGGGACACAGAGAACAGCCAACACTATTGTAATTCAGATATGAGGGGAAGAGTCCTTGGAAAAGGAAAGAATTAAAATCCTCGAAGAGGAGTCATTAGCAGATTATGGAGTGACTGAGTGTGGGAGTGTGGAAGTGAAGAGGACTCGTCAAAGGTCATGACTCTCCGAGCCTAGAAACTAGATGGATATTAGTACTAACCTAAAGACATTGGGAAGTTGAGAAGACGAGTCAGTTCGGGGAAGAGGAGATACAGGCAGGTTGGGATTGAAATATTAGCAAAGAGAAGGTGTGCTATAGGCAGTTCAAGATGGAGAGTTGGATTTGGAGGACTAAGTAGCATGCAAATTAAAAAAAAAAAAATGCTTTCTTTAACAGCTGGCCTGACTTGGTTCTACCTTTCTCTAGATCAAAAATATCCTGCCCTATTTTCTCTTTTTCCATTAAAGTACAAGACATTCTGGTATACCCAGCTCAAATCCTACCTTCTCTACGTAGCTTTCTTTGACCACCCTCGTTGGATGAGTTGTCTCTGTTCTAAACTCCTCAGGCATTATTGTCTCTACCAGCATTATTGATTAAACCTTCTGTGTAGGTAGTAATTGGCTGTTGAGGATTTCAGACTGTTGATACTGTTGAATTTGGGTCAAGAATACATGGGAGGTCTTCATACTCTTCTACTTCTTTTGTATGTTTGAAAGTTTCCATGATAAAAAAGTAAAACAAAATAAAGGGGGGGGGGAACCAAAGTTAGCTGTGGTACTTTTTAAAAATACAGATGCCTGGGTCTCACTCTTGGCCATTCTCATTCATAGGTCTTTGATGGATCTGGTTGTCTATATATCTAGAAGATCTATAGGAGCTCCTAATGTGCACCAAATATTGAATCTCACTTGTCTTTTTCATTCAGTTGGTACCTAGCTGTGAACACTTGATGTTAGATTTTCAGCTCACTACTCATTTCTCAAATTGTTTGATTGGCCAGTGTTGGGAATTCAAATAAGAAACAGTGCTACCCTCAAGGCACTTTTATAGCAGGAGAGAAACAAGTAAATAGTAAGTGCAGTATGTAGGAAGTACTGAGCGATGTGCTTTGAAGTGGATTGTTTTGTTTAATCTTCACCATGGTTTTAAGAGATAGATACTGTTACCTTTCTCTGATAGATGAGGGGATGGAGGCTTAGAGAAAGAAGTTAAGGTCACATAGTTAAAAAATTGCCAAGCTAGGATTTGAGCCGAGGCTATGGGACTCCAGAGACTGTGTAATCATAACCATTGCCATTGCCATCCTGGAATTTCATACCATACACATACACAAAATCAAAATTGATCACAAAAGTAAAATCACACATAAAAATACTTAAAAAACATAATAAGGTGTTTTTTAAACCTGGGTGGCACAGTCGGTTGAGTGTCTGACTTTTTTACATTTTTTAAATGTTTTTTATTATTTTTGAGAGAGAGAGAGAGAGAGACAGAGCATGAGCGGGGGAGGGGCAGAGAGAGAGGGAGACACAGGATCTGAAACAGGCTCCAGCACAGAGCCTGAGGTGGAGCTCAAACTCAGGAACCATGAGATCATGACCCGAGCCAAAGTCGGCACTTAACTGACTGAGCCACCTAGGTGCCGCCCCCCTCCCCCACATAAAAAAAAAATTTTTTTTTAATGTGAGCGTCTGACTCTTGGTTTTGGTCCAGGTCATATCTCATAGTACACAGGATTGAGCCCTGGGTCAGGCTCTGTGCTGACAGCTTGGAGCCTGGTTGGGGTTTCTCTCTTCTCCCTCTGCCCCTCCCCCCACTTGTACATGTGCACGTGCTCTCTGTCTCTCTCTCTCAAAATAAACACTTAAAAAACCTAAAAAAACCCCATAAGTTTCAAAAACCCAACACTTAAAAAATCAGCTATATTTTAACTCCATCTTTGAGGGATTTTTCTGTGTGGGCTGGACTGACTGAGGCATCTGAAAATAGGAGTCCAATTAAGTCTCCACTGTTTCCTGGCAAATTTCCCTGAAGTTTTCGTTGCTCAAAGGACTTTTGAAATGTTTTAAGAATCAGACATTCTTGAAAATGTCTGTTACCCGTTTGGTGTGCACGAATGCTTCTAGAACTCTTTTGAGTGCTTTATGCTAGGGGAATTTTCCATGGTGACTTAGGACTCTAAGGCATGCACTGCTGCTAAGGGGTTGTAAAAGGCTGTGCTGGTTACTACTGTGATGGAAAGATCATTTCTAACAAGGAAGGCAGTAAAAACGAGAAGTTGTGAGTGTAGTCTTAGTAAGTTTGCTTTTGGCTGCCTATAGTTTGAATCCTCATAGCATCTCTATAAGGTATAATTTATGATGATCATTTTACAGAGGATGATAGTACATGTCTAAAAGGTTAAATAACTTTCTTGTAGTCATATGGCTAATCATTGTCAGAACCAGTATTGTCTAGCTCCAAAACTGTCTTGCTTCCATCTTACCGAGTGTGATAGAGGTAGTTGGACATTAGATTTAGGCTCAGGTATAGTCCTGGCTAGCATAGTCGATTTAGATGGCATCAACATAGAAAGCATTGCAACCATGGGAGTGGTCAAGATCGCCCAGGGAGATTGTGTAGAGTGAGGACTGATAAAAGTTGGGGGCAGATGCTCAGTTCTGGAGGACAGAGTTCATGTCCTTCACTTTTTGCAGAGTAGACTTGTTGCAGTGAACATTGGTTGTTTGTAATCTTAAATGTTGTATCTTGGGAACTCTGGCTTTGATGTTGCTTTGATGGCCTGATTCTGCATATTAGAGGTAGCTCCCATTTACTGACCTGGAGGTGTGTTTGTCTTTCCAGATTACCTAAAACCAGATCTATGGATGATCTGCTTTCTGCCTGTGACACAAGCAGCCCCCTGACTCGCACATCCAGTGACCCTAACCTGAATAACCACTGTCAGGAGGCCAGAGTAGGCCTGGAGCCCCGGCACAGCAATCCTGAGGGCTCAGAGACCTTTGTGGAATCTGTGGTAGGAGGTCCTCAGCAGACCGTAGGAGAAATGGGTCTTCCTTCCCCTCTGCCCAGCAGCCAGAAAGACTACTTGAGCAAGAAACCTTTCAAGAGTCAGAGAAGCTGTTCTCCAAGTTACAAACTGTTTAGTACTGCAGTGCCCCAGGAAATGAAGAGCAACATCTCTGATCCTGAGATCAAAGTCCTGGAAGAGACTGAAGCAGCATTTCCAGACCCTCCTGCCCACAATGAGATGAATAGGACTTTAGATGGCACAGAGGAGCCACCTGAACATTGTCCTGAGAAAGAAGCTGTCAGCACATTCTCCGAAGTTGTTTCCAACAAATGGAATGGAGTTTGTGATTTTCCTGAGTCTTCCCAGGACTCCCTTTCAGGTGCCCCCCAACAGGCCCTGCTAGATTCCATGCTAGGTGTGCCCTCTGGATGTGCTGCAGATCACAGTCTGGGTACCCTTTGTGACCCACTGAGTGCTACCAGCCAAACTCCTTCGGAGCCAAGCACTGACTTCCTCAGCCAAGATCCCCCAGGGTCTGTGGCAAGGAGTTCCCACCAGGAACAGCCCAGTTCTGTGCCAGATCTGATTCATAGGGAGGAATACGCTGGCAAAAGAGGGAATAATAGGAATGGGCAGTTATTGGAAAATCCTCGCTTTGGGAAAGTGCCATTGGAATGGGCCCGAAAGCCAATTTCTCAGAGCCAGATCAGTGAGTTTTCCTTTTTAGGATCCAACTGGGATAGCTTCCAAGGGATGGTGACTTCATTCCCAAGTGGGGAGACCACCCCTCGGCGGCTGCTTTCCTATGGCTGTTGCAGCAAAAGGTCAAGCAACAAGCAGGTGCGGGCAATAGGGCCCTGCTTTGGGGGCCAGTGGGCTCAGAGAGAAGGGGTGAAATCACCGGTCTGTTCTAGTCATTCCAATGGACACTGTACTGGTCCAGGGGGAAAAAACAACCGGATGTGGTTGTCCGGTCACCCAAAGCAGGTCTCCAGCACAAAGCCTGTTCCACTGAGCTGCCCTTCTCCAGTGCCTCCTCTCTACCTGGATGATGATGGACTGCCCTTTCCCACGGATGTGATTCAGCATAGATTACGGCAAATCGAAGCAGGGTACAAGCAAGAGGTAGAGCAGCTACGCCGACAGGTGCGTGAGCTTCAGATGAGGTTGGATATCCGTCACTGCTGTGCCCCTCCAGCAGAGCCCCCCATGGACTATGAGGATGATTTTGTAAGTATTCACCACTGCTATCCATCCATTCATTCATTCTTTCCATCCAGCCTTCCATGCATTCAACATTTATTCATTGGGTACTTGCTATGTGCCACTGTGTTAGGTGGCTGGTTTGTAGGATGAAGGACATAGTCCCTGCTCTCAAGGAGCTCACAGTCTATAGGAGAGAGAAGCAGACAACTAGAATGATTTTTTTAAATGTTATCCTGGAAGGAAGCATCAGGTGTTGGGGGCTCAGGCTTTCCTGAGAATATAATACTTGAGGTGAGTGCTGAAGAACTTGTCATATTTGGCTAGGTGGACCATGAAAAGGAAATACCATTCTCAAAAGCATGGAGGCAGTAAGTATTCTGATGGGATGACTCGAACAAAGGGATGGGGGTATGTGTGTGTGTGCACATGTGCATGTGTGAGACATGCATGTACAGGTGTGCTGGGGCCATGGAGGAGGGAGTTGGGTAGTGAGGTGGGAGCTGATATTGGAGAAGTAGACAGGGATTGGAAAGGTCAGCTCGAGATCCCTTCTTGTGTGGATTCTACCCTCAAGGCAGCATGATTTTGGCCACTGAGAATCATGATCAGATCTGTATTTTTTTTTTCAATGTTTATTTTTTTTTTTAATTTTTTTTCAACGTTTATTTATTTTTGGGACAGAGAGAGACAGAGCATGAATGGGGGAGGGGCAGAGAAAGAGGGAGACACAGAATCGGAAACAGGCTCCAGGCTCTGAGCCATCAGCCCAGAGCCCGACGCGGGGCTCGAACTCACGGACCGCGAGATTGTGACCTGGCTGAAGTCGGACGCTTAACCGACTGCGCCACCCAGGCGCCCCTCAATGTTTATTTTTGAGAGAGAGAGAGTGTGTGTGTGAGCAGGGGAGGGGCAGAGAGAGAGGGAGACAGAGGATCCGAAGTGGGCTCTGTGCTGACAGGAGACAGCCTGACATGGGGCTCAAACTCACAAACCGTGAGATCATGACCTGAACTGAAGACGGACACTTAACTAACTGAGCCACCCAAGTACCCCAGATTTGTATTTTTTAAAATATTTTTTAAAGCTTATTTATTTATTTTGAGAGAGTACCCACGTGGGGGAGGGACAGAGAGAGAGGGAGAGAGAGAGAATCTGAAGCAGGGTCTCCATGCTGTCAGTGCAGACCCTGATGCAGGACTCAAACTCATGAACTGTGAAATCCTGACCTGAGCCAAAAACCAAGACTTGGATGCTCAACTGACTGAGCTACCCAGGCACCCCATCAGATTTGTATTTTAAGAATACTACTCTAGCAATGGTGTGTCGAGTGGATGAGGCACTTGAAATGCAGGTTGGGAGGCTGGTTAAGATGTTTTGGAATAATCCAGGGGTGCCTGGGTGGCTCAGCTTGTTAAGCTTCCCACTTCAGCTCAGGTCATGATCTCATGGTTCGTGGCTTCAAGCCCAATGTCGGGTTCCGTGCTGACAACTCAAACCTGAGCCTGCTTCAGATCCTGTGTCTCTTGTCTGTCTCTGCCCCTCCCCCATTCACGCTCTGTCTCTGTCTCTCTCAAAAATAAACATTTAAAAAAAAAAAAGATGTTTTGGAATAATCAAAGTGAGAGATGATGAAGACTATCTAAGCTTTGCTGTGTTGGGAGCCTTCAGATTTGGGTCCACAATTCTTAAGAAGCTTCTAGGAGTCAGTTTCTTGGCCACAGTATCATGTCGTCAACACGGACACTTCCCTTCCTTCTGTTAACACATTCCCACTTGCCTGCTGCCCACTTACTGGGATGGGATGGTCAGGGCTAACAACTTCCTAATATTCGGAGTGTTGGTTTAGAACAGGAGTCAGCAAACTTTCTGGTAAAGGGCCATATTAAATACTTTAGACTTTGTGGGACATATAGTCTCTGTCCCAGCTGCTTGTCTCTGCTGTCACAGCACACAAACAGCCATAGACAATACGTATAAAAATGAGTGTAGCTGTCTTCCAGTAAAACTTGATTTACAAAAACAGGCAGTGGGCTAGATTTGGCCTGTGGGCCATAGTTTGTGAATCTCTGGTTTAGAATGTAATGAGAAATATGTCCGTGCTGTGATAAAGCATATTGGTTAAGAGCATAGGTCTGAATCCAAAATACATTTGACCCTTGAACAATGCAGGGGTTAGGGTGCTGAACCCTCATGTAGTCAAAAATCCACATACAACTTTTGAGTTCCCCAAAACTTAACTAGTAATAGCCTAAGAAGCCTGATAATACAGTAATTAACATATATTTTGTATGTTAGATGTATTGTATGCTGTGTTCTTACAATAAAGTAAGCTGGAAAAAAGAAAACGTTACTAAGAAAATCATAAGGAAGAGAAAATAATACATTCATAGGACTATACTATATTTATTGAAAAATCTCTGCATACAAGTGGACCTGTGCAATTCAAACCTGTGTTGTTCAAGGGTCAACTGTACAACGTTGAAAATTCAGGTTTACTACTTACTACCTTTTAATTTTCTCAGTGCTTAATTTCCTTATTTGTAAAATAAGGATGATGATAATAATATACATCATACGATTCTTGGGAGGAATTAAAGAAGTTCATGCATCTAATATTCTTAGAATAGTACCTAATGCATAGGAAACAGTACATGTTAGTGATGGTGAAGATGGTGTTGATGTCTTTGCCTTTCTTCAGACATGTTTGAAGGAGTCCGATGGCAGTGATATAGAAGATTTTGGCTCTGATCACAGTGAAGACTGCCTTTCAGAAGCAAGCTGGGAACCTGTTGATAAGAAAGAGACTGAGGTATGTCCAGGCAAATACATGCTTTTGTGAAGCACTGAATTCTCATATTTCTCAGAGATGAGTGACATGCTATAAACTGAACCTTCTCTTGGGCGAGTGTCTTCTTTTTAGGCAAGTAGAGGCCAACTATAAAGACAGACCTCATCATTTTCTCCTGGAATGCTTTCCTTGTTGCAATGTTGCTCTTCTACTTTGTTGACAAGGACCTGGAATTTTTCCTTGTGCCTTCTGTTAGGTGACTCGCTGGGTTCCAGACCATATGGCATCACATTGCTATAACTGTGACTGTGAGTTCTGGTTGGCCAAACGAAGACACCATTGCCGGTAAGATGTTTTATATGATTCTGTAAGGCTCAAAAAGGAGTGATTGATGTATGTGTATCTGAGCTAAATAGAGTTAATCTGAAAATAGAGATATCTTTATAGGGACTACTTTTGTTTTCTGCCAACTTTTCTCTTTATTTACTCATGTAAGGCCTTTTAGAGTATCCTTCATGGTTTTTTTTTTTTTTTTTTTTTTTTAGTGTTTATTTTGAAAGAGCAAGAGAGAGCATATGCAAACAGGGGAGGGACAGAGGGAGAGGAGAGAGAATCCCAAACAGGCTCTGCACTGTCAGCACAGAACCTGATGTGGGGCTTGAACTCATGAACCATGAGATCATGACCCGAGCTGAAACCAAGAGTTGGATGTTTAACTGACTGAGCCACTCAGGGGCCGTGAGGATCATTCATTTCTGATGAGCTCTTCCCTCTTTGTTCTTTGGCAGAAATTGTGGGAATGTATTTTGTGCTGGCTGCTGCCACCTGAAGCTGCCCATTCCTGATCAACAGCTCTATGACCCAGTTCTCGTCTGTAACTCCTGTTATGAACACATCCAAGTATCTCGTGCCAGGGAACTCATGAGCCAACATCTGAAGAAACCCATTGCTACAGCTTCCAGCTGAATGCCACAGGAGATGACCTGTCCAATTTTAGCAGGTTTGAAGGGAGGATCTGCTTCAGGTGTAGTTTTGAAGGTTCCTTGGTGTGGCTCATGAAATAACAGAGCTCAAAGATACCGTCTTGAGAAATCCTCCGTGGTACCATGAGACTGGAGCAGAGGAATTCCAATTTGGCAGGAGGTCTTCTATTGGTGAGACCCTCACCTTGGGGTAATGGTCCTGATCCAGACCCAGAGTCTGGAAGCTTAATGTTGAGCTGGTGACTCCAGCTTTTGTCCTAGGGGCCACAAGATGATGATTTCATAGATACCGCCTGGTGATACATGCCCAAACAGCAATAGAAAGGCATAAGTATAACCAAACTCCAAGTGATAAACAGATCCATCTCTCCTCCACCTTGAAAAAAGCAGATTTTAGTATACAAGATAGGAATTCCTATCCTATTTGAAATGAACTATATCCTGTTCCTCTGTGCTCTGTGTCTGTGCATGAAGGCTCAGTCTTTAGAGGCACTCCCTCTAGTTGCAGTAGTTCTGTCTCTCTGTGGAGTTTGGTTTAAAGACTGGTTCAGCAAGTGGAGGTTTTGCTGTATTTTTCACTTGGCTTATCGGCCAACATCAGTGAATTTTCAGTTTAGAGGGACAGTTCTAAGGAGTCAGACATTCTTGGGAGCAGAGGAAAGCTCTGCTGATGTTCAGTCCTGGCAAAAATCAGTTATTTTGAGCTGCGAAGGCAGTCGTCTCTGTTACTCAGTGGCAGCTCTTGAGGTATGCACTGTGAAGAATGAGAAGGGAAAAGCAGAAATGATCCTTGTCAAATATTTGCTGATCGTGCCCTGCCCTTTGCGCCTGACTTTTCCTAGTTGTCCTGGTGCTAACACAGGAGTTACACCTTGATCCTCTCCTGGCATGAAAACGAAACAATGGATTTTTGTTGTTGTTCCATTGCCCACTTCCCTCATGTTGTCTTTCCCTTGGCTGCTGCCTCCTCTGGGTCACACTGCTTCTTATCCTGAACACTTGACACCTTGAGGGTAGAATTTAGCATTTGGTTTTTACCTCCTAGAATATGCTGTTTGGTATGTGAGGGTTTCAGTACAAATGCTGCTGTCTATTTCTGTGCACTTAACAATGGAACCCAAACAGAAGAGAATAAAGCCTTGATACCAAAATTGGGAGAGAAAATGTGTCCATTTGGACCAAACATTGTTTTTTTTTTGTTGTTGTTGTTGTTGTTTTGTTTCATCTTAATATGTACCAGTGGCACTTAACCAAAAGATACAGTGATATAGCCATGTACTGTGGTTGGGACAGATATAGTCTCCTTGATCTATAATGAAACCACTAGTATTTCCTTTATACATTTTCCTTAATCCATTGGTGTATAAAAGGTGAATTACACTTAGGCTTATCCTGTTTTAAAACTATGGTAGCTGTCTGTCTAACTGCTACTTTCATGTTACTTCCTAGAAAAAAATTTTTCATTTGAAAATAACTAGGATCTGCATTTAGAACAAGAATTGTTATTTGTCCTGACCTTTTCTTTAGTCCTACAGAGAAGCATCTGTGCTTTTATACTTGTCATGGATGTAACCTAAAAAGTTTTGGCGTATTTAGGTCAGCCTAGCAGAACTTTTTTTTTTTTTTTTTTTTTTTTTTTTTCATTTAAATGGAGTTGAATAATGGAGATTTGTGTCTGGGAAATTCCTGAGATCATTGAAAAAGTAACAAACTATTCCTTGTCTCTGATACGTGAAATTCTAAGCATTTTCTCAATCATTAAAATTTACTGCCAGTTGCGAGTGGCTTTTTAATTAACTTTCATTGCACTTCACTCTGCCCATTTTCAGGGGGAGTAAGATTGGTGGTAACATTTGAGGAGACTGTATCTGTCTACTTCGTGTGGCTGTTTTGAGGGACTGTCCCATCAGTGAACATACTGCATGGCCTTGGAGAGAGACTCTGGGCTCTCAGCTCAGATGTATTCATCAAATACTCCTTTCAGAGCTCTTGTGGGTGTAAGTGACATGATGTGGCCAAAAATCCAAACTGTGCAGTTGCGTTGTGACAAACATGCAATGTGCTGTAAAAACTCAATACAATTTAAATAAAATCTCTATATTAGTGCTGCTTTGTTGGGTCTTTTTATTCATTTTAATTTCTAAGTAAACTTAATACTCATTTTTTCTTTGACCATGAGAAAGGACTAAAACATTATACTCCTTCCTCCCAACCATTTCCATTTTTAAAGTTTTTAAAATTTATTTATTTATTTTGAAAGTGAGGAGGGGGAAGGGCAGAGAGAGAGAGAGGGAGGGAGAGAATTCCCAGCAGGCTCCACGCTGTTGGTGCAGAGCTGGAAGGTGGGGGTGAGGGGGGAGGGAGATGAGTGCTGGATTTCATGAAACATGAGATCATGACCTGAGCAGAAATCAACAGATAGAGGCTTAACCCACTGAGCCACACAGGTGTCCCAATTTCCATTTTTAAATGGACCTTTCTTTTCTTTTTTTATAATTTTTCTTCAATGTTTATTTACTTTTGAGAGAAAGAGATTGCCAGCTGGGGAGGGGCAGAGAGAGAGAAAGAGAGGGAGAGAGAGAGAGGCAGAGGATCCCGAGAAGCAGGCTCCACATTGTCAGCGCAGAGCCCACTGCTGGGCTCCAGCTCACAAAGTGTTGAGTGAGATCATGACCTGAACCAAAATCAGAAGCTTAACTTACTGAGTCACCCAGGTGCTCCAAATGGACCTTTCTATCAGCATAGCTCTCACCATATTCTTATCTATTGATAGAAAGGGATTTATCATTATGGCTACCGTAGAATTCTACCCCATCTCATGTCAGGTTTCTCTTCAATGTCTAAAATAGCATCAGCTGGTTGACCAGGTACAGAGGATTGTAATTATATTCTGATTCCCTCCTCATTGCCACCTCAGTTCTCATCCCACCTTGAATAAACCTGTCCTGAGCAAAATATTGACGTAAAAGAGTATATCTAAAAACATAAAATGCTACTCTTTAAAAGATCACTTTGTTTACTCAGGATACCATACCCCCATCACCATTCTTATTTTGGGAAGGCAAGCAATTAAACTGTTCGTTTATACTTAGTTTATGGCTACTCAGATTATAGAGTTAGACCCTTTGTTCTCAAGAATGGCTGACTTTGAATTGGCAAGTGCACAGTTTCCGAATTCTAAAACCTCACACGCTGGTTGCGGTGATCAGCATGAATCTTGGTATTCCACCATGGATAATCAGGTTTATTTATTTTCAGGACTTAATAGTACCTGGTGGGCTGCAACACCACGGAGTCTGGCGGTTTGGGGACGTCGCCGAGGAAACGTGCCTTGCTGCCGCCGCGCCCCACGCTGCTGCAAGGGTCCGAAGACGCGGAGTCCAGGGGGAGGGTTGGCTCGCGCCACGTCCGGCCGCGCGGTGGGAACTCGAGGCCCCATTGGCCGCGTTGGAAGGCGCGGCAGAGGCTCGTGCGCCAACGGTCCCGGGGTACGCGGCGGGCCTGGCGCAGGCAGGAGGGGGCAGGGCGCAGCGAAGGCCGGGCAAGGGGGAGGGGATCGAGAACGGGGTGGAAGAGCCAGGCTCTGCGGGGCGAGGCCCAGTGCCCGGGCGGGGGCGATGGAGGAGGCGCTGCTCTCCACCCCCATCAACCCCAACAACTTCCCCGCCAAGCTGTGGCGGTTGGTGAACAGTCCCCGGTACCGCTCGATCCGCTGGGACGGCCGTGGCGAGGGGCTGCTCATCGACCAGCCGCTCTTCGAGGCCGAGCTGCTCAGCCCGCCCGGGGCGGGGGCCGGGGGCGGCGGCGGCGGCGGCGGCGGCGGTGTGGGGGGCAACGGGGCCGAGCCCGAGCTCTTCAAAACCACCAACTTCACCAGCTTCATCCGCCAGCTCAACCTCTACGGCTTCCGCAAGGTGGTGCTGGGCGGGCCGGGCGCGGCGGGGCCCGGGCCGGGGCCGGGGGGCGGCGGACCGGCGGGCGACGGGCCGCTCCACCACTTCCACAGCCCACACTTCCGCCGCGACCAGCCGCAGCTGCTGGTGCACCTCAAGAGGCTCACCAGCGCCAACAAGGCCAAGCTGGCCGCCGGCCTGGAGGTGCCCTGCCGGCCGCCCAACCGCTTCCAGAGGCTCCTCATTACGTCGGCCTCCGCCTCGGCCTCGGCCTCGGCCTCGGCCTCGGCCTCCACCTCCCCGCTGCAGCACCAAGAGCCGCCGCCACCCGCGGGGCCCCGGCCCGAGCCGCATGGTGAGTCCATGACCACTACCAGGCACATGGGGCGACGGGGAGCAACCGCCGCTTCCGAGGGCATTTCACACATCCTCAGGTGCGAAGGTGATCCACTGTCTGCTGGGCTTCCCGAGAAATAGGTCACGTCGCCCCCACCGTTTCCCACGACCGCCAGCACCCCCTTTCCGCCGGTTGTGTCCCCTGGAAGGACTTGGCATTTTTAGTCCGTTCTGGTTAATTGTCCACTGGCAGCCAAAGGGACCTCTGCTGTAGTCTTTCTGCTGTACCTGGCCTCTCTTGAACTCCAATCCCGCATAGCCATCTACCTTCTTGAGACTCTTCCCTTCCCTTCTCCAGCATCTAGAATAAGTAGCCCTTTGTTGAAGCACTAGGTCGGGAAGAAACACCGGAGGGTCTCCCTTTGCTCTAATGGGAAGCAAAACAGTTACTGTAGAGGGTGAGGATATGATGGCCAAGGTGGGAAGGAACAAAGTCAGCCAGGAATACGTAGAACATTTATACCGACCGAAGGGAACCACGGTACCTTGAGTGGAAGTTTGCCCTTGAAGAGACATGCCATCTTCTACCCATTGACACATCTAAGAAGTCTGAAGAGATGTTCTGACAATAATCATATTTTAGGTTCCAAGTAATATATAGAAAGGTAAACATTGTGTATGTTAAGGGCAAATATATAATAATATATTAATTCTTCATAAGATACTGTTCCTGCATAGAACAAATTGGCCAAACGTTTCTTTCATCATAGCTAATTAGAGCTGATCTTTACTTGAGGTGTTATGGTTAGACAAACAGAAGGCAAAATGGTTTTCTTTACTGTCAAGTTGTAGTTAAAAGGAATTTTAGGAAGTTCACATTTATGTCTTTGAATCTTTCACTATTGGCTACAACCTTTCAGTCATGAAAAAACTTTGTATAAATATGTTTACTAAAAACTCCAAAATTCTTTCTGATAGAAAATTATTTTGTAAACTTGGCTTCCGATGCTCTTCCCCCTCTTCCAGGAAGGTGAGGGTGGCAAATATTCCTTTTCTCTGTTTAAAGAGTCCATGATATGAGGCAGTATTTCAAAACAGCAACTGGATATAATAGTGAGAATTCATTCTTGTCTTCAACAGAAACATTTTCACCATGTTAATTTGGATCTAACATAAATATGTAAGGATTATTTTTTAGTTATGGGAAGCTAAAAATATACAAATAAAAGTAACACTTTGTTTGATTTAACCTAGGCCCAGGGTTATGAATGAGGCAGCATTTTGTTCATTTGGAATTTAGAAGATAAGAGATTAGCTTGTGTGTGGAGTTTAGAAGATAAGGGATTAGGTTAGAGTTCTAGTAACAAGTTGGAAAAATAGCAGTGGCAAAGGAATGTTCTAAAGGAATTCTAAAGGAATATTAAGCCACTTCCATGTGATGGCCATTGATTTTGGTGGGGAATTGCATGGGGAAAGGCACTGGAGACAATACCCTGTCATGCATTTGACAGAATCTCTGACGTGGGTATTTGTTTTTTAGGTTGTGTATCTGGTGGGTGTAAGGAGAAAAGACTGGAAAGTGTGTTCTTGGGAGTAATAGGGTAACTACTTCAGGCAAAGAAACATACAAATGTGCATACATAAAAACCAAGTCTTGCTCACTTTTTTCACTTCTCTTTTTCTCCTGACGTATCCTAAACCCAGTTGTATTCTAAGAATAGAGTCCATTTTAATGAAAGAAGTACAGGGGCTGCCAACGGTCAGATTTTCTTATAGTTGAACTCATATATATATATGTATATATATATATATACATATATATATATATGTATATATATAGTTATAGAAATTCAATGTGTGTGTGTATATATATATATATACAGAGTTTATATATATAATATATATATATACAGAGTTTATATATATAATATATATAGAGTTTATATATATATAATATATATATATATATAAAGAGTTTATATATATATATATACACACACACATTGAACTTCTATAACTATATAGATGAACTTTAGTTCAGTTGGTCAGCATTTTGAAGATTTGTTGAATAACATGAATTTAATTCATATTTTTGCAGTGTAGATATTACATCAATCCACATATACCTAGATTATTGTAGTTTTCACACATTCCCTATTTTTTACCATTCTGCCTGTTGGTATGTATGTCAGTTGTGTATTGTCTACACGATAGGCTTGGTTCACTAGGGAATTG
The DNA here is from genome assembly GCF_027475565.1 of Acinonyx jubatus. Classification (NCBI taxonomy): domain Eukaryota; kingdom Metazoa; phylum Chordata; class Mammalia; order Carnivora; family Felidae; genus Acinonyx; species Acinonyx jubatus. The sequence continues at coordinate 27,737,918 of NC_069397.1, forward strand.
TGTTTCTGATGTGGGTGGAATGTAATTCTAAGTTCAAGAATACTGGGCCAACTTCGTTCGCTTTAATTCTGTGTTCTAAGCCCTTGGCTCTTCTGTTTCTCTTCACCTAGTTTTTATTCTGCTTGACCATTTCTTTAGTTATATGTCTGACTGTACTGCTACTTCTTAGTCTCCACTTTGTTTTCTGTGTTCTACTTCAGCTTATGGTTTGAATACTTATGTCATTTTTTTTTTTTTTTTTTACAATAGCATCCTCTGTTCTAGTACCTTTTTATCTAGATCCATTGAAATAGTTGTCTTGTTCACCTTTCAGGAATGTCCTTGATAAGAAATGTGAAAATCACATGTTTTTCCCTTTTTTTTTCTTTTGCTCCACTTTGTTATTTTGTTTTTAGTGGCAATTTATTTTACAATATTTGTTAAAACTTTCTAAACTAAGTAACAAGTCTGAGTAATAGTAGATAATCTGTTTTGGCCTGGGGATATCAAGCTCTCAAGAGGCAGACTTTTTTCCTGGGGATTGATTAGTTCAGAGCCATTTATATAAAAGGAATAAGACCTTTATGAACAGAAATGCATCCTGCCTTATATTTCTAAAATTCTGGATTTAAACTTTGTCAAATATATCTTGCAGATGTTCTGAAAACATACAGACGATATTCTGTGAAGTTAGTCAGAATAGAGCCCTATGAGGTAACCCTTAACAATAAATAAGAGCTGAATGTGTTTTAGTTCTTTATTTTTAAAAAACAAATGTAAAAGAATGCCCTTCTAATCCTATCAGTCTTCATATGCATCTAAAAACATCTAAAAGTATATGAATGTTTGGCCATCACTTTATCATGATAGAAGTAGATTTTATATTTTGATAAATCAAGGTAAAGAATTCTTTAATTAGCTGTTTAAGTTACTGACAATCTGAAAATTCATCAATATCTTAACCCTAAAGAAGGTGGAAGAAGGGTTAGCTATTTCACACTGTAGCGATATATAGTTTTAGCATGTGAAGCATCCAAGGAAGAATCAAGTGGTGGGTAGTTTTAGATCTCAGAAACACCTGTTGTGAAGAGCAAAAAATGTTTCTTTAGGTCTTAAAGGATTGTTTCTGGTAGTTCAAAGTGTGTATACATATGGAATTGCTAGTCCAGTATCATAAAAACTGTTTTTTTGTACTTTAAAGGAAAAAAAAAGAAAAGCAGTTTTTAAGAGGTATGTATCATTTGAATACATTCAGTCTTCTGAATTAGACTTTTTTTCCCCCGTTAGATTTAGACTTCTTGATTTCCAGGTTACTTTAGAATTTGTGTGTGTGTGTGTGTGTGTGTATGTGTGTGTGTGTGTGTGTGTGTGTATATATATATACACACACACACACATACATGTATTTGTTTTTGTCATTAATGCTTTATTTTTTTAATTTTTATTATTTTTTAAGAGTTTATATTAAGAAAATTGGCTTGAATCAGACAGTGCCAAACCAGAAGTGGTTAGGAGTGCTCCTAGTGCTCTATTCTTTAGAGGAAATTAAACACCACAGAAATAGAATGAAAGATGTATAACATGTTGAATGGGTTTACAATTAAAATATTTGGAAAAGTAGGTATTTGAGTGCCATATTTTACCATATAGTTTAATAGAGGAGTAGCACATGAATTAGACGCCCCCTCTGTTTTATAGATTAGTTTAATAGAACAAATTGAAAGGAATTTGTGAACCACATAATTTAACATCCTCCCTGGGAAAATAAAGCTAGCTTTTTTTTTTTTTTAATTTTTATTTATTTACTTTGAGAGAGAGAGAGAGAGAGAGAACCACTGGGGGAGGGGCAGAGAAAGAGAGAAAGAGGGAGAGAGAATCCCATATGGGCTCTGCAGGTTCCATGCTCAGCTCAGAGCCCAATATGGGGCTTGATCCCATGACTGTGAGATCATGACCTGAGCTGAAATCAAGAGTCAGACGCTCAACCAACTGAGCCACCCAGGCACCCCAGGCTAGTTTTGTTTATTGTGTTCAAGAATCACAGTCTGAAAAATAATTTCAGCCTGCAACATGTATATTTTCTTTTTTCCTCATTATATAGTAATGCCCTTTCTCTCTCTTTATCATCTCCACTTTTGAATTCCTTTCTACCTTACTAGATAGGAGAAAGCAAATATCAGAATCCCTGGGCTTGAGTATATGGATTTTTAACAAACTCTACAGGTGATTTCAGATGTAAATCAGTGTTTGAGAGCTGCCGATACCTAGGATATCTAGGAAGGGACTCTACTGGGGATACTCTGAGGAAAAAAAGACTATGGAAAATAAATTTTTTTTTGATCATAGAAAATTTTTGATTAAGAAAGGAAGAAAAGAACTGAGTCAAAGTTTTCAAGCCTGACTTTTCTGCAAAGATGAGCTTTAAAAAAAATTGAAAAGGAGTAAAGAGCATTTTCTTTTTGGTTTGTGTTATAGTTCTTATTTGATCCCCACTTATTTCTTTTATGTATATGGTTAAGTGTTTACTTCTGTGCATATTATTAAGGTTTCTCAATGATCTGAAAGACTGAGTGGAATTTCTAAAACTTCTACGAAGTAGCTTATAGATTGGAAAAATCTGGGTTAATCAACTGAGGTTAAAAAGGTAAGATGACTGAATCATCTATAAAAGTCTTTGAACATTGAATTTGATTTAACATTTGATTTAATATTGGAGTTTGGCTACTTTGTCTCTTACTAAGATTGAGAACCAAGCAAAAGTTTATTTGATTATTTTTTTAGCATTGTATGTGTAATCTTGTATTCTGGATTCTGAACTTGTTTTTACCAGAACTAAATTTCTGTTGTGTTAAACATGGCTGAGAATTGAACATATTCATGTTTTGTAACTTTTAGTTTACTACATCCAGTGGTACAATATAAAATTAGTAAACGCGCTCTTCCTCTTTTATGCAGGACCAGTGGCTGTAGGACAATTCCACCGGTCATTCCGGCGAGATAGTTTGTCTCCTTACTCCTACGTATCAACTTCATCCCACAACCATAGTACTTTCCCTCTGAAAGGTTTAGATCGGACCCCGATTCCTCCTAGAACATGGCAGAACTCCCTTGGAATGCATCCAGGACAAGTGGAAACGTCTCCCACTTTTTCAGATAAAGGGGTTCCATTTCCTGTACTGCAGAGGTTTCCAACTGAGGTTACCTATACCCTGCAGCCAAGCGCCACATCTGTACACGTTCAGCAAGGTCCTCAAACAATGGTCAGCTCCTCCCAAAAATACAGTAACTACACACCCTCAGCGCAGTACTCCCAAGCCTACTATCCAACAGGTATGAGAAATTCAAGTTCAGTGGCTTCTCTTAAAGTATTTTATAATGGGCATTTGTATTTCTAAATGCATTTCTGCATTCTTAAAAATAGTATGAATATGCACATAAGAAATGTCAAAGATTTCTCATCAGAACATATTTTTGAGCAATATATAAAATTTCATTGTGTTCTTAAAGATTGTGAACATTTTGTTGGTACAGAAAGATGTATGTTTTTAGTGAAACTTTTATATCTTCAAAATGGGTCCTAGTAATGAAATTAGGACATAACTACACTGGGACCTTGTTCTGACTCTGCTCTTGTTGCAGTATTTTGTTTCTTTAAAAAACATTTATATACATGTTATAGTTGACCCTTGAACAATGCAGGGTTGGGATGCTGACCCCATGCAGTTGAAAATCTGTGTGTAACTTTTCATCCTCCCAAAACTTAACTAGTAACCTCTTTTCACTGGAAGCCTTACCTAAGATAACATAAACTGTTGGTTAGCACATTTTTTGTATGTTATGTGTATTATGTACTATATTCTTATAACATAGTAAGTTAGAGAAAAGAAAATGTTAAGAAAATCATAAGAGAAAATACATTTACAATACTGTACTGTATCAAAAATATCCAAAAATACCCACATAGTTCAAACTCATGTTATTCAAGGGTCAACTGTATATATTACATTTTTTAATGTTATAGGTGAGATTACCTCATAATGAAATCATTTTAGCATCTCAGTAATGAAGTTTAATGAAAGAGCATACTTTCTATCTCTTAAAACTAAATTATATTCTTCTAGTAAAAACGTGATGGTGTGGTTTGACAGGGCAGTCCCTGCAGTGTTAATCCCAGCCAACTAAGAACTGCAGAGTAGCAGAGAAGAGAACCTGACAGTGACAGCTGACCTAGAGCTCAACCAAGGGTAATGAAGGCATACTGTAGATCTCAAGCCACTAATCAGGAATCCTTATGATAGTGACCATGTGTTTAGCTTCTTGGGGTGGGTGGGGAGAGTGGTTTTTTTTTTGGGAGGGGGGTACACTTTTGCAAGATAATAGCCTTACCTTTCCATTCAAATGTATTTTCTGTTTTGCAGGAACACCATATAATCGTGGTGTATTTCATCATGTAAAGTGCTTTAATACTGAGTGACAAAAGGGGCAATAGACATATGACAAGGGTCAAGGCTTTCAGAAAAGACCAGAGAGAGAAGAAAGAGGGTATTCCTTTGCCCAATGAATTAAGGGTCTAGGAATATTAATTTTCTCAAATATGTAGATCTGGAAGCACCATTTCTGCCAGGCAGGAGGAAATCCAAAGCTAGAATAGGTGAAAAGAATGTAAATTAGGGGAATTAAATAATTTGTTGACTTTTAAAAGTTATAAATCTGTTAACTTCTGTTTGTAACAGTACTCACTATTTTCTAGCTGTATCACCCAACTGTATTCTTTTACTATCGGCTTATTGCATTCTACCTAAATATAGCAGTAAAAGAGATTGCTTGATTTTCCCAAAATATATAATATTTTGATATTAAAATAATAAAACAAGAATTTAAATTAGATTGGGTTTTGTATATTTTTAGAGCTGCTACTGTTTTGGTGGATGGAATTGAGAAGGAAAAGGCAAAGGAAGTATATGGATTAAGGATGACTTAGCACTTTTATTCATTTTGCCTATTAGAAATTTTTTTTAAATGTTTATTTTTGAGAGAGACAGAGCGCCCATGCGTGCACAAGCACGGGAGGGGCAGAGAGAGGGGGACAGAGGGTCTGAAGTGGGCTCTGCGCTGACAGCAGTGAGCCTGATGTGGGGCTCAAACTCACCAACCAAGAGATTATGACCTGAAATGAGAGATAATGACCTGAACTGAGAGATCATGACCTGATGTTCAACCGACTTAGCCACCCCAGTGCCCCTTGCCTATTAGAAATTTTAAAAAAGGTTGAAGCCTAGTATTTTTTCATATTTTCAGCTACTTCTTTGAAAAACAAAAAATAGATGACTAAATTCATGTTAGAAGTTTTATATCTTCTAGTGAATAGTATAGTTCAACATTTTAATGAACAGATTAGGCATTACTATCTAAATTATAATTTCAGCTGTGTTCCATGCATGCATACAATACATATGCATATAGAGAGAGACAGTCTGTGTCTTCCTTACACTTGTTTTACATTCTGTAGCCCATCAACTGGATAATACCCTTACCTCCCTTCCCTTTACCAGTAAGTGTTTCCTTTCCTAAACTCCCTCCAAACCCCCTTCCTCAAACTACTAAAGACTCAGAAGCTGTTGGGGAGTTTAAATTTGGAAGGCCTGCAGCAAGAGAAATGTAGAAATGTACTTGGCTTTCCAATTTGGAATTTTGGAGGCATTTTCCTATGGACATATTAGATATGGTGGTTAGGTTCTATATTATTAGTCCTACACTTATGGTACAGGTGGTTATAATCTGGTCTAGGAGCCAAATTAACTTATATGATGTTGTTTCTATGGGAACATGTATTTCAAGTTCCAGACAATCTTCTCAGAAACACCTAGTTCTAAATTTTTTGAGAACCACTTAAGTATCATTTACCAGAAAACACTACAAATAGTTACTATTATTCATTCATTATAGAAATACTGTTTGTTAAATTATTATGATTTAGGATATGTTATTTAAAAAATATTTTATGTTAGCTTGGATGTAAAATTATAAGTTGAAAATTGTCAAATAAAGAAATAAATAGGTGAATAGATTAATTAATTGAAAATTATGTCCAAGAGTTCAAGGTAAGGGCTAGGAAACAGACATTAAAAGAACAGGTAAGTGCTGCTGATGTTTTGATAGTGTACAGTACATGTGAAATAGAATCTTGTGTTACCTGAATTTTTGTTTTGGGAACGTTGAAGTGACTATAAAGTTTCTGAGGTTCTGAAAATAAGTTTCATGATCTCATGATGATACCTACTACATAGACTAGGTCTATGCTATAATGTAATAAGCAAGACTGCTTTGAACATTCTAAAGTACTATATAAATAAAAAGTTGTATTGTTGGGGTGCCTGGGTGGCTCAGTTGGTTGAGCATCAACTCTTGGTTTCAGGTCGGGTCATGATCTCAGAGTTCGTGAGATTGAGCCCCGCATGAGGCTCTGTGCTGGCAGGGTGGGGACTGCCTGGGATTCTCTCTCCTTCAGCGCCCCCCACCTCAAAAATACATAAATAAACTTAAAAAAAAAAAGGTTGTATTCGTAAGTAAAAGAGACCTACTATGGAAAAGAAAGTGCCATAAAAATACTGTAGAAGTATTTGACTCCTCCAAATTTTAGGTGAAGGAGGCAAAAAGTAGTGAGCAACTTAACCAGTAGTTAATGAGTACCTGTTTATGAAGAGCATTACAAATGACTTAACCAAAGTTAAATAGAATATCATTCTCAGAGGCAGGATAATGATCATTTTCAAACTCAGCTCTTGAAATAATAATGAAGTAACTAATTTTGGAATAATGGTCACACTTGAATCTTTTTGAAGTGAACTACATGATTTGAAATTTGGATCAAATTTTAGTAAACAGCAACAGCTGACTTCATTTAAAAATTCTATTGATAATAGAGGCTCCTGGGTTGGCTCAGTTGGTTGAGCATCCAACTTGGGCTCAGGTCATGATTTCCGGGTTCGTGGGTTTGAGCCCCACACCAGGCTCTGTGCTGACAGCTCAGAGCCTGGAGCCTGCTTCAGATTCTGTGTCTTCCTCTCTCTCTGCCCTCCCCCTCTCACACTCTGTCTATATCTCTGTCTCTCAAGAAAATAAATAAACATTAAAATTTTTTTTAAATTATATTGTTAATAAACTTGAATCTGGTCTTCAAATATTATAGTCAGTAAAGTTTGAGTTTTGTATTACTTTATAAATTAATTTCTTTAGTAAAGCCAAACATTGAGACTAGAACATTGCTGTCCAACTGACTCAGAATGACTCATCTGAATCGTTTCTTACATTTGTCATTCCTCTCTTGAAGTGCTTATTTTCTTTGCCTAGTTGATGACATTTTTTCCACTCTTATCGTCGCTTCAAAGACAAAATGTTGTAGATCCAGTATTGATTGACTCTTTTTAGTCTTGTCCTATCTTAGATTCATTTCTTTCTTTTGATATTATTTTCGTAGCATGCTACTGTAATTTAATTTCCTTTTTAAAAAAGTTTTTATTTACTTATTTTGAGAGACAGAGAGAAAAAAAGTGTGAGTGGGAAAGGGGCAGAGAGAGAGGAGAGAGAGAGAGAATGCCAAGCAGGTTCCACACTGAACTGTCAGCAGGGAGCCCAACTTGGAGCTTGAACTCATGAAGTACAAGATCATAATCTGAGCAGAAGTCAGATGCTTAACCTGCTGAGCCACCCAGGTGCCCCAGTTTCCCTTTTGTATACGAAACTTTTAGACCTTTTTATTTTTTATTTTATATTTTTAATTAAAAAAATTTTTTAATGTTTATTTTTGAGAGAGACAGAAACAGAGCAGAGTTGGGGGAGGGGCAGAAAGGTGTGGGGGAGACACAGAATCCAAAGCAGGCTCCAGGCCCAGAGCTGTCAGCACAAAGAGCCTGACATGGGGCTCGAACTCATGAGCTGTGAGATCATGACCTGAGCCAAAGTTGGACACTTAACTGACAGAGCCACCCAGGTGCCCCATATATTTTTAATTTTTTGTAAGCAAGCTCTACACCCAGTGTGGGGCTTGAACTCATGATCCTGAGATCAGGGGTCATGTATGTGCTTCACCAGAAGCACCAACCAAGCCAGCCAGGTGCCCCTAGATCTTTTTATTGTATTAATTCTCTACATATCTGAACATACATAATAATATTGATTGATTGATTGATTCATCCATTCATTCATTCATTCATTCATTCATTTTTAAGTAGGCTCCACGCTCATCTCAATGTGGGCTTGAACTCATGCCACTGAGATCAAGAGTCACATGCTCCACTGACTGAATCAGCCAGGTGCCCCAAAAATACTCATATTTATATAGAGGCCTATATTGAGGAATGTTTTCCTTTAACTAATGTTATAATGCTGAATTGACCCAAAGTCAGTTTTGCATTGTTTTTAAAGTTAAGTTTTAAGCTTAAAGCAGTGATGAGTAATTTGTAGCTGCCCTTCATCTCATTTCTTTTCTTTATTTTTGAGGGAGAGAGGACACAGAATCTGAAGCAGGCTCCAGGCTCTGAGCTGTCAGCACAGAGCCCTATGTGGGGCTCAAACTCATGAACTGGGAGATCATGACCTCATAACCGACTGAGCCACCTAGTCGCCCCAAAAGAATAAAATATTTTAAAAGCTATCTTTCAAAAGACCCTACATATTAACATCTTAAAGGTTAAATACAATCATGTGTAAGAATATACAACTTCCTCTGCAAGGTGCCTATGATATTTTATTTTTTATTGAAAAAATAAATATTGTATCATTTTTTTTTGAATTGAATATTGGGCAAAAAGTATTGATTATTATTGTTTTAAAGTATATTTAAATTCTCAAGAATTTATTTTTTTTATTCTATATAATGTACATAGACAAATATAGAACTGAAGTTATAAGAGCTTTCCAATACTCTTATTCTTGTGCTCAGGCAGCCTTTATTGTCTGTTTCTTTGAAAAGGTCTGATTTTCTTCTTATGGAAAGAGGAAGTTCTCTTTAGCTGCCAGAAGAAACTAAGCAAAAGCACAATTATATTTGTCTTTCTTTTTATTGAGGTAAAATATAAATAATGTAGAATTTACCATTTTAAACATTTTTAAGTCTACAGTTTTGTGGCATTAAATACAATCACATTGTTGTACTAGCATTATCACCTTCCATCTCCAGGACTTTTTCATCTTCTCCAGCTGAGACTCCATACTGTTAAACACTAATATCATATTCCCTTCTTCCCCTAGCTCCTGGCAACCACCATTCTACCTTCTGTCTATGAACTTGACAACTCTCTGACACTCATATAAGAAGAATCATACAGTGGTGCCTGGGTGGCTCAGTCAGTTGAGCATCTGACTCTTGATTTCAGCTCATGTCATGATCCCAGGGTAATGGGATCGATCCCCACGTCTGGCTCCACACTCAGCGTGGAGAGACTTTTATGATTCTCTCTCTTCCTCTGCCCCTCTCCCCCAATTTTGCGCTCTCCCCTCTCTAAAAAAGAAAAATAATTAAAAAAAAAAAGAATCATACAATATTTGCCCTTTTGAGATTGGCTTACTTCACTAAGCATACTGTTTTCAAGATTCATCGATATTTTTACATGGGCCAAAATTTCCTTATTTAAAAATTTTTTTTTAATGTTTACTTATTTTTGAGAGAGAGAGAGAGACAGGGTATGAGCAGGGGCAGGGGAGGGGCAGAGAGAGAGGGAGAGACACAGAACTCGAAGTGGGCTCTAGGCTCCTTGCTGGACTGAGCCACCCAGGCATCCCTAAAATTTCCTGATTTTTTAATGCTGAATAATTTTCCATTGTATGTATATACCACATTTTGTTTATCCATTCATCTGTTGGTAGACATTGGGTTGCTTCCACTTTTTGGCTATTGTGAACAATACTGCTGTGAATATGGGTGCACAAATATTAGTTTGAGTGCCTGCTTTCACTTTTTTGGGGTATATTCCCAGAAGACCTTTACCTTACTACAAATGAGGAAGTGTTGGGGTTCTAGACATATATAGTAACTTATCTTGAAACTAAATTTACTATTAGGATGTTTTTCCTGCTGAGCATTTATATTGAGAATTTTCTCACTGCTAACACTACTATTCTGGAGTAGATTCAAGTCCAAAACATTTTAATTATATATTTGAATAACTTCCATAGGATAAACAAGTATGAACTTGTTTTCCTTACCTGTAGTAGGAGTGAAAATTTTTACTTTTGGATAATTTTTAGTAATCCTGAATTTTTCTAATTACCAGAATTCTTTTAAAAATTTCATTAACCATTATATTTATATCTGAAATAGAATTCTTTTTTTTTAAGTTTTATTATTTATTTTGGGAGAGAGAGAGAGAGAGAATCCTAAGTAGGCTCTGCATTGGAAGTAAGGAACCCGACGTGGGGCTCAATCTCATGAACCATGAGATCATGAGTGGGAAGCTTAACCAACTGAGCCACCCAGGCGCCCCTGAAATAGAATTCTGTCCATTATTTCCAGTTTATATTCTACATGCAATTTAATACCTTAAGTGAACAATGCCTTCAGGAAGATAGTGGAAGTTCTTTATGCAGATGAATGTACCTTAGGACATAGTGATAAATTCAGTTTTATAAATGTCAGTGCCTTCACAATGCTTTCATAATACACACTAGGTTAATTTTTCATGTACTAAGCAACAGTTGCTGTTCTATAGCTAAGTTTTTCATATTCTGTAAGCTAACTAGTATCTTACTTTGTTCTATTTTGTTGATTATACAAAATGGGATTGCACTGGTAAGGAAATAGCCATTGAGGAATCTTTTTGGATTATCTATTCATGTTCCCCTTTTCTTCATGCAGGTAACTTTCTACTTTCCATTTGTTACTGGACACTTAAAAGGATAGTATCCATTTTGCTGTTTCCTTAGATAATAAATCAGCTATCAACTATATACTAATATATTCTCTATTGTTTATTTTACTTTGTTTATCCAATAAATTTTACTATTATTATTTTTAATGTTTATTCATTTTTGAGAGAGAGACACAGAGTGTGAGTGGGGAGGGGCAGAGAGAGAGGGAGACACAGAACTCGAAGCAGGCTCCAGGCTCTGAGCTGTCTGCTCAGATGTGGGGCTTGAACTCATGAACTATGAGATCATTACTTGAGCTGAAGTTGGACACTCAACCAACTGAGCCACCCAGGTGCTCCGTATTATTTTATTTTTAATGTTTTTAATTTTGAGAGGGAGAGCATGTATGCATTCGGGGGAAGGACAGAGAGACAGGGAGACAGAGGATCTGAAGCAGGCTCTGTGCTGACAGCAGACAGCCTGAGGAGGGGCTTGAACTCACAAACCAGAGATCAGGACCTGAGCTGAAGTCGGACACTTAACTGACTCAGCCACCCAGGAGCCCCCAAGAGATTTATTTTAATGTACACTTTAACAACTATTCAAAATATGTAAGCAATGGAATCAGAGCAGTATTAGCAAAGTAAACCTAATACCTTTTGTTGTTTTATTTGTAATGAAAACACTATTTTATGGTACCCTGAAGGGTAAATACTGCAGCTCCTGACTGAGGGTTTTCCTGCCACTAGGGGGCTAGGTTTTCCTTAGCTGTTAAAACTCTAGAAAAAAGTCCCAGTTTTTTTTCAGAGTTTTGGCAAACCCTACAGATGCTTCCTTGGTGTTTTCCTTTTGGATTTAAGTTATTTCCCAGGATGTTTGAAAGCATAAATATCCTGGGAAATCAAATTCAAATCCATAACATTGAAATTATATGCTTGAATAATCTTCAAAGGTTAAAGTGTAAGAACCTGTTTGCCTAACCTATATTGGAAGTGATAAGAATATGAATTTTATATGGCCATCTTAGTCATGTCTGGCTTTTTAAATCACTGGAACTGTTAAAATGATGTAATTCAGAAAACATCAACCCTTACATGTGTACTGGAACTAGAATTCTGTCCATTATTTCAGGTTTTTCCTTCCATGTGCAAGATTTAATGGCTTAAACTGCATATGATATTAGAAAATATTTATTTTTAGCATACCTTTATGAACTTCTGACATTTAAAATTTTTTCTCATGTTTATTATTTTGAGGGGGAGGAAGGGTAGAGAGAGAGGGAGACACAGAAACCAAAACAGGCTCCAGGCTCTGAGCTGTCAGCACAGAGCCCTACATGGAGCTTGAACTCATGGACTGTGAGATCGTGTCCTGAGCCGAGGTCAAACACTTAACCAACTGAGCCACCCAGGTACCCCCGAACTTCTGACATTTTAAAAATCAGTAGTCAATAATAGATAAGTTGGGAAACATTGCAATGAATTTTTGTAACACTTGGGCTGATTTACTTTCAAAGATTATAGAATAAGTTTTTTTTAAGTAATTTTATTAGCATATACAAAATATGAAAAATGTGGACATAAAAGTAGAAAGCTGCCATCTTATAACAAAGACAAAAATATTCATCAAATGGAGTTCTAGTAACATTAAAGTGTTACATTTTAGGAAGAAGAAAAGATTTGGGAAGTATTGTGGTACACTAAAGAGCATGTGGGGGCACCTGGGTGGCTCAGTTGGTTGAGTCCAACTCTTCATTTTGGCTCAGGTCTTGATCTTATGGTTGTGGGACTGGTGCTGGGTGTGGAACCTGCTTGGGATTCTCTCTCTCTACCTCTCCCTCTGCCCCTCCCCTGCTCTCACACTCTCTCTCTCAAAAAAAAAAAAAAAAAAAAAAAAAGCTTGGGCTTTGGAGTTTGATGCTGACCCTGTCAATATCAGCTTTGTGACTTTCAGCAAATTATTTAACATCTCTGAGCTTTAGTTTCCTTATTTTTGTAAAGTAATGTTAATACCTCATTTAATTGTTGTTGGATTAAATGAAGCAATATATGTAAAGCACCTACTACTGTGCCTGGAACATGGTAGGCGCTCAATAAATACCATCCTCTGTGTAATCCAAAGGTGTGATGTGTTATAACTGATTCTCATTCATTCTGGAGAGTCTCTCTCTGGAAAAGAGGAAACTCAACCGATTATTAAGACTGCATCTGCCTGGGTGGCTCAGTCGGTTGAGCGTCCAGCTTCAGCTCAGGTCACGATCTCGCCGTCCGTGAGTTCGAGGCCCGCGTCGGGCTCTGGGCTGATGGCTCAGAGCCTGGAGCCTGGTTCCAATTCCGTGTCTCCCTCTCTCTCTGCCCCTCCCCGTTCATGCTCTGTCTCTCTCTGTCTCAAAAATAAATAAACGTTAAAAAAAAAAAAAAAAAGACTGCATCTGTGGGGCACCTGGGTGGCTCAGTTGGTTAAGCGTCCAACTTCGGCTCAGGTCATGATCTCACGGTTCATGGGTTTGAACCCCATATCGGGATCTGTGCTGACATCTCAGAGCCTGGAGCCTGCTTCAGGTTCTGTGTCCCCCTCTCTCTCTGCCCCTCCCTCACTCACACTCTGTCTCTCTCTCAAAAATAAACAAACGTTAAAAAAAAAAAAAAAGACTGCATCTGTAAGTGTAACTATCCCAATACAAAGAGTTCAATCTTTTTATGGTATCCTAACTGTAAAGAGAAAACTAGGAAAACCTACTTTTTTAGTTAAAATAATGGCATTAGCTATTTATTTTTTGATTGCTTACTGTATTCCAGTACTATTCTAAGTGCTTTATGCCTATTAGCTCATTCATTCCTCACAAGAAACATACTAGGGTATGTGCTATTATTACCCCGATTTTAATAAGATGCAGAAACTGAGGCCCAAAGAGATTAACCTTGCTCAAGTTTATGTAGCAATTAAGATTTTGGTCTTGGATCCAAATTCTTAGTAATTTCTTTAAGTGGTTAAAACATTTTTGCCTGGATTTTACTGGATGCGTTATATAATGGTAAGAACATTTGGACAGTATTTCGCTTATTTTATCCTTAAAATCACACCCTCCTCCAAATGTTTGTTACTACTAAAATATTTGAAACAATTATTTTGGAATTCCAAACATGTTCTGATATTTTCAGTAAAATGAAATTTTTTTTAATGTTTATTTTTGAGAGAGACAGGAACAGAGCTTGAATGGGGGAGGGGCAGAGAGAGAGGGAGACAGAATCCGAAGCATGTTCCAGGCTCTGAGCTGTCAGCACAGAGCCCGATGCAGGGCTCGAATCCATGGACGGTGAGATCATGACCTGAGCCAAAGTCGGATGCCCAACCAACTGAGCCACCCAGGCACGCCTTCAGTAAAATGAAATTACATTCAATAAGAATAAATATTTGGTTAGAAAGGTGACAAAATGTTTAGGTGCCAGAGAAATCATTTAGAAAAGTAGACATGACCCTTTAAAATGACTTAAAAAAATTTTTTTTAAGTTTGTTTATTTTAAGAGAGCGAGTACAAGCAGGGGAGGGTCATAGAGAAGGAGAGACAGAATCCCAAGCAGGCCCTGCATCATCAGCACCAAGCCTGATGCTGGGCTTGAACTCATGAACCATGAGATCATGACCTGAGCCAAGATTAAGAGTCAGACGTTTAACTGCACCACCCAGGTGCCCCTAAAATGACTTTTTAAATTAGTTAATTACCATGTTGTTTTCAACAAATAATAGCACCTGATTGTACTAAATCTAATTTTATTGCATCCCCAAAGGAAAACCTTTGGAATTTTTCTTTCCAAGTTGAAAGGGGAGTGCTTTAAATGCTACACAGGTTAACTTGGTTGATGCCTCTTCTCTGTTTGAATTTGTCCCAGCTGTACTACAGTGCTGCTCTCCTTCTACCCACATGGACGCTCTAAGTAGTTGTGTGACTCCCACTGCCTCTTCCTATGCACACTGCAACTACTTCCAGGTAATATTCTTGGAACAATGGACACACTCTGTACTTCACGTGTAATACGATTGACCTTGCACAGTTTTAAAGTGTAATTTTATCTGAACGAGTAGCCAGAGGTAAGCTGTGGATTATGGCTTCAGTTTTCTCAAATCTAAAAAAAGGGAGTGGATATGAATGGTGTCTGAGGATTCTTCTAGGCCTGCACTGTCCAAAACAGTAGGCACTAGCTACATCTGGCTGTTTAAATTTAAATTAATTAAAACTAAATAAAATCTAAAATTCATTTCTAGAGCTCAAAGTCTCATGGCCAGTGGCTACCAAATTGTACAGCAGAGATAGCATTTTCATCATTGCTGAAAATTAGTTTGAACATTGCTGTTCTAGGCTCTTCTATGGTAAAATGAATACCAGGTAAATTTTAAAAGTGTATGTCACTATTAACAGATTCTTCCAAGATAGTACAGATAATTACTTTTTTTTTAATGAGAAAGGATAAATGAAATAAAAAATGAGAAATTTAAGTGGTGATCCCCTTTTGCCCCCATATTGTACACACTATATTTTAATTATTTTCTGATTATTTATTGTTAAGCAATTGCATTGATTTAAGTGTTTCAGACTGCTATTTCTAGGATAAGGCTAAGTTCTATGCTTTGTCTTTTTATGCTATAATTGCTTAAAGATTGGAATTATGTGTTTGCCTTTGATATCATCCAGTTGAGATAGCTTCTGTGTTAACTGACTGAGCCACCCAGGCGCCCCTATAGCTTCTGTTTTAAATGCTTATTTATTTTTGAGACAGAGAGAGCGCATGTATGTGTGCACAAGCAGGAGAGGGGCAGAGAGAGAGGGAGACACAGAAACTGAAGCAGGCTCCAGGGACCAAGCTGTCAGTGCAGAGCCTGACATGAGGCTCGATGCGGCGCTTGAACCCACGAACTGTGAGATCATGATCTGAGCTGAAGTCAGATGCTTAACTGACTGAGCCACCCAGGCGTCCCTGAGATAGCTTCTGTTTTTAAGAGAATATCTTTCTAGTGGCATTCCAGTATGTAAAGGAACATTACTTTTTTGTGGGGTTTTTTTTTTTTTTGACAAAGCTACGTAGGAAGTCAGATTGTTGTTCAAAGAGTATAGAATCAGATCAAATGGACTTAGTTGGATATTTTTAAAGGCAGGTACCATCGGGCATGATAGTCCAGTCTGTTCATCTTCACTAGAGGGACATATCTGTCCCACAAATTAGATGTTTTTGTTTGTGGATCCAGATGCTGTCTCCCTTGGATCATGCTGGAGATTCTCTGACAGTATTTATGTCTTGATTATGTTTATGTTTTAAATAAATTTTTAAAAATATCTTTAAAAGACCTTTTCTTACTACAAAGACAATACATGTTACAGGAAAATAAAGATAGGTAGACATAAAATTTTTTAAATGGAAAAAAGAACATGTTTTAGGTGTCATTCTGGAATTAAAGGATTTGGTTGAATTGCAGATATTGGTGAGAGTGTGCATGCATGGTCAGGATAGCATAATGGTTAGGAGCAAGAGCTCTTGAGCTAGGCAACCTATGTTTGAAACTTGGATATGTCAGTTATTTCATTGTGACTTTGGGTAAATTACAGAGTTTCTCTGAACTTCAATTTCATCATTTGGAAATGGAGATGATCACATTTTATAGACCTCTTAAGAGGAATACTGTATATGAAGTACTTTGCATGTGCTTGGCACATAGTAAGAACTCAATAAATGGTGCTATTGGCTACAGTAAAGTGGCTTGATGCTTACACCACTTAAATTTACATTATTTGGAATTAATGTCCTTTGAATAATTGACACAGTCTTTGTAGTGTGTTTGGCAATATCAACCCATTATGTGTTTTATTTAGTTGTTACTCTTTAGTATTTATGTTCATAGCTTGAGATTATTTATCACTAAACATGTAATTGTATGTCTACTCTGTGCAAAGTACTAGGTATAAGAGAATGCATCTTAAAGGTATAAAGGATACATCTAAAAGTGACAGCTATTTTTAATCTATTGTTTTATTATTAAAAATAAACAATCTCAGGAACCAAAGGACATTCGATATTCCATCCATTTTTTCCCAGATCATTTGGAACAGAATATCAGTACCTCCCCCTGAATGTATAGAAGCATTGGTGGACTTGTGAGCATCCTGTGTTTGAAATTTCACTACTACATTCCTAAAACAGTATATGATAGATATAAGTGATGTTTTTGTCAACTTTTATGGAAGAATTTGGTATATAGACATTTTATCAGCAAATAGGTATTTGAGTACTATAGCTTTTTGATTTTGTGTACTTTAACCCTGAAAATTATTGGTCCTTTCCAGTATTGAACTTGGCATAGTGGTTGACATCTATTAGTTGCTAAGTAAATGTTAACAATAGAATTGAAGCTACCATTGCTGAAAAGTTGATTGGTGTTCATGTTGTTTCAGTGAGCTTTAGTTAAATTTAATCTATTTGTTTAACATTTATGAGCCTAAACATTGTTGCTTTCTTCCTTAATCTCATATTCAATTTTCTATCCAAACAATCCTGTTTTCTCTTTTCCCAGAATCCTCCAATGCAATCCTCCTATCCAGTTGAATTTCTGCCTTCTAATTGGCCTTGCAGTACTACTGATGAAAATAAAAAGACAGAAGTTAACCTAGAGGCTGTTTTTCAGATAGTAGATGAGTTGCATTCCTCCCCTAAATTGGAGATGGTGAAGGTGGAGCCTGTTGAGAATCAGTGCCCAACATCTCAGTCTAACAGAGGCCAGCATATCGTAGCTAATTCAAACAACAGCAATCCATCTTCCACAAGTCAGGCTAGCCAGCTGGAGCCACTTACTCCTGTAGGCTCAGACATTACATCTTTCGTAGTCGGAACAGAACAAGCAATTACCTGCTCTCTACCACAGTCACCTGAGTACATCTATACCATCCACACAGCTCAGCCTGTTGAAAATACTACAATGCAGGAATCTGCAGCCATCCAACAAGCTCATGTCAAACTGAAGGAGCAGCTAAGTCATAATCCATCTCCATCTTCAGTAGTATTTGTGCAAGAAGGGCTACCATTCAGCACACACCAGGTAAGGGGGCAAAGAAAAAATCCTAATAAAGCTCAAAGTACCTAGTGCTTCTTGCTATAAACTGGTCTAGTGGAGAGTTTGTCCACTGTTAATTTGGGTTTAATACTGGTTCATTATGCTTTCCAGAAGGATCATGTCCCAGTGATTCTGCACAAAAAATTCAGAAGTAACCTTAAGTCCCAGACGTGTTCTTACTATGTTATGGTCTGAAGTCAGCCTCTAGAGAGGCAGTCTGAGCATTGTGGTATAAAACTTACTTTCATGTTAAAAGCATCCCTTGAGTTTTGCTTGCTATCTTAATTTGAATGGACGAGGTGTGCCTGGCTGATTCAAATCCACTACTCAGAAAGGATGGTTTATCTGACAGATAGTATCAGGACTTTCCAAGCTATTTGTAGCCTGGGGGTAAAGAGATGGTTAGAAGTCTGTTCATAGTTTCTTACAGCATTATTGAATTCTTATTTCACTTGTGAGCATACTGTGTTTGAATTTCCTTACTAATATCTACATTCTTAAAGCAGAATTCTGACTAGTTTGAGAGACATATTCTGAAGGTAGAAGCTAATTCCTTTATTGTTTATGACCAGAAAATGAATAAAGTTGATTCTAAATAAAAGCACATCTAAATTACAGTCACTTTTTGTGAATTAAGTATTTTTCCTACTTTAAATTTTTTTTCTTGATCTTAGCCTGATATGTATTTTTAAATTTTTGTTTTTTTTTTCTTTAATGGGACTGAAAATATTGTCACTGTTAGATTCCCAAGATAACATTTAGATAGTTGTGTTTTGTTTTTGTTTTTTAATTAAAAAAAAGTTTTTTATTTTGTTTATTTGTTTATTTTGTTTTGTTTATTTTGTGTATTTTTGTTTTATTTATTTATGTTTGTTTATTTTTGAGAGAAAGAGAGACTGCAAGCAGGCGAGGGGCAGAGAGAGGGAGACACAGAATCTGAAGCAGGCTCCAGGCTCTGAGCTGTCAGTGCAGAGCCCAACATGGGGTTCAAACTCAAGGACAGTGAGATCATGACTTGAGCAGAAGTCGGATGCGACTGAGCCACCCAGGCACCTGATAGTTGTTTTTTAATGCATTCTTTTTTAGCTCTAATTTTGGATCCAAAGTCTTAACGTATCTATCAACTCATTGTCCTTTTTGAGTCCAGCTGTGGAAATCCAGTATATCATGTGTTAAAATAATATTATAAATTCAGTAGATCAAAGATAGGCCCATTGTGTTTCAAATGTGTTGTGGAAAGAACATAAAATTTGTCTTTGTTCCTTCATAGTTCACATCCAAAATATTATATTTCATACCTTAAAATTGCATTTATAAAGTTACTTTCTCTTTAAAAAATATATTTGAACAACAGCTGTTAAAAGTTGTGCTTTTAACTTTTAGCTTTATTTCATTATATAGTTTCATTTAAAAAATGTTTTTTAATGTTTATTTTTGAGAGAGACAGAGTGTGAGTGGGGGAGGGGCAGAGAGAGAGAAAAAGACACAGAATCTGAAGAGGCTCCAGGCTTTGAGCCATCAGCACAGAGCCCGATGTGGGGCTCGAACTCACAAGCTGTGAGATCATGACCTGAGCCGAAGTCGGATGCTCAACTGACTGAGCCACCCAGGTGCCCCATATAGTTTTATTTAAAATAAATTCATAAAGAAATAAGAATATTTCAGAAGTTGGTCACCTTTATGAAAGGATTTGACATTCCAAAGAAAACTTAGGAACTCTAAAAAAGAAACTCATATCTCATAAGCAGAACAGATCTAGATTTTGTAGGGGTTGAAGCTTATACAATTTTGAGGGCTTCTCTAAGACAAAGAATACAAAATTAGTAGAATAAAGTGTCCTCAGCTCCACTGACATTATCCAACAAGATTATGCCTATGCCCATCTCAATGTTACCAATGGGGGTGGAAATCTGATGGAAGAGATACTAGAATGGAAAAAGATAGTGGTCTTAACCAGTTGTAAATTTGTGTGTGTGTGTGAATTGTACCAAAAAAAAAAAAAAAATCAACAAGCTTCATGGTTAATCTTCCTCTGATCATAAGTAAATGTTTTAACTCCATATACATTTCAGTGGTTTGTGTATAGGGAAATAGATATCTTACTAATGAATATTCAGATTAGCTCAACAAAATTAAACGTGGTATCATTCATAAGAATGAAAAGCCTTTACAAACATGTTTGTTGTATCATGTGTCAATAATAGAACTCCTCTAATAAACTATCTTAACTTTTAGTAGATATTTGAGGGAAATTCATAATAATTAGTGGGTTTAATATTTTAGGTGGATGCCAGTATAAAATGCCAGGCCAATCCACCTGAGAATATCTTGCCTTCAGAACAGATGGGATTCTTCATTTCAGAAATGGGCCCTGCTAGCAAGCCTAGTAAAGACACAGGTTTATCCACTCCAGCCAGATACAGAGAGCGAAGAAGCAACTCACAGCAAGGAAAGTCCCCTGGTAAGGATTACTGTGCTCAGAATACTAGAATTAGAACCATGGTGTAAAATAAATGTATGAATGACAGTTTTTTTTTTCTGAGCCTTCATTTTTTTTATTCATAATTGTATGATACTTATCACATTGCTTTTTTACATAACTGTAATTTTAACTCTATATGTTTTCTTAATTGTCCTTATAAAGTATGTAAAAGTTATTTTCCTAATATTGCATGTAAAAATTTGAGCTTTTGAAGAGCTAGAACATATTAAGTAAAAACACAGGAATTTGGGTTATTTAACTTGGAGAAGGCAAAGATGAAGGGTGATTTAATCACTGCTTCAGATGCCAAAGACTTTGTAATTATTGATGTACTTGTTCTCTTATTAGCAGACTGTAGGATAAGAGGGAATATACTTAAAATTGTAGCAGTAAAGAATTAGATAGTCATTAATAACATTATTCTGAACACATTATGATAATAGTATCAAGAGTGGCTTTTGCAGTGGCATTGTTTTTCCTGTAATTTATAGGAACCCAAAATTAATGATTGTTTTAGGCACATAGAGTTGGTTCTATTGTTTGTAAGGCAATTGGACAAAACCATTTTTTAAGAAAATAGTAACATCTAATAAGACATGTTTCTTTATGTGATTCAAAAACAAGTCATCAGAGTCTTCAATGGCCAGCTTTAATATTCTCAAATTGTATGCATGTCAGAGGCATGCAATCCAGGTAGAATTAATCAGGTCAGACGATCATTTTAGCCATAAAAAATTAAAAAATATTGAGAAATTATTTGAGAATTTCTCCAAAAAGTAAACTAATAGTGATATGATCAAGATCTTGCTCAGACTCATAGGGTTCTTTCTGCAAAACACCTTTTAGGCAAAGAACTATCCTGATCACTACTCTTATTCATTGGACTTAGCTTGTACTGTCACTTTTAGTTGAATATATATGGTCCAATCCATGATAAAAGATTAAGAGATTAAGATTCCTTACCACTGGAGATGTTTAAAACAATGGCATAGACTTTGAAGGTGATTTAGAAAAGGACAGGAACTAATATTTGTGCATACCCACTTTTAATGCCATAACCAAACTTAATGAAAGTGGTATTGTCATCATTTTGAAGATTGGGAAGTTTAGGCTTGGAGAGGATTAATAACTTGTTCAAGGTCATACATTAACTAATGTAGCTAATATTCTACTCACAATCACTCTGTGTCCTTACATAAAGGACTGTGTCAAAACATAAAAGTTTTTAAATTTGATGTAGTCCAATTTGTTTTTGTTTTGTTTTGGATTTTGTTTTGTTTTGTTTTGCTTTTGTTGCTTATGCTTTTGGTGTCATTTCCAAGAGATCATTGCTAAGTCCAATGTCATGAAGTTTTTCCTCTGTGTTTTCTTCTAGGAGTTTTACAGTTTAGGTCTTACATTTAGGTCTTTAATCCATTTTGAGTTACTTTTTGTATATGATGTAAGATAAGGGTCCAACTTCATGCTTTTGCATGTGGATATACAGTTTTTCCAACACCGTTTGTTGAAGAGATGGTCCTTTCCTCATTGAGTGATCTTGGTGTCTTAGTGAAAGATCATCTGATCATATAAGTAAGCATTTGTTTCTGGTTTCTCTATTCTAGCCCATTGGTCTATTTGTCTCTCTTTATGCTAGTACCATATGATCTGTTTAACCTCTCATTTCTGCCCTTGTAGCACAAAACCAGCCATAGAGAATATGTAGATGAACAGTTATGGTGATGTTCCAGTGAAGCTATATTTACAAAAACAGGCGCAGGGCCCAGTTTAACCCAGTGGTCATAATTTGCCAACATCTGAATTAAACTAACAGCTTCTTTCTGAACAGCAATAATGGAAGCCAGAAAAGGGTAGAATCACATTTTAATATACTGAAAGAAAACTGCAACCTCAGAAGTCTCTACCCACGAAAATGATCATTCAAGAATGAAGGCAAGACCATGAAGACATTTTCAGATAAACACAAAATTGAGCGCATGTGCCACACCAGATCAACACTAAAGGAAATTCAACTGGGTGTTCTTTTTTTTTTTAAGTTTTTTTTTTTTTCTTCTGAGAAAGAGAGAGAGAGCAAGTAGGGGAGGGGCAGAGAGAGGGAGAGAGAGGACCCAAAGCGGGCTCTGTGCTGACAATGTGGGGCCTGACACAGGGCTCAAAGTGGGACTCAAACCCATGAACCATGAGATGGTGACCTGAGTCAAAACCAAGAGTTGGACACTTAACTGACTGAGTCACCCAGACACCCCTACAGGGTGTTCTTCAGGCAGAAGGAAACTGTGGTAGAGGTATTGATTAATATGGGCGTTGATGAACCAAGAGTAGGTACTGTAGTTTCTAGGATAATCACCAACACAATAGAAATAATCCAAAAGAAGGCAGGAAAGGGGGAAGGAAGGAAAAATAAAGAAGACAATGAGAAAACAAATAATACAATGGTTGATCCAAATTCAACCAATACAATGATTATATGTAAATGGTTTTAAAAACATTAATTCGAAGGCAGAAATTGCTAAAGTGGATAAAAGAGCAAACTCCTACAATAGACTGACTATAGGAGACACATAGGTTAAAAGTAAGTGTATGGGGAAAGATATAATATGCAAACAGGAAGTATGAGAAGCCTGGTATGGTTATTTTTAAATATCAGATAAAACAGCCTTTAAGACAGAGTATTATAAAGAGAGTCTGCTTCATAATGGTGGACAGTTAATCAGTGAAGCATATCAATTATAAATGTGTTTTTGTGTAGTAATAGGGCCTCAAAATGTATGAAACAAAAATTGACAAAAGGAAAAACAGGCAATGCCCCAATATAGTAGGATATTTTAATACACCATCTAAGTAATTGATAGAATAACTAGACAAAATATTAGTAAAGACATAGGAGATCTGAACAACATAATCAGCCACCTTGATTTAATTGGCATTTATAGAACACTGCATCCACCAACTACAGAATATGCATTATTTTCAAGTGCACATAGTACATTCACCAAGAGATGTCGTATACTGGGCCATAAAACAAGTCTTAATAAATTTACAAGAATTACAGTAATACAAAGTGTATTCTCTTAATATAACAGAAGTAAATTAGAAATCAATGACAGTAAAGTAACCAGGGAAACCTCCAATATCCGGAAATACAGTGACATACTTCTAAACCATAACTCAAAAACAAAATCTCAAGAAAAATTAGAAAATATTTGGAACTGAGTGACAATGAAAATATATCAGTTTGTGAGATGCATCTAAAACAATGTTAGCCGGGTGCCTGGGTGGCTCAGTCGGTTGAGCATCGGACTCTTGATTTTGGCTCAAATCATGATCTCGTGGTTCATGAGTTCAAGCCCCATGTGGGGCTCTGAGCTGATGGTGCAAAGCCTGCTTGGGATTCTCTCTCATTCTCTCTCTGCCCCACACCTGCTCGTACTCTCTCTTTCTCTCTCAAAATAAATAAATCAACATTTTTTAAAAACTTAAAAAAATAAAACAATGTTAGCATGAAGTGTGTAGCTTTAATATTAAATTAAATTAGAAATTTTAATATTAGAAAATATTAGCTAATATTAGAAAAGAAGTAAGATCTAAAATCAATGACCTGAAGTTTCAATATAAGAAACTAGGAAAAAAAAAAAAAAGAGGAAAGTAAACCCAAAGTAAACATGAGGAAGGAAATGATAAAATAAGAATAGAAATCAATGAAATAGAAAACAATTGAGAAAATTAACAAATATAAAACTGGCTCTTTGGAAAGATCAACAAAGTTGACAAGCCTCTAGCTAGACTGATCAAGAAAAAAGAGAACCCAAATCATAACTATCAAGAGTGAAAAAGAGGGGCACCTGGGTGGCTTTGGTGTCTAAACATCCGATTTTGGGTCAGGTCATGATTTCACAGTTCGTGAGATCAAACCCCACATCGGGCTCTGCACTGACAGCTCAGAGCCTAGCGCCTGCTTCTAATTCTGTGTCTTTCTCTCTCTGTCTGCCCCTCCCCTACTTGTGTGGGCCCTCTCTGTCTCTCTCAAAAGAAACAAACATTAAAAAAAAAAAAAAGAAGAATGAGAAAGAGATTACCAGGGTGCCTGGCTGGCTCAGTTGGTGGAGCATGTGACTCTTGATCTTGTGGTCATAAGTTCAGGCCCCACATTGACTTGTAGAGGCTACTTAAATAAATAAAACTTAAAAAAAAAGAAAGAGATTGCCACCTCAGAATTTATGGATATTAAAGGAATAAGAGAATACTGTGGACAGTCTTACATCAATGAATACAAATGGAATAGACACATTTTTTGAAAAATATAACTTACCAAAATTCACACACTTCTATTAAAGAAGTTGAATTGGTTATTAAAAACTTTCCTCAAAATAAGAACAAATATTATAGACCAATTAATCCTCTTGAATATAGATGCAAAAATCATTAACAAAATAGTAAATTGAGTCCAACAATATTTAAAAAGGATAATACTCTACAACCAAATAGAATTTATCGGAGGAATGCAAGGCTTGATTGATTTTCAAATGTTAAACAATGTTATTTCCTATATTAACAGAATAAAGGAGAAAAACTCTACGATGATTTTAAAAGATGCAGGGAAAGCACTTGACAAAAGTCAGTACTTATTCATAATAAAAACTCTCAACAAAGTAGGAATAGTAGAAAATTCCTCAAACTGATAAATAGCACCTATAAAATATGTATGGCAAAGATCATAATTAATGGTGAAAACCAAACTTTATACTTTAGAGACTGGGAACAAGGCAAGGATGCCTACAGTCACCACTTATATATTCAGTATTATACTGGTGGGCCTAGCCATTGCAATAGGAAAGAAAAATAAATAAAAGGCATAAAAATTGAAAAGAAAGAAGTAAAAGTACCTGTTGATGATATGATTACTTATATAAAAAAAAAATCTAGGGAATCTACAACAGAACAAATAAATGAATTTAGCAAGGTTTTAGGACATAAGATTGATATATAAAAAGCAATTGTATTTTAATAAACTAGCAGCACACAATTGGAAAATGAAATTAAAATACCAAACATTTACAGTAAGACCAAAATCCTAAGATACCTAGGAATAGGTCGAACCAAAGATGCCCAAGACCTCTACATTGAAAACTATAAATTTTGCTGAAAGAAATTAAAGAAGACATAAATAAAGTGGAAAGATATGCCATATTCATGGATAATAAGATCCAACATTGTTAAAGTGACAGCTCTCTCTAAACTGATCTATAAATTCAGTGCAATCTCAATCAAAATTCCAGTAGACTTTTTTTTTAAGGTTTTTTTTTAAATTATTTATTTTTTGAGAGAGAGACAGAGAGACAGTGCGATTAGGGGAAGAACAGAGAGAGAGGGAGACACAGAATCCGAAGCAGGCTCCAGGCTCCGAGCTGTCAGCCCAGATCCCAATGCGGGGCTCAAACTCACCAACTATGAGATCGTGACCTGAGCCGAAGTCGGACACTTAACCCACTGAGCCACCCAGGCGCCCCTGTGGTCAATTGGTTTTCAACAATGGTGCCAGGGCAATGCAGTAGAGAGAGGTAAGTCTTTTCAACAAAAATTAGCGTTGATCCATACCTCACACCATAATTAAAAATTAACTCAAAATGAATTACAGATCTAAATATAAAACCCAAATATATAACACTCCTTGAAAAAAAAGGAGAAAACCTTTGCTACTTTGGAGTGAACAAACCTAAATATAAAACTCAAACATACAAAGCTTGGTGAAAAATAACAGAAAGGCTTTGCTACTTTGGAGCGGACAAAGATGTCTTAGAACACAAAAACATGATCAATAAAGAAAAAATTGATAAATTGGATTTCACCAAAATTTAAAACTTTTGCTCTTGGAAAGGCATCATTCAGAAAATGGAAAGACAAACCAAAGTCTCGGAGAAAATATCGACAACACATATGTGAAAACAAAGGACATATTTAGAATATAAAAAGAACTCTTACAGTGCAATTCAAAAGTGGGGGGAATATATGAACAGACATACCACTAAGTGGTACAAGTGGTCAATAAACACATGAAGAAATGCTTAACATGTTAAATAATCAGGGAAGTCATTGGGAGTCACAGGGAGACATCACTACCTGCCCATTAGAATGGCTAAAATTTTTAAAGAAAAAAACAAGACCGTACCAAGCGTTGATGAGGCAGCTAGAACTCTTCATACACTGCTAGTGGGGAATAAAAATAGTGTAACCATTTTTGGAAACCATTTGGCAGTTTCTTAAAAATTAAATTAAGCATACACTCATCACAAGTTATGAATTACATATAAATTACAGTGTATCCATACAACAACAGAATAATATTCAGCAATAAAAAGGAACACATTATCAATACATACAAATCATTACGTTCATGTGGTCCTTGGGGAATATACATTTCTTTTCTTTCTTTTTTTTTTTAACATTTTATTATTTTTAAAATAATCTCTACACCCAACGTGGGGCTTGAACTCACAATCCCGAGATCAAGAGTCACATTCTTTATGGAGCTAGCTAGGCACCCCTGGAATATACATGGTTTCGGAGCAGTCCAGTTTTTGTTGCCTATATTTTGTTAGAGAGTGTGTAAAGGGTGTGAGGATTACTTAAGAAGCTGAACAGTCCTGTATCTTAGCAGGGCATGTTTGTTATTTCTCTGGCATTTCAATTCTTAAAAAAAAAAAAAAGGGTAGACTACTGATTTGTTTGCCTTTGTTCATTCCAAATGTGAGTTATAGCAGAGATCTTATTTAGGTAGTTTTTAAGCCTGAAAAGTCTGGTATTTGATTTACTGTCTGTACTTTGCTCATCCCTTTCATTCAACCTAATGGAACCTATATTGAGGTCATCTATAAGAATGGGTTCCATTGGAAAGATAATATTCTTAATCTGATCTTTGCCACAGAGCTCTCTCCCATTGTCTATCAGAAGTACTTGAGAAAAGCTTCAGGCCCTCTTACTATTATTTCATGTTGGGATAATGAAGTGGTTGGGTGCACAGTCCAAATTGCTGATCTCTAGACAATAGGTTATCAACTACAGGCAGAGAAGTATTCCCTTCTATCTTTGCTTGTGTTTTGGCTACCTCTAGCCTGAGTTCATCTCTTATTTTAGGACTTTGCTGAATGTGTCAAGAAACAACTAACACTGTGAATTTTGTCAGCCTTTTCCCTTATGGTTACTTGCTCACTTTGCATGTGGCCTGTCTTCCAGGGTATCACAGTAACAATTTTATCAAATGTTTTGACATGGGTTACAAAGATCACCAGTGTTCTAGCTAGTGTCTAGTGTCATAATTACCTGCTGTCTGACCACCAAGCTCATAACGTGTATTTTAATTTGAATAATAGCAGTACCTCACTTCTAGATTCCAAATTCCGTATTAGTCCATGTATAAGTTAGGCTGCTGTAACAAAACAAAAAACTAGTAGCTTAAACAGTTTAGAAGTTTGTTCTTCCCTTATGATATATTCTGAGGATAAGCTGTCTAGAGCTGATGTGGCAGCTTTACCTCTCTCTGGTAGCCCTCAGGTGTTGCAGGGTTAAAAATGGCTCACCACTATATCAGTATGTTGGCCAGCAGACTGCTATAAATATCCTTTCCTTTTATGAGCATAATCATCACTTATGCTCTCATCAGTTTGACTAGAACTTGGTCACATGGTCAAACTAGCTGAAGGGGAGCTTGGAAATGTAGTCTTTACCTGGGGACCATTTGCCTAGTTAAACAACACCATGATTTAAAGGAGGAATAAATATCAGGAGACAAGTAGAAGTTTCTGTTACATGGACTAAGAGAAAATATTTACAACAAAATACAAAGTATTCTATTCATCATACATAAAAACTCCTACAAATCAATAAGAAAAGTCAACCCAATAAAAGTAAAGAAAATGATATTAATGTGCAGGTCAGAAGAAATAAAGTGGCCAATATGCTTGTAGAATGATGTTGAACCCCTCAGAGAAATCAAGTAGAGAAATGCAAATTAAATCAACCCAAAAGATTTTTTTTTGATTGGCAAAACTTAAGCTGTTGATAATATCCAGGTTTGATAAAAGTTTAGGGAAAAAGGAACGTCTTAATACACTGTAACTGGAATGTAAATTTGTATAGCCTTTTGGAGGGCATTTGGCATTATTTGTAAATAACTAAAATGCTCATGTGCTTTGACTCAGGAATTCCAGTCCTGGCAGAGTTCACTGTTGTGTCATGTATGATAGCACAAATTTGGAAAAAGTATAATTGCCTAATAGGGAGCTAGATAAATTATAAAAAATTAATGTAATGAAATACTATGCAACCATTTAAGAAAATTAGCTTGATATGTTGTTACCTAGAAAGGTAGTAAGTGTTCATAACATGTGTTAAGTGGATGAGGCAAGTTGCAGCACAATATGTCTAGGACAGCCTGAGGCAAGTTGCAGCACAATATGTCTAGGACAGCCTCCTTTCTAGGAGGAAAAAAAGGAAGTATATACTATATAATTATAGAAAAAAGTATAGCAGTATATGATAAAATGGATTCATGTAATAGTGGTTACCTCTAGGAAAGTAGAATTGGAGGTGAAGAGAGGTACTTTTTTACTTTTCAATTTGTGTATGAATATACACAATAGTAGGATTATGGGAAATTTTTACTCCCTTTTTGTATTTTTATAGATTTTTAAAATTGAAAAAAAATCCAAAAATACTAAAAATTGTTTAAATATTTTAAAGTATTCTTTCAGTGTAAATTTAAAACCATCAAAATAATAGGAATGGGAAACTAAAAAGAATATTTTGAAAAAATATTTATATCCCGGTTATTAACCTGACTTCAAGGTTTAGATATGATTGACTCAAGCTAACTGTATCCCCCACCTAAAATGCTTTTCCAAGATTTTTTAGAATTTCTAGGG
This sequence comes from Acinonyx jubatus, assembly GCF_027475565.1. Taxonomy (NCBI): domain Eukaryota; kingdom Metazoa; phylum Chordata; class Mammalia; order Carnivora; family Felidae; genus Acinonyx; species Acinonyx jubatus. Next base: position 27,767,240 of record NC_069397.1, read on the forward strand.
CTTACAATGACTTTTAGTTTTAAATTTCCTGTTTCTGTTTAATTCCAAAGTCATCCATTTCTCACCTCCTACAGCTCTTCTCTCTTATCTGCTTCATGCTGTTCCAGATGTAGAACTTGGCCCTCTTCCTTTGTTTCCAACCTTTCCCCATGCATTTACATTAGGCATTTGTATGTGTTCAACTCCTTTCTGAAGTTTTGGGGAGGTAAAAAGGGTTTGCATTTAAAATACTGCATATAATTTTAGATGGAATGTTATCCACCTTTCTTTTTAAAAGGCTGTCAGTCACTTTGCCATTTTCTCACCTTTCTTTGTCACTAATCACTATGGCCTCTGCCATGTTGTCATCTTTACTTGTACCAGCACTGTATCTTCTCTTCTCTGGTCTTTTTTTCTGTGCCTTAGGGTGAGACGTTAGATATTTCCTCTATTTCCTAATGTCTTTGAGACCTTACTTTCTCCAACCAAAACAGCTTGTCAAGTATAGTCTCTACAAAGATAGTTACGTGCCCAAGAGGAACTCTGGTGCCTACTGTTAAAATAATCACTTCATCTCTTTCACTATTAAGGTTGTAAGTGTAACTGATAAAATAATTAGGACATTATCTTTATTATCTCTTCATTTTCTTTTTTTCCTTAAGTAAAGACTTATCCTTTGGTCAGTGTTGTTGATAGCCGAGTCTTAATTGGCCTTGAATTCTTGCTGTGAAATAGAAGAGTTGTGACATATTAGCATTATTATGACAACTGGTCACATTTCCATTTATTAGGGGCAAGGAGTAAATTACTTAAGCTAGAACGTCTTTACTAAAAAGTTAGCTTTTGTAATGAGAGTGTAAGCAGAAATACAGTTCATGAAGTACAAAATTATTCTACCTTGATAGAATTTAACCTAATGGTTGGCTTATGAAAACATGGCTATAAATAAGGTTCGATGGGATTAAAGATCTTAACCAAAGTCAGTTTAAGTTTTATGTACTATCTGTTAGAGTCTGTATAGCATAGCTGATACGAAGAAGGTTTTTGGTATTAGAGAAACCTTCTATTTATTATTTTTCTCCCCTCTTTACAGGTAGTTCCATGAGGGAAAGGCCTTTCTTTTGTTAAACGATGTATCCTCAGCACCTACAGTATTAGCATTAGCTGTGGCACTCAGTGTTTGTTGAATGAATGACATGCTTTTCCACCCCACTTTAATCTTACTGATGTACTTCAAAAAAAATCCTTGGAAAAAAGCAATCTTTTAAAAAAAATGTGGTAAAATATATATAACATACAGTTTACCATTTTAGCCATATTTAAGTATATAGTTCAGTAGCATTAAGTACATTCACATTGTTTTGCTCCCATTACCACTATCCATCTCCAGAACTCTTTTCATTTTGCAAAATGAAACTGTGTACTCATTAAATAATAACTCCCTATTCTTGCTCACCCCCAAGCCACTGGAAGCCACTATTCTACTTTCTATCTGAGCAATCTTTTAGTTAGCCACCAAAAGATAAGTTTTGAACATATGAGGAGTCAAAGCACTCCTCAGGTTTCTTTTAAAAAGTACTTATTGAACAATTGCCTAGGGCTTGGTACCATACTAGGTACAATAGAGACAAGTCGTGTCCTCTATAGTTCTATTCTTCTGGAACCAAGACATTACTAAGATGTCATTCCATATCCCGTTATTATGCTCTGACATTTATTTTATATATTTTTTTAATGTTTATTTATTTTTGAGAGAGGAGACAGAGCACAAGTGGGAGAGGGGCAGAGAGAGAGAGAGGGAGACACAGAATCCGAAATATGCTCCAGGCTCTGAGCTGTCAGCACAGAACCCAACAGCGCGGAGCTCAAACTCGGAAACCAGGACCTGAGCGGAAGTCGGACACTCAACCAGGCGCCCCCTGTGTTCTGACATTTAAAACCAAGATATGTTTGGCTATGAATTTTACTTTTTGTAGCCATTTATTTTCTGTTTTCCCCTTCTTTTTGTCTGGTCATTTCAAATTAATAGGAAAATATACATTAAAAATTTTTTTTTTAACGTTTATTTATTTTTGAGACAGAGAGAGACAGAGCATGAACGGGGGAGGGGCAGAGAGAGAGGGCGACACAGAATCCGAAGCAGGCTCCAGGCTCTGAGCCATCAGCCCAGAGCCCGACGCGGGGCTCGAACTCACGGACCACGAGATCGTGACGTGAGCTGAAGTCGGAAGCTTAACCGACTGAGCCACCCAGGCACCCCGGAAAATATACATTTTTAGATAAAATTCACAAAACATAAAATTAACCATTTTAAAGTGCAAAATTCAGTGGCATTTAGTATATTCACAATGTTGTGCAACCTCTACCTCTATCTAGTTACAAAACATTTTCATCACTCCTAAAGAAAACCCCGTATTCATTAAGCGGTTACTTCCAATTCCTACTCCCCCAAGCTCTTGGTAGCCTCCAATCTGTGTTCTGTCTCTATGGATTTACCCCTTCTGGATATTTCATATACATGAAATCATGTAATATGTGACCTTTTGTGTCTGGCTTATTTTACTTAGCGTAATGTTTTCAAGGCTCACCCGTGTCATAACATTTGTATCAGAACTTTCTTTGTATGGCAAAATAATATTACATTGTATATATATACCACAATTCATTTATCCATTCATCTGCTGACGGACATTTGGGCTGTTCTTACCTTTTGGTTATTGTGAATAGTGCTGCTGTGAACATGTGTGCGTGTAGTGGAGTATCTGTTTACAAGTCTTTTGGGTATATACCTAGGAGTAGAATTGCTGGGTCATATGGTAATTCTGTGTTTAACTATCGGCCAAACTATTTTCCATAAAAGCTCTAGCATTTACGTTTCCTACAGCAGTGTAGAAGGGTTCCCATTTTTTTCATATCCTCGCTAGCACTTGTTATTTTCCCCCTTTTATTATTGTTATGACCATCCTCATAGGTGTGAAGTGTTATCTCATTGTGGTTTTGATCGCATTTCCCTAATGATTAGTGATGTTGAGCATCTTTTCATACGCTTGTTGGCCATCTGTATATCTTCTTTGGAGAAAAGATAATTTTTTTTACAACTATTATAACAATATTCTGTTTGATGAAATCTTCTGTTTTGGTTAAAAATCTCTTGATTATAGCCCTAGTGAGTGTTACAAGTTGGTAAACTATGGCCTGTGAACCAAATCTGACATACTGCCTGTTTTTATTTTATTTTATTTTATTTTTTTTCTCCGTTTTTATTTATTTTTGGGACAGAGGGAGACAGAGCATGAACGGGGGAAGGCAGAGAGAGAGGGAGACACAGAATCGGAAACAGGCTCCAGGCTCCGAGCCATCAGCCCAGATCCCGACGCGGGGCTCGAACTCACGGACTGCGAGATCGCGAGATCGTGACCTGGCTGAAGTCGGACACTTAACAGACTGCGCCACCCAGGCGCCCCGTACTGCCTGTTTTTAAATGGCCTGCAACATAAGCATGTTTTCATATTTCAAAATTTTTTTTAGTACTTATTTATTGTTTTGAGACAGAGAGACAGAGCATGAGCAGGGGAGGGGCAGAGAGCGAGGGAGACACAGAACCCAAAGCAGGCTCCAGGCTCTGAGCTGTCAGCACAGATCTCGGCGCAGGGCTCAAACCCACAAACTGTGACCTGAGCTGAAGTTGGATGCTTTTTAAAAAACTTTTTTTTCTTTAATGTTTTATTTATTTTTGAGAGAGAGAGAGACAGAGCACGGGTGGGGAAGGGGCAGAGAGAGGTAGACACAGAATCCAAAGCAGGCTCCAGGCTCTGAGCTATCAGTACAGAGCCTGACGCAGGGCTTGAACTCACGAGCTGTGAAATCATGACCTGAGCTGAAGTTGGATGCTTAACTGACCGAGCCACCCAGGCGTCCCATAGTTTTCATATTTTAAATGGCTGGAGGAAAATCAAAAGAAGAATATTTCATGTCACATAAAGATGATATGAAATTCACATTTCAGTGTCTATAATAAATGAAGTTTAGTTGAGCTGCCTCACATGGCAGGAGGGATGAGGGAGCTCTCTGGGATCTCTTTTATAGGGGCACTAATATCATTCATAAAGCTCCGCTGTCATGACCTAATCACCTCCCAGAGGTCCAGCTTCTAACACCCATCACAGTGGGGTTAGGTTTCAACATATGAATTTCAGGGAGTTAAACATTCAGTCTGTTGCACCCTGTGTTAGAAAGTTCTTGTTCTTAGCTTCTGATCTTTTCACAGCCCTGATCCTTGATGACCAGAGAAGCCCGTAAGACGGTAAGGAGGTACTTGTGAGGAGGGCTCAAATTGACTAGTATTCAGTTTAGTTCTTACAGATGACCACATGTTTTTTTATTTTGATACTAAAAGGTTAAAGAAGTAATGATAGAAACCAAAGGTAAAATTCCTAAAGTATCACTTAAATTTCAACTGTCGCTATCATTAGGACTATCTCCCCTCAGTATGGTTTCAACTCTCACAGTGCATTATTTATGATAAAAATAAGGAAATTTCATGAAATCACCTCTAAGGACTCCTTTGCTTCCAAATTCTGAAATACTATGATTCTAACATTAACTGTTGGATGTCATTTTGTTGCTCGATATCTCATTGAGCAGGGGCATCCTATATTCCAGAATTTATCAGTGCCCTTCTGTAACTGAGTTATTTTGAAGATGTCTGCCATGTTTAAGTAGGAACATGTCACACTTCAAACTTTCTTTGAGGTTTTGTTTTTTTTTTTCAAATAGACTACAAGTTGATTAAATAATCCAGATTGTATTGATTTCAATAGATGTGTATTTTGTTAGAAGGAGATGGTCAGTCACAATCTTTGCCATGCTGTGCATAGGCTGTTTTTTTTTTTAATATATGAAATTTATTGTAAATTGGTTTCCATACAACACCCAGTGCTCATCCCAAAAGGTGCCCTCCTCAATACCCATCACCCACCCTCCCCTCCCTCCCACCCCCCATCAACCCTCAGTTTGTTCTCAGTTTTTAACAGTCTCTTATGCTTTGGCTCTCTCCCACTCTAACCTCTTTTTTTTTTTTTCCTTCCCCTCCCCCATGGGTTTCTGTTAAGTTTCTCAGGATCCACATAAGAGTGAAACCATATGGTATCTGTCTTTGTCTGTATGGCTTATTTCACTTAGCATCACACTCTCCAGTTCCATCCACGTTGCTACAAAAGGCCATATTTCATTTTTTCTCATTGCCACGTAGTATTCCATTGTGTATATAAACCACAATTTCTTTATCCATTCATCAGTTGATGGACATTTAGGCTCTTTCCATAATTTGGCTATTGTTGAGAGTGCTGCTATAAACATTGGGGTACAAGTGCCCCTATGCATCAGTACTCCTGTATTCCTTGGATAAATTCCTAGCAGTGCTATTGCTGGGTCATAGGGTAGGTCTATTTTTAATTTTCTGAGGAACCTCCACACTGCTTTCCAGAGCGGCTGCACCAATTTGCATTCCCACCAACAGTGCAAGAGCGTTCCCGTTTCTCCACATCCTCTCCAGCATCTAGAGTCTCCTGATTTGTTCATTTTGGCCCCTCTGACTGGCATGAGGTGATATCTGAGTGTGGTTTTGATTTGTATTTCCCTGATAAGGAGCGACGTTGAACATCTTTTCATGTGCCTCTTGGCCATCCGGATGTCTTCTTTAGAGAAGTGTCTATTCATGTTTTCTGCCCATTTCTTCACTGGGTTATTTGTTTTTCGGGTGTGGAGTTTGGTGAGCTCTTTATAGATTTTGGATACTAGCCCTTTGTCCGATATGTCATTTGCAAATATCTTTTCCCATTCCGTTGGTTGCCTTTTAGTTTTGTTGGTTGTTTCCTTTGCCGTGCAGAAGCTTTTTATCTTCATAAGGTCCCAGTAATTCACTTTTGCTTTTAATTCCCTTGCCTTTGGGGATGTGTCGAGTAAGAGATTACTACGGCTGAGGTCAGAGAGGTCTTTTCCTGCTTTCTCCTCTAAGGTTTTGATGGTTTCCTGTCTCACATTCAGGTCCTTTATCCATTTTGAGTTTCTTTTTGTGAATGGTGTGAGAAAGTGGTCTAGTTTCAACCTTCTGCATGTTGCTGTCCAGTTCTCCCAGCACCATTTGTTAAAGAGGCTGTCTTTTTTCCATTTGGATGTTCTTTCCTGCTTTGTCAAAGATGAGTTGGCCATACGTTTGTGGGTCTAGTTCTGGGGTTTCTATTCTATTCCATTGGTCTATGTGTCTGTTTTTGTGCCAATACCATGCTGTCTTGATGATGACAGCTTTGTAGTAGAGGCTAAAGTCTGGGATTGTGATGCCTCCTGCTTTGGATTTCTTCTTCTTAATTACTTTGGCTGTTCGGGGCCTTTTGTGGTTCCATATGAATTTTAGGATTGCTTGTTCTAGTTTCGAGAAGAATGCTGGTGCAATTTTGATTGGGATTGCATTGAATGTGTAGATAGCTTTGGGTAGTATTGACATTTTGACAATATTTATTCTTCCAATCCATGATCAGGGAATGTCTTTCCATTTCTTTAAATCTTCTTCAATTACCTTCATAAGCTTTCTATAGTTTTCAGCATACAGATCTTTTACATCTTTGGTTAGATTTATTCCTAGGTATTTCATGCTTCTTGGTGCAATTGTGAATGGGATCAGTTTCTTTATTTGTCTTTCTGTTGCTTCATTGTTAGTGTATAAGAATGCAACTGATTTCTGTACATTGATTTTGTATCCTGCAACTTTGCTAAATTCATGTATCAGTTCTAGCAGACTTTTGGTGGAGTCTATCGGATTTTCCATGTATAATATCATGTCATCTGCAAAAAGCGAAACCTTGACTTCATCTTTGCTAATTTTGATGCCTTTGATTTCCTTTTGTTGTCTGATTGCTGATGCTAGAACTTCCAGCACTATGTTAAACAACAGCGGTGAGGGTGGGCATCCCTGTCGTGTTCCTGATCTCAGGGAAAAAGCTCTCAGTTTTTCCCCGTTGAGGATGATGTTAGCTGTGGGCTTTTCATAAATGGCTTTTATGATCTTTAAGTATGTTCCTTCTATCCCGACTTTCTCAAGGGTTTTTATTAAGAAAGGGTGCTGGATTTTGTCAAAGGCCTTTTCTGCATCGATTGACAGGATCATATGGTTCTTCTCTTTTTTTTGTTGTTAATGTGATGTATCACGTTGATTGATTTGCGAATGTTGAACCAGCCCTGCATCCCAGGAATGAATCCCACTTGATCATGGTGAATAATTCTTTTTATATGCCGTTGAATTCGATTTGCTAGTATCTTATTGAGAATTTTTGCATCCATATTCGTCAGGGATATTGGCCTGTCGTTCTCTTTTTTTACTGGGTCTCTGTCTGGTTTAGGAATCAAAATAATACTGGCTTCGTAGAATGAGTCTGGAAGTTTTCCTTCCCTTTCTATTTCTTGGAATAGCTTGAGAAGGATAGGTATTATCTCTGCTTTAAACGTCTGGTAGAACTCCCCTGGGAAGCCATCTGGTCCTGGACTCTTATTTGTTGGGAGATTTTTGATAACCGATTCAATTTCTTCACTGGTTATGGGTCTGTTCAAGCTTTCTATTTCCTCCTGATTGAGTTTTGGAAGAGTGTGGGTGTTTAGGAATTTGTCCATTTCTTCCAGGTTGTCCAATTTGTTGGCATATAATTTTTCATAGTATTCCCTGATAATTGTTTGTATCTCTGAGGGATTGGTTGTAATAATTCCATTTTCATTCATGATTTTATCTATTTGGGTCATCTCCCTTTTCTTTTTGAGAAGCCTGGCTAGAGGTTTGTCAATTTTGTTTATTTTTTCAAAAAACCAACTCTTGGTTTCGTTGATCTGCTCTACAGTTTTTTTAGATTCTACATTGTTTATTTCTGCTCTGATCTTTATTATTTCTCTTCTTCTGCTGGGTTTAGGCTGCCTTTGCTGTTCTGCTTCTATTTCCTTTAGGTGTGCTGTTAGATTTTGTATTTGGGATTTTTCTTGTTTCTTGAGATAGGCCTGGATTGCAATGTATTTTCCTCTCAGGACTGCCTTCGCTGCGTCCCAAAGCGTTTGGATTGTTGTATTTTCATTTTCGTTTGTTTCCATATATTTTTTAATTTCTTCTCTAATTGCCTGGTTGACCCACTCATTCGTTAGTAGGGTGTTCTTTAACCTCCACGCTTTTGGAGGTTTTCCAGACTTTTTCCTGTGGTTGATTTCAAGCTTCATAGCATTGTGGTCCGAAAGTATGCATGGTATAATTTCAATTCTTGTAAACTTATGAAGGGCTGTTTTGTGACCCAGTATATGATCTATCTTGGAGAATGTTCCATGTGCACTCGAGAAGAAAGTATATTCTGTTGCTTTGGGATGCAGAGTTCTAAATATATCTGTCAAGTCCATCTGATCCAATGTATCATTCAGGGCCCTTGTTTCTTTATTGACCGTGTGTCTAGATAATCTATTCATTTCTGTAAGTGGGGTGTTAAAGTCCTCTGCAATTACCACATTCTTATCAATAAGGTTGCTTATGTTTATGAGTAATTGTTTTATATATTTGGGGGCTCCGGTATTCGGCGCATAGACATTTATAATTGTTAGCTCTTCCTGATGGATGGACCCTGTAATTATTATATAATGCCCTTCTTCATCTCTTGTTACAGCCTTTAATTTAAAGTCTAGTTTGTCTGACATAAGTATGGCTACTCCAGCTTTCTTTTGGCTTCCAATAGCATGATAAATAGTTCTCCATCCCCTCACTCTCAATCTAAAGGTGTCCTCAGGTCTAAAATGAGTTTCTTGTAGACAGCAAATAGATAGGTCTTGTTTTTTTATCCATTCTGATACCCTATGTCTTTTGGTTGGCGCATTTAATCCATTTACATTCAGTGTTATTATAGAAAGATACGGGTTTAGAGTCATTGTGATGTCTGTATGTTTTATGCTTGTAGTGATGTCTCTGGTACTTTGTCTCACAGGATCCCCCTTAGGATCTCTTGTAAGGCTGGTTTGGTGGTGACAAATTCCTTCAGTTTTTGTTTGTTTGGGAAGACCTTTATCTCTCCTTCTATTCTAAATGACAGACTTGCTGGATCAAGGATTCTCGGCTGCATATTTTTTCTGTTTAGCACACTGAAGATATCGTGCCAATTCTTTCTGGCCTGCCAAGTTTCAAAAGAGAGATCAGTCACAAGTCTTATAGGTCTCCCTTTATATGTGAGGGCACATTTATCCCTTGCTGCTTTCAGAATTTTCTCTTTATCCTTGTATTTTGCCAGTTTCACTATGATATGTCGTGCAGAAGATCGATTCAAGTTACGTCTGAAAGGAGTTCTCTGTGCCTCTTGGATTTCAGTGCCTTTTTCCTTCCCCAGTTCAGGGAAGTTCTCAGCTATAATTTCTTCAAGTACCCCTTCAGCATCTTTCCCTCTCTCTTCCTCCTCTGGGATACCAATTATGCGTATATTATTTCTTTTTAGTGTATCACTTAGTTCTCTAATTTTCCCCTCATACTCCTGGATTTTTTTATCTCTCTTTCTCTCAGCTTCCTCTTTTTCCATAACTTTATCTTCTAGTTCACCTATTCTCTCATCTGCCTCTTCAATCCGAGCTGTCGTCGTTTCCATTTTGCTTTGCATTTCGTTTAAAGTGCTTTTCAGCTCCTCGTGACTATTCCTTAGTCCCTTGATCTCTGTAGCAAGAGATTCTCTGCTGTCCTCTATACTGTTTTCAAGCCCAGTGATTAATTTTATGACTATTATTCTAAATTCACTTTCTGTTATATTATTTAAATCCTTTTTGATCAGTTCATTAGCTGTTGTTATTTCCTGGAGATTCTTCTGAGGGGAATTCTTCTGTTTGGTCATTTTGGATAGTCCCTGGCGTGGTGAGGACCTGCAGGGCACTTCCCCTGTGCTGTGGTGTATAACTGGAGTTGGTGGGCGGGGCCGCTGTCCGACCTGATGTCTGCCCCCAGCCCACCGCTGGGGCCACAGTCAGACTGGTGTGTGCTTTCTCTTCCCCTCTCCTAGGGGCGGGATTCACTGTGGGGTGGCGTGGCCCGTCTGGGCTACTTGCACACTGCCAGGCTTGTGGTGCTGGGGATCTGGTGTATTAGCTGGGGTGGGTAGGCAAGGTGCATGGGGGCAGGAGGGGCAGGCTTAGCTCGCTTCTCCTTCGGTGATCCACTTCAGGAGGGGCCCTGTGGCCGCGGGAGGGAGTCAGACCCACCACCGGAGGGGTGGGTCCGAAGAAGCACAGCGTTGTGTGTTTGCTCGGAGCAAGCAAGTTCCCTGGCAGGAACTGGTTCCCTTTGGGATTTTGGCTGGGGGATGGGCGGGGGAGATGGCGCTGGCGAGCGCCTTTGTTCCCCACCAAACTGAGCTCTGTCGTGGGGGGGGGGGGGGCTCAGCAACTCTCCCTCCCCTTTGTCCTCCAGCCTTCCCGCTTTCCGAGCAGAGCTGTTCACTTATGACCTCCCAGATGCTAAGTCGCGCTTGCTGTCAGAACACAGTCCGTCAGGCCCCTCTGCTTTTGCCAGCCAGACTCGGGGGCTCTGCTTGGCCTGCGAGCCGCCCCTCCGCCCCGGCTCCCTCCCGCCAGTCCGTGCAGCGCGCACCACCTCGCCGCCCTTCCTACCCTCTTCCGTGGGCCTCTCGTCTGCGCTTGGCTCTGGCGACTCCGTTCTGCTAATCCTCTGGCGGTTTTCTGGGTTATTTAGGCAGGTGTAGGTGGAATCTAAGTGATCAGCAGGACGCACGGTGAGCCCAGCGTCCTCCTACGCCGCCATCTTCCCTCAGCCCCTCTCTGCATAGGCTTTTTGAGCACAAGTTAACTTAAGGAAATACGTTTTGGATCAAAAATACCAAAAGGTAAAGGAAATTAGATTCAGTCATGCGCCTCCAATTTCTTTGATGATATCACTCTAAACTGAATATACCCAAATATTAATTTTATAGTAGAAGCTACACTCATTCATGTTCTCATGGGATGTTAACTTTCTGGTTAAGGGAAATTGAAGGTTTACAAGCAAAGTTCTATTCATTCCTAAAGGAAGGACTTCTCATTTTGTAGCTATTGGATTATGGATGAGATTTCATTTAGATAATAACCCCCAAGCCCTAGAGGGTGCTCTTGGACGGAATTAACATTCCCAAACAAGTAGATGCAATGCTCTTGGCCCTCAAGGCCTTTCAACTCTCAAACCAACCGAGCTACTGTGATCCCCAAATACTTACCTTCTCTGGTGAGTATGCAAGCTTCTCTTCTAAATGAAGTCATATAAACCTCTAGTAGCACCAGGCTAGTCTGTCTTTTCATATTTTTATTGGTCTCTATACTCTTTTAACTCCTTGATTGGCAGCTTTGCTAATGAAGGAAGTTCACTTTAATAAAATTACTATGTTTAGATGCTCATTATTAGAAACTGTGTGCCAAGGGCTATTTTAAAGCCCAATCATTAAGGTTAAGAGGGTTTGTTGTTCACACTACTTTACATAACTAATTCTGAGGCTATTAAAGAGCCACACAGGCTATTTCTATTTTAAACATGCCTATCTATGATGTGTTCTTGTCCATTATTTGAACCTATCAATATGGTAAAGTCTTAATAAGCAATGAAATGAATGACATTTGTTCACTGATTTAAAAAAAAAAAAGGGTTTGAGGCACCTCGGTGGCTTCATAGGTTAAGCCTCTGACTCTTGGTTTCAGCTCAGGTCATGATCTCACAAATTATGAGATGGAGCTTCGTGTTGGCCTCTGCACAGTGCAGAACCTGCTTGGGATTCTCTCTCTCTGCCCTCCCTTGTGCTGTCTCTCTCTTTCTCAAAATAAACTTAAAAAAAGAGGGAGTTTGTTGCTGCTGTTTTTCAGTTTACCTCCCCATGTGAAATCTGTAGTTGCTTTAATAGCCTTTACCTTTGTCATTGTCAAGAATTCCTACTTTCTGCTTTCAAAGCTGGGTTATAACTGGGTCTATTCATATTCCCAAGTCTTATTTTAATATGTTCTATTACCATTTGGCCTGTCCTTCCCCCTTCCCCTCCCCCCCCCCAATATGGAGCTGAGATGTTTAGAGAATAATCATTAGGTGTTACTCCTACATCTTCTGGTCAGCTTTTAGAGATCCTGATGCCTAAGTAGCACTCCACACCAATTAAATCAGAATGTATGGGGGTAGGAGTCCTATGCATCAGTATTTTTTTTATTTTAAATCTTTTAGTGTTTATTCATTTTTGGGAGAGAGAGAGAGAGCACGAGCATGGTAGGGGCAGAGAAAGAGGAAGACACAGAATGTGAAGCAGGCGCCAGGCTCTGAGCTGTCAGCACAGAGCCTGACACGGGGCTCGAACTCACAACCCGTGAGATCATGACCTGAGCCGAAGTCAGATGCTTAACCAACCGAGCCACCGAGGTGCCCCTGCATCAGTATTTTTTAAAAGATCCTCCAGGTGATTCCAATGTGCAACAAGGTTTAGAAACCACTGGCTTTACTTAATAACCATGTAGACTTAGCGTAGAGGTTCTTGCTCCCAGTATCAATTTACGCCTCAGAATTAATTAGATGACCTTATAATAATGCACTTTAAACTATTTGGAAAAAAAGATATTATATAAATATAACCTATCACTATTTTTGTTATTATATAGACTTTAAAGAAAGACTTTTGTGGTAAAATATACATATCATAAAATTTATCATTTTAACCATTTTTAAGTGTACAGTTCAGTGGTACTAAGTCCATTCACATTTGTTGCACAACCATCACCACCAACCACCTCCAGAACTTCTTCATCTACCCAAACTGAAACTGTCCGTTGCACAGTAACTCCCATAACAGCCCCTGGCAACCACCATGCCACTTTCTGTCTCTATACATGTGACTGCTCTCGGTACCTTACGTAAGTGGAATTATGCAGTATTTGTCCTTTTGTGACTGACTGATTTCAGTTAGCACAATATTTTCAAGGTTTATCCATGTTGTAGCATGTATCAGAATTTCCTAATTTTAAAAGCTAAATAATATTTCAATGTATGTATATACCACATTTGATGTGTCCATTCATCGGTCCTTGGACACTTGGATTGCTTCTGCCTTTTGCCTACTATGAATAATGCTGCTATGATCATGGATATACAAGAAGCCAATTTTAAGTGATAAAATTATGGCCTTTCTCCCACTATAAGATGCTCATCTGGATAAATTGCTTGTTCTTTATGGTTAGGTTGTAGTGTAATTCACCAGATGAGATGACCTGCCCCTAGTGACTGGTCTACCTTTTACAAAATATGGCAAAAATTAGCTATTGTTCCATATTCTTTCTGGATTTTCTCAAATATGGTGGTAGAATTATTTTGTTGAATCAGCTCTCTTGCCCAGTCTGTGGATCAGTCCCACAGAGGCTGTGTTCTAGAAATACAGTGACAAAAGTCTGTGTCTAGAATGAAATAAAGGACTTATGCTATATAGTTTAGTTTAATTTCATTCCCAAATGCTACTATGGCAAAATCGTAAGCTTCAAAACAAACCTAGAAAGGTTGGTTCCCCTAGAAATTATAAACTAGAAGTCTGTATGTTGCTCTGGAAGTTGTAAACTAATTAGCTTGAGTCTAGAAGCCACAGTAAGATCCTCTGACTTCTGCCTGTGTTACTCAGGCCATTTAGCTCTACTCCCATACATGGCGTCTTTGTATTACAAAACCTAGTACTTGAGCTGAGAGTTCAGTTTTTTAGTTCTTTCCATTCTTAGTGGACCCTTTTTGTCTCTTGACCTCCATGAAGGGTATGCTTTCTTTTTTACAGACAGTTCAGGTAGGTGTTTCTTCTGCAAGAGATCAGCTGTGTTGTAAGGGGAAATTGTATGGAGTCAATCAACTTTGGAAAAGTAGTGATTATTTATTTTAACATTGTGTTTCTGAAGGCATTATTTTCTCATATTCCCACAACCCACCCACCCACTCATCTTTATAGGATCAAAGAAATGAATTTTCATTTGTGTGTGTATATTTCACTTTGATCCCTTTGACACTTTTCCTTAATTTTTCACTTATAATAAAAAGCAGTTGACGTGAAAAGAGGCTTAGCTGTATCATTGAAAAGATACCAACTGTACACTTTTTGGTCTCACTGGGTTAACAACTGGGCTGCATCTGTGTTCCTTAGAGATACAGGAATGTCCCAAAACTGAGATCATAGAATTTTAGAACCAATTCTACACTTTTTTTTTTAAATTTTTTTTTTTTAACGTTTATTTATTTTTGAGACAGAGAGACACGGAGCATGAATGGGGGAGGGTCAGAGAAAGGGAGACACAGAATCTGAAACAGGCTCCGGGCTCTGAGCTGTCAGCACAGGGGCCCGATGTGGGGCTCGAACTCACGGACCGCGAGATCGTGACCTGAGCCGAAGTCGGTGCTCAACCGACTGAGCCACCCAGGCGCCCCAAACCAATTCTACACTTGACCACGAGCAACTTGTTCTTCTTGTCTGAAGACTGGTCTATCAAACTCTCCAATCTGAGAGGCCAAGAGTGAGTAAACAAATCTTCTTTCTTTCTAGATCTTCATCTGCTGGTGGACGTGGCCTGCAAACAGGAGCACTTTCCAAAGGAGGAAGAATTAAAAGAGTGAGGAATGGAGGACATACGTGACATTGTGCACTAGCTGTAGCTGAGGGCAGACTAGCCTTGCACATGACACACTGTTCGGAGTTTTTCAGTTCTGTTAAGGAAAAAAAAAGTATTTTTGTTTTGTTAATTGAGAATTTTGTTAATTGAGAATTAGGATTTTGGTATTTACTACAGCTTTTCAGTTCAGATTATTTACCTTGACAAACTATTAAACATCTAGCAGCCTTTTTTTTTTTTTTTTTTTTTTTTTTTTGCGCCCAGATCCCTTTCAAATGGAAAGTCCTGGCCTTCTGTTACAGTCAAGAAGCATCTAAAAACTGCTGCATCTATGGTACTGGAGAATAATCTGTGTGTGTGTGTGTGTGTGTTGATTTGCTGTCTTGCCACTCTCAAACTTTAGTCAGCACAATTCCAGAGGGGGAGTTCAGTCTATCTGTTTCAAGTCACACTGTGATCCTTCTAGAGAAGACTGTGCGAAACAAAGGCATGTGTGGTCACCAAGATCGCAGGTCTAAATGGGTCAGGAATTCCAGGAAAGAAACTCTGAGAAAGAGCTAATTTTCTAACTGATTAACCAGGAAATGCTCTTACTTCCTAACCCAACATTCTGTTTCAAAAGCGAGGCACCTGGACTTGGACCATCCACCACACTTAACAGCTCCTGATTGTTTTATATTAATGGGAGCATTCTTCTATTTTCATATCTTTCTTTAATTTTAATGATACATTATCATAAATGGTAAGAAGGTTTTGTTATATATCACTTATTTAAATGTCTTCTAAAATTTTTTTAATTTGTTTAATATATTTATAAATGCTGGTAGAGTTAAAAGTTTTAAAGCTTTATATTTTTATTAAGATTGCACAATAGAAGGATAAAGGATGCATGTGTAAGATACTTATTTTGAAGGGGAAATGTGTGAACAAAAACATTAAGAGATTTAACACTGTTTTCTTACTTTAGATTTTTACATTTGGTACATGTAAATTCTCATCTATATATACTGTGTGCAAAATTTTGGGAAAACCTGATCAGTCATTTAACAGAAGCTATACCTCTGACATTTGTAATAGTTTATGTCTGGTTTAAGCTTCTGAGAGAATTTTGGATAGTGGGATATACCATAGCATTTTTATTTTATCCCCTCTGCAGGATTCTAAATTCAAGTAGTAGGATTGTGGGACCGGTTTTTAGGAGAGGTATCTTGGGTGTCCACTTTCTGTGGTTCATCCCTCACTTGCTCATCTAGTGATAGCAAGAAACTTTATGATTTTAAAGTCTTTTACACTGACTAGAACTTTCTTATTGGATTCTGCTTTGGTTGTCCTAATAAGAATTGCAGAAACAAAAGGAAAGTGTAGGAATATGAAACTAATTAAAAAGAAAAGGCACTTAGTGATATGACATAAATACTATGCTAGTCATTGTGGGTGTAACAATTCATCTCTTAAATTGCATTGTGCCTTCCCAATGATGTCAAACCATAGACGTGTTAACAGAGATAGTAGTTTTTTGGAAAAGGATGAGTTCTGTATTGGTCTGCAGTGACTCAGTTTAGATATGAAAGTAGGTTCTGAAAAGTGACCTGTTTGGTCCATCTGATTAGATTAGTTGATGTCCACGTGATGGGCATTTATTAATCTTTATTAGCAAGGTTTAAAAAAGATGAACAGAATATCAAGACTCCTCCATCTTTTGGCCAGACTATGTATTTTGGCAGAGTATGTGAAGAGGAGACCCAATTTCCAAATGAAGGAACTTTGCCTTTTCTCTGTCATGTTGAGAAGCTGACAAACTGTGTAGGTGACATTCCTTCCCTTAATATGCCTTTTTAGCTTTGTATCTGTTGAAAGAGATAATATCCTTTGAGGAACATATGTCAAGCAGAAACCTTGGCATGGCTTAATTAATGAAATGCCTTTATCAGCTTTCCAAACTTTTTTATATGTGAATACAACAGACCAAGGAGCTGGATCTCCTGTTATACTCACATGCCTGCTATCTATCAACTAAAGCTATCATCGCTGACTTGGGAAAAATGTCAGAAGATAAAATAAAATCTTTGTGTGAATTGGCCAGTAGGGTCTGACGCATACTAACAAGGTTTCTGACTAGCTCCTCACTATTTCAGCACCTTAAGCACAATAAATTTCAATCAGTCAACAATAAAGTGAGTGTTTCAACTGGAGTTGTCTTGCTTGTTTTTACTGTTTAACTGGTGATCAATACAAAACTAAGTCATTATGACTAGTATTAATAATAGCAAAATTTGAAAGATAATGTATTACAGAGAAAGACAGATACCATATGGTTTCACTCTTATGTGGATCCTGAGAAACTTAACAGAAACCCATGGGGGAGGGGAAGGAAAAAAAAAAAGGTTAGAGTGGAAGGGAGCCAAAGCATAAGAGACTCTTAAAAACTGAGAACAAACTGAGGGTTGATGGGGGGTGGGAGGGAGGGGAGGGTGGGTGATGGATATTGAGGAGGGCACCTTTTGGGATGCACTGGGTGTTGTATGGAAACCAATTTGACAATAAACTTCATATATTGAAAAAAAAACAAAAACAAAAACAAACAAAAACAAAAAAAGAAAGAGAATGTATTCTGTTTTTCAAAGAATCTACTTAAAAAAATGTCCTGGCTTTTTTTGTTTTTCTTCATTTGTGATTGAATGGAGATTGAATCTTTAAAATGCCATTAAGGATAAGGACAATTCTTGGACATATTTATAAAAATCTGTTTTTTTAGGAAAAGGACTCATGTCTTCAGTAACTTTAGTCAATCCAGATGTGAAAATAGATCCTGAAGGATGATATTTCTCATGGGTAAGATTAGGTAGTAAATATTAGTGACATGGCATTTCATTACCATGGTAATGACATCTTTATGATATCTCTGTGGACGTTGTAGTAGATAACCTGAGGGATAAGCCAGAGAATAATTTTTCTTGTTTGTCAGCTCTGGTGACCCAATAAATACAGTGTATCAGTGAAGTAAAGTGCATTGGGCTGTTTAGTTTGATCCTGAGTATCTAAGTGGATATCCAGGTTCATGATACATATTTTCATCATTCCTAGATCTTGGAGTTTCCTCAAGAGAGGGCAACCACATCTATATTTTCTTCCTTCTTTCAACTAAGTGTGTTTATTAACTCTTAGGTTTAGGTCTCTTATTAACTCCTTTCTAAGTTTCAAGCAGGAATAGGTGAGGTAAAGTCCATTAGTAGGTCACTTTTTGTTTAAGATAATTTTGCATATATCAAATATATAGTAATGTGTATTTTGCATTTTTTATGCTATACTATTACACAACATACATAAAATAAAAATATAAAACCACAGATGTAAAAAATTCTCTCTAGAAGAATTAGATATATTCTTTTTTTAAAATTTAATTTATTTTTTAAATTTACATCCAAGTTAGTTAGCATATGGTGCAACAATGATTTCAAGAGTAGATTCCTTAATGCCCCTTACCCATTTAGCCCATCCCCCCTCCCACAACCCCTCCATATTTGTTTGTTCTCCATATTTCAGAGACTTCTGTTTTGTCCCCTTCCCTGTTTTTATATTATTTTTGCTTCCCTTCCCTTATGTTCATCTGTTTTGTATCTTAAAGTCCTCATATGAGTGAGGTCATGATATTTGTCTTTCTTTGACTAATTTTGCTTAGCATAAGACCCTCTAGTTCCATCCACGTAGTTGCGAAAGGCAAGATTGCATTCTTTTTGATTGAGAATTAGATATATTCTTTTGGAAAGAGCTGTAAAGGTCTATACTTGCATTGTATTCCTAAGGTCCAAGCAACAAAGAAACATGCTAAATTAAGAATTTATTTTATTCTGCTGTATGTCAGTCATTAGGCCTAAAATGTCAAAAGTGTTCCCATAAACCTTCTCTAGGGAAAAAATGCTCAAGGTGAAGAGAGCTCCTATACTTTTTGCTTTCAGAGGTATTATGTCATTTAAGTTTTACAACCAACCTACAATGCAATTATTGTTATCCACATTTTACAGATGATCAATTTGTATGCTTTCATTTGTAAAATCAAAACATTTTTAAAGCTTATATGCTTCTTACCACAATTTAAAACATTAAAGTGTACATTCAGTAGTGTTAACCACATTCATACTGTTGTACATTTGTACCATTTGGAAAGATTATTGTCAAAAGGTCAAAAATAAAATGTCTGGCCACAGTCAAATATAATCTGGTAAATATGAAAATTCAAATTTTAGAAACACATATGAGAAATGTTTGCATTCTAATGACAAGGTAACTAAAAGGGTTATATATAATTCATGAATGTGGTTATTAGCCAAAATGGATTTTCTTTTTGCCTACAGGCTTCTCATTAATCATATATATTTTGCCCCTTTGGTTGCATTTATGACATAGACTTACTTGCAATCTTACATTGAGGGCATAGGTCTGACCTCCCAAAGATGTGGGAAGAAAATAACAGGCTCAAGACCTCTGACATCAACCTGACTAAAAGCTCCATACAGGAACAGTTTTAGAAAGGAGATACTGAATTTAAAGTAAGTAAAAGCAGAAGAAAAAGTATGCATAAAATGGACAGAGTTTCTGCCAGGGTAGCAGACATAAGACAGCAGTAAACACTACAGCACTGGATGACTTTATTCTGGCTTTGTGCCACTTATAGACACGAAAGCCCCAAAAGAGCAGAAACCCCTTTGAACTTACATTTGCAAAGCCCTGTGTCCCCTCTTTCATGTTCCGCGTTTTCATTATTTTGTTCTCTTTATTTCTTTTTACCACCATTTATGTTCTCTTGGGTGCAATCTGCTTAGATACCTGCTTGAGTGAACCTGACTTACCTGTGGTAGCTTGCTTACCCATTGAACTGGATGCAATTTGGCTGTGGCTCAATAGAGGGAGTAGAGGAGCTGAGAGAGGAGAGAGCAAAAGAACATGTCTGGCTCAGTTAAGTGTGCGCGCACTCCAGCCCTTGCCCTAGCCAGCCAGGAGGAGGAGGGGCGGGAGGGGGGGTGGTTGCCTGTAGCTGCTCCACCCTCACTTTGTGTCAGCAGGTAGAGAGCGTGCTTGCAGTCCCAGGGGAGGGAGTCAGAGCTAGAACACCAATTACAAACCACAGGCTTCCTCCTCTAGGGAGTTGATCCAGAATTGTCTTTCTGGAAGGGAAGCACTCGAATCTTTCCGAACTTTCCAAGCCCATCCATGATTCAGAGATACTGCTTTCTCCCTCTGGGATTTTCTGTGTTCCTGGTAGTGAATTGTTGCTGATGTATTTGCTACTTTGCTCCTTTTCTCTCTCAAGATTTGATCATTTTATATGCTGTTCGGGGAGAAAAAGAACTTTTGTTAGAAAGGAGATTTCAGAAATGATTTTGGATCCTTTATAAGTGCTTTTAGAGTCTTGGGAACAGTAGCTCTAACCCTGGAGTAAATGTTTGCCTTTGACCTGCATGGATTATTTTTTCAGGCTGCGGAATTTCTCGGCACCTACCTACAGTGTGGGGCACTTGGTTTGGTTGCAGTGTAAGAAGGTGGAAGAATGAGCTGTACTTGGTTAAGCAGTTGAAACCTTTTTTGAGCAGGACCTTATAAAAGCATAATTGAATTTGTTTCACCCCCGTGGATTCCAGTGGGCCCGACAGCGCAACAGGTTTGCAGATTTCTTTTGAAATTCTTATTTTTCTCCCTCTGCCTCAGCAAAAGAAAAGGATCTATGTAACAGGTTCATGTTCAATTGCTTGGCTTTTCAGCACTTTTTCTGAAGACTTTATAAGACTTTTTAACTTGACCTCTGAACACGGCGGGCTTTATGGTTGAAGTGCATTTATATTTACTTAAGGGTGCACATTTTAATATCTTAGAACTCAGATTTTGTTTGTACAAAGACCCAAATTCTCAAGTGTGCCTAGAAATAGCACAGATCTACTCTACTCAGGCTTATTTATACTTTTTCAGGGTGTTCTACTTAGAGCCTGTAGACTAATCACCTCCCTACTCCCCCTATCTTTTATTCCCCGCCCCCTCAAGGAATTTGAAAACGTGTTAGGAATGGTCCTTTGTTTTACTTATGAACCTAGAAAATTACAGATTATAAAATCTGGATAATAAAGTAGTTTCCAAAATCATCTCATGGGAAATCAAAGTACTTGACATTCTCAAGCAGGAGAATAAAAGCTGGAATCCCTAACAGAGAAAGGAAAATAAAGATAGAAATATCAATTTTAACCGGGAAAAATAATTGGAAAGCTAAACTTTTCAAATATTCTTCGAATTTTGAAAGTTGGAAAAAGCGGTGATACTCAGGATTATCCTGTAATATGTGAAGACATATAAATTAGCATCTAATTTATAGACAAATTTAGGTAGAACATTAAAAATGATAGTATATTTAAGTTCATGAAAAGTATTATAAATTCAGTGGGTCTAGAACTTTGGCTACCCTAAAATACAGTTTAATGTGGAAACTTTTATGAATACGTATTATAGCATCTTTGGACATCCCTCACGGTGTGGCCTGAAATATATTGTACCCTCTCCTTCTCCATTAAAACAAAAATCCTCCTATGACCATTGACAAGTTTTGTGGCTTAAAAAGGACCATCTCTTCATTTTCCGAGCTGGCGTGTTTCACTCTCACCTTCAGTGCATGGCTTTAGTTGTTTACTTTGCCTTGTTTTGTTCATTAACATTGGATTTAGTGGCTCAGCAACTTGATGCATATGGAAGACCAGCACCAAGTGATCTGACATAATAAAAATTCAGGATGTGACATTCAACCTCAAGCAAAGTTGGAAATTCCAAACAGAAGTGGTGATATCTTTACTAATCATAGTGAAGATGGGAGAAAATGACATCCCTGCAGCAGAAGTGGGCTGAAAACACCTTCTTCTCTGCCAGATCAGGAATGACACCTGTTCTTGGGAATATACTTTAGAGAAAGGAAGGGCCAAAACTACGACTTGGCTTTCAGAAACTGAAGCATAAATTCTCTTTTCCTCCATATTTGTCTGGATCTGAGAACCTGCATTTGGTATTAGCTAGTGGAAGCAGTATGTATGGCCGAGGTGCATTGCTGCAGCTGGTAGCATGAGTGGTGGCCACCAGCTGCAGCTGGCTGCCCTCTGGCCCTGGCTGCTGATGGCTACCCTGCAGGCAGGCTTTGGACGTACAGGACTGGTATTGGCAGCAGCGGTGGAGTCTGAAAGATCAGCAGAGCAGAAAGCTATTATCAGAGTGATCCCCTTGAAAATGGACCCCACAGGAAAACTGAATCTCACTTTGGAAGGTGTTTTTGCTGGTGTTGCTGAAATAACTCCAGCAGAAGGAAAATTAATGCAGGTAAGGATAACTTTATTATGTTTCACTTTCCATCTGTTTGAAATGTGTCTTTCTTCTTTTGTCTCCCAAACCAAATACCATACAAGAGCTTCTGCTGTTGAGTTTGCTGTTTGTTCCATCTTTTAAGGATATTGCGTTATTGGCATTCTAAAGCAAATTCTTATTCTAAAAAAGAAACATACAAATTCCACATTTTAGAAGATCATCTGCTTATTTTTAACTCTGGTGTTACGTTGCCATTTTAGATCCACGTAAGACCTTTCTTTGCAAGTCCAGTACTCTGGACGCTATTTTTTGATAGATTAAATATACGGACTTGTATTTAATTGACATGAGGATCATACTTTATATCCTGTTTAAATTTGAAGTGAACACTGAGGAGGTTGATATTTTTTTTATTGAGTTAAAATTGGTATATAACATTATATTAATTTCAGGTGTACAACATAATAATTTGATATTGTATGCATTACAAAGTGATCACCACAATAAGTCTAGCTACCATCTGTTACCCATACAATTGTAAGGAGGTTACAATGGTCAGCAGCACCCTGAAATTCTAGAATGCCCTTGGAGCATATCTGATTACTGTGTCACTTTTAAAATTCAGCCAAGCTTGAATGCTATGGCTGGCTTTATACCACGTGGAGCACCCTATAGCTAAGCCCAAAATGGAGAGGACTGAATTACAAAATGGGCACAAGGTGTAAACTTGCCTCCTTTGGTCTTGTCTATACATAATTTTATTTTTGAAAAATTTTTAATTTAACATCTATTTTTTATTGACCCACAGATCTTTTCAGACACAGTTTCTTAGGCTTTCAGGCTGTGAATTTTGCCTGTGATTCATTCATAGCCTACTCTTTATGTGTTGAATTTATGAACTGACTGGGTCCATAGCATTTCATAGATGAATTACCATTCCCCATGGTGAAGATAGAGCCCAAAGTGCTATACCTTTTTGCTGTGGCGTTCTAGTGTCTTATTCCATAAAATTATGTTGCTTATTGATTACAATTCATTTTATGAAAGGACACTTGCTGTAGCTCTTGGATATAGGTTAAAATGTTATTAAATGTGATTTATTCCAGTATCCAAACTCAGATTTTAATTTTGTGATTTGAACAGAACCAAAGTATTGTATGAATTGCAATTTTTGTCTACTTAAAGGAGGTGAGAAAATTTAACAAAGTATAGAACTCTCTTTTCCAAACATGGATTTTAGCATATATGATTTAGTGGTTCTTCATGGTCACTTTTTAAGCAATATTTTGAAACTGGGATAAATTAAGTAGAAGAAGAATTGGATGACATGGAAGGCTTAACTATTCAGAGAAATAAACAGGCAAAAATAATGTATCTGGGAAAAATGGCCAAAGGCTTTTTGGGTGAGTCTATACATATAATTTGAACTGTAGGATGGAATTAGGAATATTTAAAAATTGAAGTCACAAAGAATTTTGAATACAATTGGAAAGGAGACTTCCTGGCCTTGCCTAGTTAATACCCTAAAGCATGAGGTATGTGTTCCATTTTCATTTTTTACCCTAAGTAGTTTTACTATAGAACCATATTTTAATATCTCTGTGGTCTTTGGGAGCCATACTAAGCTTTGTGTCTTATTAATGTCCTGTGGCAGCATGTTCAATGGGTTAATTATATGCTGTATAAAATAGTGCCTCTTTTATTTTAAATGTGTTACCTTTTATTATCATAAACCTCTGTGTATTCAGAAAGGAAAAGGTATATAACAGAGACTAGCTGGTGTTCTCTTTGCCATTCATTATTTTACCAATCTTTATCATATCTTCTCTTGCTCTACCCTTTTTCTCTGGTAAATCCTGCCAATCTTTTTATTATTATTATTATTATTATTATTATTATTATTATTATTATTAACTATTAACTTTGAGCCTATCAGTATACTTTACACGTTGTTTCTTTACTTTGTGAAGAGGGAATTTCATTGTATCTATTATTTAGCAAGGCCTTTCACCCTTTATTATAGGGTGGTTTGCATCATTGGCAATTTTTAGTCTTTCTTCACTTTTTCTGTCCACGTAAGCTTCTTTTAGGTCATTAATAAACTTGTACACAGGTCTAGTATTAATCACTGGACACTGTCAGCATTGGTCTTGGTTTATTGTCTATTAACCAATTCTTAATCCACAATAGCTACTAAATTTTCTTAATAGCTTCTTATGAGAGACTTTATTTTAAAAATACAAAGACAACTATTTGAATAATATGCACCAGTTTTTCTTTATCCACTATTTGATTAACTCTTTCAAAGAACTCTAGAGTGGCGATACATGGTTTCTAATTCTAGCATTCATGCTATTTGTTCCTTATCAGATTACACTACAACTCAGGTTTACTCAACTGTGGTTAACCAAGCCTTCCATTTAACTGAAGTTTATATCTCTTAAAGTTGTGCTTTGCTGCACTTTAGTTTGCTTGATAGATAGCTGTAACCTGGTGTCACAAATCTGAAGACAGTCTTCTCTATTGGCTTTGAGGAATTTTGGATAATTCTATGTATCCTTCTGCCTGTGAATTACTCTAGCTGCCTGTTAAGTTTGATTGTCTTCAAAGATGTCGTCAGGTCTTTTTAAGATTGAGGATGTAAGATTGGGGATGTAGGCATTGGGAAATGTAAAAGTACAAGAACAATGATTTCAAAAAATAGTAACCTTGTCATGGTTTCTGGAATTCTCAGAGAGCTTCAGAAAATCTAACATTTCTTTATATTTTGCTCAATTAATCCATGTCAAGGAAATTTTCTAGATTTCCTAATTCTTTGTCTATGTCTGATAAAAAGGACTAGATAATAGTGATTATGATTTATTACTGTTTTTATTTTTCATTTGAGTATATTCTTTTCTCCTGGTTTATACCATTGTAGATGGAAAATGTGCTAGAGCTTATGCATGGCCTAATTGTCCAGTTTT
Source organism: Acinonyx jubatus (assembly GCF_027475565.1). Lineage (NCBI taxonomy): Eukaryota > Metazoa > Chordata > Mammalia > Carnivora > Felidae > Acinonyx > Acinonyx jubatus. Next base: position 27,792,163 of record NC_069397.1, read on the forward strand.
CTGGTTTATTTACCTCTTGTTGAGGTTTATTTCTATTATTTCTAGTAATGGTGTTGCTACCTCTTCTGTAAATGATTACAGTCCTATTTTCTTTTTCAATTCTTGTTCATTATTTATAAATGTCATTTGAAGGGCCAACTTGAAATCAATCTTTTTTAAAAAAATTTTTTTTATTTTTTATTTTTTTAAGTTTATTTATTTTTGACAGAGGCAGAGTGGAAGCATGAGCTGGGGAGGGGCAGAGAGAGAGGGAGACACAGAATCCGAAGCAGGCTCCAGGCTCTGAGCTGTCAGCACAGAGCCTGACACAGGGGCTCGAACTCATGAACCGTGAGACCATGACCTGGGCTGAAGTCAGACACTTAACTGACTGAGCCACCCAAGTGCCCCTCAATCTTTTTTCTTAAAAAACAAAAACACAAAAAAACAAAAAAAACAAGAGGATTTTAGCATAGCACAAGAGAGCTCAACAATTCTTTGACTATCACACTCTTCCTGCTCAGCTGGTTGTCTTGGATTTTCTTAGGCTGTAGGATAAAGTTATGATCAAGATTAGAATGTACTGTCCTGTGGCTTCATCCCTACAGTGGGAGTTGTGGTGATTTGGCATTTGGCCACTAGCAGTGAACACCTCCTGGACAGATTCCCCCATACACAGTGTCTCTGCTTGTCCCTTAATTTACCTATTAGTCAACAAGTAGCTATCCTATCTTTGCATTTTTGCTTTATTTGTAGTCAGGGCCTGAAATAAATTATTTGAGGAGGGAGAGAAATCTTAATAGTTAAAGTTTTGGCCAAAGCCAGTGAGACGATGCTTTAGCAAACTGTAGTTGACAAAGTGACTACATTGTGGCTCAAGGGATTTGATTTTAGCTCTGGCTCTGTCACTAAGTAGTTGGGTGATTTGGGTCAAAATAGTTACTACAGTTTTCTAGGCTTTAGATTCCCCATCTGTAAAATTGAGAGATTCAAATATAATAATGCATAGCAAATTCGTGCTATTCAGTTTGCGTGTATTAGCTTATTGCAGTCTCATAATAACTTTGTGAGAGAAGCACAATACTTTTATTCTTCATATTTTATGGATAAGGAAATTGAGGCTCAAATATTAGTATCTGCCAAGGTTATGTGGCTAGTAGGGTGGCATAGTTGGAACTTGAACCCGAAAGCCCAAGCTTTTCTTTCTCTAAAATTCTGTACATCAAAGAATGCCACAGATGACCAGAACACCAGTGTAGACTTTGTATAAATGATTTATTTCCAGACTAGAAAGGAATGAAAATGATGAGTACTAGTTTCTGAGGTTGATCCAGAATACACAGTATCCTGCTAGTTTCTAAGAATCTCTGTATTCTGTATTCATTCTATTTCTCTCATTTGTGTTTCATTTGCAAAGATATTTGTAAACCAGAATGTTTATTTAAATTTTTTTCATGTTTATTTGTTTATTTTAGAGAGAGAGAGAGAGAGAGAGAGAGAGAGAGAGAAAGAGAGAGAACATGAGCAGAGGAAGGGAGACAGATGAGAGAGAGGGAGACAGAATTCTAAGCAGGCTCCATGCTGTCAGCACAGAACCTGACATGGGGCTCAATAACATGAACTGCGAGATCATGACCTGAGCTGAAATTAACAGCCAGACACTCAACCGACTGAGCCACCCAGGCACCCAAAGAATGTTTACTTAATCAGTATCTACTTTGTTTTTAATTTAAAAATTTTTTTAATGTTTATTTATTTTTGATAGAGAGACAGAGCACGAGTCGGGGAGGGGCAGAGAGAGAGGGAGACAGAATCTAAAGCAGGCTCCAGGCTCCGAGATGTCAGCACAGAGCCTGACACAGGGTTCAAATTCATGAATCATGAGATCATGACCTGAGCCAAAGTTGGATGCTCAACTGACTGAGCCACCGAAGCATGCCCAAAGTTTACTTTTTATACGGTATTAAAGACATTTCTGGAGCTCATGGTTTTGTTTTTGTGTTTAAAAAAATTTTTTAATGTTTATTTTTGAGAGAGAGAGACAGAGCGTGAGCAGGGGAAGGGCAGAGAGAGAGGGGATTCTGAAGCAGGCTTCAGGCTCTGAGCTGTCAGCACAGAGCCTGATTAGGAGCTTGAACTCAGAAGCCGTGAGATCATGACCTGAGCCGAAGTCGGACGCTCAACCAACTGAGCCACCCAGATGTCCCTGTTTGTTTTTGTTTTTAATAGAAGGCCCTTTACATTTTATTCATTGGAAAATGTTGGAACTTTTTGGTACTTTTTTTCCCTTTAAATTGCTAAGTACAGTAGAGGAAAAAGATGTTATAAATGAGTGCTGTACTATTATAAATGTCCTGTTAGGAACCAGAATTGGTAGTACAGGGTATTGTTAGAGAAGAGTATAGTAATGATGTTCCATTGAATTTATATAGTAGTTTTCTTCCAAGAAGCTTAAAATGATTCACAAATACCTGCAAGCCAAATAAGAATAGGTGATATATACTCCATTTTACAGAAAAGGAAACGTAATGGGGGAGAGAAAGCAAATAAATTATCCAAGAACAAAGTTGCACAGAGATGGGCCCAATCTGCTTTGCAGGAGATAAAGGAGTAATCCAATTTTTAAGGTATCCAAGGATATGGATTTCTCTGGGATCAATTCTGCAGAGTGGCAATCCTAAAAAGCTAAAATATTGTCAAAGAGTGAAATATCTACTCTATTTGAGCCTATGTTGCTCAGTGTGATAATTCAGTCAAAAAACTATTGGTGAAGCAATTTGCCAACATTATGTCTCAAAAAGCCCTATGAGCCACTGCTCTAACCTGCATTCATTGTTCTTTTCAGCATTGTTATTACGGTAAAAGTCAAAGTCTTTGCAACGACTTGTAAGGCTCATCAGGATCTGACCTGGCATTCTGATGTTTTGCTTCTTCTGCCCTCACTCAGTTCTCATCGCTCTGACCTCCTTGCTGTCCTTCAGTTAAACCAGGCATACTCCCACCTCGGGGCCTTTCCACATGCCAGTCCCACTTATGGGATTTATGCCCCAGGTATTTTCTTCTCTTAGTCTCTCAAATGTCACCCCCCAAGTGTCAAATATGTCACCTTCTCAGTGAGGTCTTCCTAGACCATCCTATTCTGAAGGGCTCTTCCTATTCCCTCTGGGGCTCATATTCTCCTTCTCTGCTTTGTTTTTCTTTATGAACTTATTGCCATGTAACATATTGTAGTATTTTACTTTTGTACTTGTCTCTGCCCCCTCAGTGAAATATGAGCTCTGTGAAAGTAGGGATTTTTGTCTTCTTAGTTCAGAGCTATATTCTTGGGAGTAATGCCTTAGTATACTTAGTGCCTTAGACATAATAGGTACTCAATAAACATTTATTGAATAAATGTAAGGAACATGATGGTGGTGCTAAGTAACTCTAATAGCTGGGAGATAACTTTAGGATAAAACAGATTTATTATGTCATCACATTTCTAAGTATACCGTGAGGTCAATTATTTTGAGTGCTTTGCGTTTGAAAGAACATGCTCTATTCCTTCACTCTGACTTATAGACAGCATAGTAGCTCCTTGATTGCCTCTTCCAAATTGTAAACATGGCTATAATCAATACATTTGCGGTGCTCCTTTACACAGCATTTTTACACAACATTTATTTGATTTAATAGATAGCTCAACATCTGCTTTTCAGGAGATTCTGATTTTCCAAGAAAGATTTATTGAGATATTGACTTTAAATCTGTGATTATCAGATATTGGTATATATCCAAAGGACCTCACCTTCTTAGTCTTTAAGCTTGTGATTCCTAATTCTGGTTTTGAGCTACCCCTAACACAGTGATTCTTTATCCTTTTTTGGTGCCACAGACCCCTTTGAGGATTTGAGAAAAATTGCTGACTACATGTATTTGAACATATAATTTTGCATAAAATCTCAGTGAGTTGAATCTTTGAGATGTAGGGATCTAAGGACTCCAGATTAATGGCTGCTATCCTAGAATAATCCCTATTATTTCAAGAAATGATATCAAATTCTCAAAACTAATTTACCCTCAGTTTACTTAATTTAAAAAGTATTTATAGGGCGCCT